>NC_137890.1:112962397-113308051 GCF_963455335.1 Martes martes | reverse complement strand
TGTTTGTGTTCAGAAGGTTTCATTTACAGCTCTGTTGATCAGCAGTTTAGATGGGACCCCACTGGCTCCTGACACTTGAAACAACAAAGATTTCTAGAAATCTTTTCTAGGAATCCTTCTAGATTTCACCCCCACAGAGCAATGTTTTTAGATGTTTCTCTTTTTTTAATTTTTTTTTTTTATTTGACAGAGAGAGAAAGATCACAAGTAGGCAGAGAGGCAGGCAGAGAGAGAAGAGGAAGCAGGCTCCCTGCTGAGCAGAGATCCCAATGCGGGGCTTGATACGAGGATCCTGAGATCAGGACCTGAGCCGAAGGCAGAGGCTTAACCCACTGAGCCACCCAGGCGTCCCAAGACGTTTCTCTTTTTTCAGATGTTTCTCTCTTGGTACCCAAGCCTGCCACAGACTTCAGCTCTGGCCTCTGCTGCCCTTACTGCTTTCAGTTATCAATTGCTAGATGATGTTTTTCCTCATCATTTCTCTTTCCACTGTGCTTAGCCTTGCCTCCATTCACGCACTCCCTGGGTGACCCTGTATCACTCCACCTCACTGCCTTTAGTTTGGATCCACTACTTCCCTTTTCCAGTCTAAAGGCCTCTGGAGCATTTTGGGGTTTGGTTTTCGGGTGTTTGTTTTGTTTTGTTTTTTGGTTTTGTGTTTTTTTGTTTTGTTTTGTTTCGTTTTTTGGTGGGTTTTTTTTTTTTAATGAACAGCTCCTTGCTGCCCCCTTCTGGCTGAAATTGCAATTGACCCTTCAGTTTGCAGACCAAGAGCTGAGAGTCAAATCTGGGCATTAGATCACCCTGTGTCAATCCTATATCCTTGCTACTGGGAGGCAAGGAAAGATAATTCTTCTTTTTTCTCTCTTCTCTCTCCTATAACTCTCTCCACATGCTTTTTTACTATTTTTTCTACTATTCTTTGACTAATAAGTTTTTTTTTTGGATTTATCAAATCACTAAAATTGATTATATATGTGTTCATCTTTGATTTGTAACAATGAGAACACTTATTTCCCTTTAACATTATTTATTTATTTTTTAAGATTTTATTTATTTATTTATTTGAGAGAGACACAGACAGAGCACAAGTAAGGGGAACAGCAGAACTAGAAGGACAAGCAGACTCCACTGAGCTGGGAGCCTGATATGGGGCTCAATCCCAGGACCCTGAGATCATGACCTGAGCTGAAGGCAGATGCTTAACTGAATGAGCCTCCCAGGCGCCCCCTTTAATTTTAAACATGGTCTCTGTCTTCCTTATTCATGCAGAGTACATGCTCAATATTGAAAACTTGGAAAACACTGAAAGGTATCTAAAGAGCAGACATCACTCATAATTTAACCATGACAGATAGTTACCATTAACATTATGGTGTTATTAGTATGTGCTACTTATATGATTCTATAAGCATGGTTCCATTCCCCTTAGCAATATGTCATTAGCTATTTTGGCCATTTTAAATATTGACAACTTCCTTTTGGAGGCTACCATACTCACAACTTTGTTGGGGTCTCAAATCATTATAAGATTATAAGCATCTGCAAAGCAGATTTTGGATACATGAACAGAAGTTCCTTCTGTATTCCCTCCGCACTATAGAATGCTAGGCTACTTATGCTGTGATACTCAATAAATGAGGTTGACTATCTGTTTTGAGTTCATGATGTGTTTTCCAAAACGGCAATAAAAATGGTAATGAAATGTTAAGTTATTCTCAGCTACTAAATTATAGTAGCAGGGATATCATAAATTGTCTTTTTGACGATCAAAACTATTTGACCATAAATTTCAACTAAGTCACAATAACCTCTGAATTTCTCTCCAGTCCCTTTTATCCCATATGTTTCCATCATGACTGAATTATTTTCCAACTAATTAGAATGTAAAAGAAAATACAGTATATGTTGAGGTGGTTTTGAGAAGTGATTATGTTTATTAAAAAATTATTCTACTGTAAAGGGTATTTGGGGGAGAATTTTATCCTAAATGCCCTTTTTTGTCAATAATTCATCTGTCCATCTTGCCTCCTTTCTGACCATGGTGAAGTCAATTCATGTATATACTTTTTGGTGAACTTTCTAGCTCCTTGAATGAATAGGCTCGAAATTAAAACTGCATACCAAAGGAGCACTCAAAATCATCAGTCCTGATGTTATACTATTTCTTGCTAATTCTTGTAGCTTATAGAAGCTGATGAAGTTGAATAAATCCCAAGCCTGAAGGAGAATCTGTGGACAGGTCTGTTTTTAGCTACTGCAGTGGGTCAGCCCTGATGTGGGAGGGGTCTCCCCACTCCTCTTCTGTCTTAATAGTAAGAAACAAAATGTCACAAAATCAAGACTGATTTGAAGAAATGAACTTGTTTCCATTTAAAGAAGACAATAAAAAGAGCAGAGAACATGACCATACTTTTTTTTTTTCCAACTAATAAACTGTGTTTTAGAGAAGTTTTAGGTTCACAGCAAAAATGAGAAAGAAGTACAGAGTTCCCATATACTCTTGCCCTCACACCCTCATAGCCTCTTATACTATCAACACCCCAAACCAGAGAAGTATGTTTGTTGCACTGGGTGAACCTTCATTGACACATCATTACTGCCCCAAGTCGGTAGTTTACATCACAGTTCACTCCAGGTGTTGCATTTTGCAGGGATTTAGGCAAGTTTATCTATACTCACCATTATCATATTGTACAGAACAGTTTCACTGTGCTAAAAATCTTCTGTGCTCCACATAGTCATCCCTCTCTCCCTTCCCCCCTTAACCCTCATCAAGCTCTAATCCTCTTACTGTCTCTATAGTTTTTCCTCCTCCAGAATGTTGGAATCATCATACAGCATGTAGCCTTTTAAGGTTGGCTTCTTTCACTTAAGCAATATGCATCTGAGTTTCTTCTATGTCTTTTCATGTCTTGACAGCTCATATCTTTTTAGAATTGAATAATATTCCATTGTCTGGATGTACCACAGTTTATCCATCTAACTACTGAAGGACACCCTTGTTGTTTTCAAGTTTGGGCAATTAGAAACAAAGTTGCTATACATATTTGTATGCAAGTTTATATTTGGTCATAAATTTTCAGCTCCTTTGAGTAAATCAAAGAGTGGCATTGCTAGATTGTACTGTTAGAGTATGCTTAATTTCATCTTTCCAAAGTGGCCATACCATTTTGCATTCACACCAGCAATGAATGAGAGTTCTTGTTGTTCTACATTCTTTTCAATAGTTGGTATTGTCAGTGTTTGGATTTTGGCCATTCTACTAGATATGTAGTAATATTTCATCATTAATTTTCAATTATGTATTATACTGAACTTCTTTTCATGTGCTTACTTTGGTGATATGTATCTTTGATGAAGTGTCTATTGAGATCTTTACCCATTTTTTAAACTGGGTTGTTTGTTTTCTTATTGTTGACTTCTTTTTTATTATTATTATTATGTTCAATTACCCAACATATAGTTATTGTTGACTTCTAGAGTTCTTTATATATTTTGGATAACAGTTGTATATGAGATGTGTCCTTTGCAAAAATTTTCTCCCAGCCTGTGGCTTGTCTTCTCATTTTCTTGAAGAACATGCTTTTTAAAAACAGCTTCTTTTTACTTTGTTCTATGGATAACCAACACACAGAGTTCTTCATAACATACTTAGAAAATAATTGTTTAGCCAGATAAATTCAATAAATTATATTTGCCTGACTATTCTTGATTCTAATTCAGGAAACTTAAAATGCATGATCTATTATCTATGGATGCTCAATATCTAGCTCTCCCTACTCTAAATGTTAAATGGATGTGACCTTGCAAGAAAGAATATAGCAAAGAGAGTTCTTAACATTATGTTTAATGTCCCTGAAGGCATTGCTTTTCTGGCATATTATTTCCTGTTCAGGAATATTTCTGTCCAAGAAGATTCAGGACCCTTTCTTTCTTTCTTTCTTTCTTTCTTTCTTTCTTTCTTTCTTTCTTTCTTTATCTGTCTCTCTTTTCTTTTCTTTTTGTATCCTAGAGAGGACTACCATGACCAAGCCCAAGAAAATGAGATTAATGATAAAAAATGGTAATATGTTAATATATCTCTGTTCTCTACCCAACATCCTCAAATATCTTACAAACACTGGTGAAAAAAAGATATTATGTGATATTTTCCTTAGGGCAAACATTAAAAAAGAAATGTTTGCTCTCTGTGTTCTGATACCATACAGTATATTCTCAAAGAAGAAATAGCTTAATAAATTCCTTTGAAAATGCTGTTTTTGCTAATTCCTTTCCTTTTTCTCTTTTCTACCCTTTCTTAAAAATTTTCTGAATATAACTGAAATTATCTGCAGTTTTAATTCCATGTAATTCTTTGTTTATTCTCTACTTGGTCATGAAAGGGAATAATGATGATGATAAAGTTATAATTTTATAAAAGCTTCATGCAAAATTTAATTATAGCTATGGGGTACATTGTGCCGTTAGGTAATCTCCCATTTATGCTTATATAGGCATACTTACAATTTCAGAAGTGTTCAGGCAACAATTTTAGATGAAATCAATCAAGTACTTAAGCAGAGTCAGATTATTCCAGTAAATACACACCCATACACCACACACACACACAAAATATTAGTTTTGATTCTCCATGTTCTATCACTATACACATAAACATAGTTTTTCTTTCTCTCAACCCTTTCCCTCTTCTCTTGATACCCCTAACATTTGAAACATTAATGTAACGCTAAGAACTTCATGACAAAAGATTCAAGAGAAACATTACCTTTCTCAGCAAAGGCAACACTCAAGAGAGCTGTCTATATTTCCATTTCATCTTTTATATGATAAACACAACAATCTTCACTCTTTCAATAGGAAGAGACACTGTAGCAGTTAACAGGCTAATAATGGAAATGGACTGTGTTTCTCCCAAGGAAATTATCAGAAAGGTTCAAAACTCTTCAGGATTACAATAATTTGAGAAGAGCTGCTCTACCCACTTTATTTAAGGGCGTGTTAGAACTCGTCCTTCAAGCTCTTCAATCTGTCAATAGAAAATTAGATGTGCTACAAAACACCTCTCCTCTACAACTGGTGTCTTCAGTGTGTTTAAATTGGGTGAAGTCACAGTTATTAGCTTGATAAGCAATGATGTCATTAACACTTTGGACTACATTTCTCCCTATTAAACATGGCTGTACAAGAGAATAATTTTTGGACAGCTGCATCAGATGTTGTTGTGTCTTAGAGATCTAGCTAACATGGAGCTTTCCTCTCTATTGAACTTGATATGTGCACTGGAATAAATTCCCAGAAATCCTTAATAAAGTAATTTTTAAAAAATGTTCCTGCCATTTCTGTGAGCTCAGATTACAGCAAGTTACAGTAATTGCTGTTAGTGATAGGCAATATACCTGGCCTATTAAGGAGAATTTTATGGGCCTCTTCTTTGCAATCTTTGCACCTAAAAGGTTATAAAGGGAAAAGGTTGCTAACAATGGCAAGCCTTAACACTGCTATCACCTTACTGTTTATGATGTTAATAAGAATATTTACAAATTCTGGTCCTTTCTCACACAGATTTCTCCCAGGTCATTGATAGAAATACCACCTTTAGGCACTTTGCATGTTTTAATTAGGGTTCCTTTAAAATTTACTTGGAGGACAAACTACAACTTATAGTAGGTAGGACAATTACAAAGACTCATCATTTGCCATCTGTACTGTTTGCCAATAGGCCAGTGGAAAATCATTTTCTTGGAGTATCCATAGTCATTTATATCTGAAGCCCTTAGGGAACTGACTTTCCCATAGGGCCCTTCTAAGGAAACAGCATCTGGCTCTGGTCTTTTGCTTCCTACTTGAATATAGCCAAGAAACAGGATTCTCTCTCTCTCTCTCTTTCTGTTTTTAAGATTTTATTTATTTATTTGACAGACAGAGATCACAAGTAGGCAGAGAGGCAGACAGAGAGAGAGAAGCAGGCTCCCCACTGAGCAGAGAGCCCAGCGTGGGGCTCAATCCCAGGACCCTGGGATCAGGGCCTGAGCTGAAGGCAGAGGCTTTAACCCACTGAGCCACCCAGGGACCCCCCAGAATTGTTGCACTTTGAGAGCTCCATGAATAAGAATCCCATTCAGGCTTTCTAACAGGTCTGAGGCTGGTTCTAGGAACAGATTGAATTTTTAATCTCCTGGTTATTTAGCTATTTTTCCATAGTCTCTATATAGGTAGGTGGACAATTCCTCCTCCCTTGCTTCCCTCTTTCCTTCCTTTTCTTTTCCCTTCCTCCCTCCCTTTCTTCCTTCATCTATCAAACTTATTATATGTAGCTTTTTTTCTGGGCAAGGAGCCTAGCATGACTTGTGGTTTATTTATAATGTACTGCCTCCCTGTCTTCTGTTTGGAGGTAGGCATATCATCCAGAGATGATTAAACATTGTGTAGGACCTTTAATATCAACATAGATTGTTAGAGTCTTAACAAAACAAAGTCAGGGATGACCACTACAAAAACAAGTTTACTATTAAGTTTTATTTATTCAAGAAGAGGCAGTGTTGTCTCTTCAGTCTTGGGCTTCAGAATTAGTGGTGGCTGAGAGAGGGCATAATAACCACAAGAAGAAGGGAAGAGTGGAGAGTGTTCCTTTCAAGTCACTGAGTACTCTGCTTACAGAGAAGCAAATGGGAAAGCCAAGTGAGAGGTAATCTCAATCAGTTTTGAAATCTATAAACAAATAAGTTGAGTTATTTTCATCTCAAAGATATCTTTAGCAGTGCCAGAATAATATTCTGCATAAGGCAGAGGGAGGGTTGCTTTTTAAAGCAACTGTCAAAGTTACCTACATCCCCTTAAGAATAAAACTTATTCATATATGAGGGAGAGGATAGTGTAATGATTAAGACATACTCTTGGAAGCCAGGTTACCTGAGTGCACATTTCGGCTCTGTATTGTGACCTTCTAACCTACCTATGGCTTAGTTTCCTTATGTGTATAATGGGGATAAAAACACCATCTACCTTACAAGGTTCTTAAGGGGATTAAAAGCCTGTATTTATAAAGCAATCAGAATAGTGTCTGCCATATAGCAAGCACCTTGAAAATGTTTTCCAAATAAATAAAAGTTCAACCCCCTCCAATAAGATGGAAATTTTTAACATTAATAGGGAATGGAGGAGTGGCAGTGACGGTAGCTTATATAGCATTATGTCAATGCAAGAAGACATAGCTTATGATTTATTTTCCATGAACCAGGTTTAGATACACATTTGGTGGATCGCCTATAAATCTTATTGAGTGATTGAGCACTCTGCTCAGTATTTGGTCCACATTGCTATTTTTCATATAGATTCTATTTTACTAAAACTTTTCATTAGATTTGAACAAAATTATGGTCGCAGGGGTTCCCAGGATCTTTCACCATAGAGTATTGCTATAGGAAGCACTTAGATAAAGGCATTAAATTATCCTTTATTGATAAGAAGCTACACGGGGTGAATTAATTTTTTATTTATACATTAACCTTTAATAGTCATTTAACTTTAGAAAGAGTCATAGACTTATGGTCTTTCAATATCTTCCAGCTAAAATGTTCTAAAATCAATCTTTTCACTTCCAGAAATAAATCCAATTTGATCACATCATTTCCCTGATTAGAGGTATTTAGTGTGTCTCTATCATCCACACAAGATAAAATGCAAGTGCCTTAGATGGTGTGCATGGCTTTTCATGATCTGGTTATACATTTTTTGCCTAATCTCTTATCATTTCTTCCATTTCCTTTCACTTTAGCTCTACAAATAAAACTTAACATAGAGTTAATATCTTTTACCTTTGCATCTGGCAAAAGCTGTTCTCAGCACCTGTCATATCTTTTCTGACTCCTCACTGTCCACTTTCTTCTTAGCCCATGTCAAACTGTGACTTGGCCTTTTTACTTTAGTTCTATTTAACTAAACTTCTAGGATACATACTCTCTCTCCTCCATGTTGTCACTGTAATAAAAATAATCCTACTGTGTGTGAGGCTCTATCCCAATATCTTTGCATGTATTAACTCATTTAATCCTCATAATTAATTTGGGTGGCAAATGTTCCCCCATTTTTTTCAGACTAGGAAACTAAGTCACTGAATAAGTTAAATAAGTTTCCCAAGGTCATACCGGTTGATTACGAATCTAGTATTTGAAGTGTGTTGCACTACACTGAAGCTTGTATATTTTTATATTTCTCCACTTATTAGATCTTAGTAAGTATTTATACATATGACTCTTTTTTCTAGTAAATAGCTCCATGGCCTAATAAGATCCCCAACAACATAGATGCTCAATAAATGTTTGCAAAATGATTACTCATTTGTTAAAAAAATTGAAAACTAAAGGTGCCTGGGTGGCTCAGTCAGTTGAGTGTCTGACTCTTGATCTCAGCTCGGGTTTTGATCTCAGGGTTGCGATTTAAGCCCTGTGTTGGGCTCCATGCTGGATGTGGAACTTACTAAAAAATTTTTTTTGAAAATCAGTTAAGTATGATTATTAAATCCAAAGAAACTTGTATGATTTCTCAGATCTTTATTGCTTCTTCCCACCTTCTATGTTTTCTGATAAATAAAAACCACAGTAATGATCTTGCTACTATTTTCTTTTCAATATATATGTAAACTCTTACAGTTGAATTAGAGACTGGATCTCCTCTAATTTCTTTTAACTTAATATTACCAATCACTGGTTTTGTCATCTTTTCATTCTGACTACAGTAGACCTAGATACTGAGTTTACATGTGATTATAATACATTTTCTCAACCTTGAAGACGTAACAAGCTCTGTTTTTAAAGCTTCTAGGCAAAGAAGGAGGAATTGAAATAAAAATAAAGTCCAGAATCTTACCACACTAAAATAAAGTATTTTAATAACATGGTACCAACATGTTCTGTTTTTGAAATAACAGTTAAATTTTTCATTTTTCAGTAGATAAGGAAAGTCATGTATGAGATCACAGTAAATACCAGCACATTGTAGAAGGATGACTTGATTTTTTGTTCTTGCCTTTAATTCCCACATTTCTATATTATGTTATCTATAGGTCTGATTGATTTTCTTTCAGGCTTTTAATAGTTTACTCCATGTTCCTTTGTAGAAATATCACAGGTCATCATTTCACTACCCACCCCTACTTTTTTTAAAATAATACTTCATAGCACGTTATCTGGATCACATAGAAAACATGACATCTTCGTCAAAATAAAAAAAAAATCTGTAGTTATCTCCATATTGACAACAAACCTAGTCAACTCACTTTAAATGTGGAACAAACTGATTGGTTACTGACAAGAGACCACTTAAAGTCATCCACATTTTTATGCTTAAGTTCATGCGATATTTTTCACCTGGTTGTTTTAGTCCCAAGAAGACACATCTTTGGGACAACTTAACAAATTAAGCATGGCTAAATTTCTCTTTCTTTGAAAAATTCCTAGTATTTGTAATTCCTCTTTGTAATAGCCATAGAAAAACAACTCAGGAATTTACCACTGGAAGTCTGGGTTTTTAAAATTAGAGTGGTGGAATCTTTCTTTCTTACTGAATTTGACAGCAAATGTGCAGGCAAAGTGTCGGTGCAGAATGCATTGCTAGAATCACCTTGTGTCCTCACCAGTCTAGAGTCTAATGTCCATCCCTTACTACTATATTGCTTTCCTAGAAATACGTCCTATGTAATTTCCTATTGCATCAATGTAGTTTTTTCCCATTTTAAGTTCTGTTGAGTCTCACAGATCTAGCTCTGAAGATTTCAAATTGCATATTCCTTGCAAAAAACATTTTCTCTCATAATTATTATTTCCACTCCTCCAGGAATAAAATAGAAAAGAAAAAAATAGGAATATCTTTAATAGACAGATACAAACTCATAAAACATAACCGTGATCTTAAAAGAGCATACTACTTTTGCTTATGATTTCCGTCAGCCAAATCAAACTACAAATCTTATCTAAATGTTAAACAGTAGGAAACAGAAGAAGGTAGCCAGTGTAGTTCAAATACAAAGAAAGTAATTCATATTATTTATTTTGTCACAGTTTCTGCAATGTGTTGCTTAGCATGGTAAAATTTTTTGCAAAATTTTGAGACAGCACTTAAGTATGATGATACCCATTTCCAGCACTGTCAGAATGAATTCCAATTGAGCAGCTCAGTTTTTATCTGTATGTTGGAAACCAGATTTATAAACACAGGTGATGTCTTTCTACTCCCTTCCAACATTATTTCCAACCAAAAAGCAAGCAGTACTATTTTACTATTTTAAACTTAAAAACAAAAGTCCCCACCTACCTGTGTATTACAATCCTGCTTATCAATTTGGCTGATTTTGTTTATTTATCTCTGCATACCCCTAAGTGAATTGCTTATTTCTCCCTTCTCCTCCTCTAATGCCAGCTCTTGAATTCTCTGCCTTTGAGACCCTGAATGAACTATAAATCAAAGGAGACACTCGTGAAGATCTTAGAATATTGTTATCTATACTTTACACTAAAAAAAAAAAACCTTAAAATACAATTTATGGTGGTTAGAGTAACATTCATAAACTTAACAATATCTTAGTTTCATTTGTATGGATATATTTATGGGCAAGTGGTTGCTGTTGCTGTTGTTGTTGTTTTAATTTTTATTTATTTTTTAAAATTTCTTTCCAGTGTTTCAGAATTCATTGTTTATGCACAACACCCAGTGCTCCATGCAATACGTGTCCTCCACAATACCCACTACCAGGCTCACTCAACCTTCCACCTCCCACCCCTCCAAAACCCTCCGTTTGTTTCTCAGAGTCCACAGTCAGTCAAGTGGATTTTGATTCTACCTTACCTCTCCCCCACTTGGGCAAGCACCGTATCCCTGTAAATGCTAAAGAGTCATATAGTTCCACAATTCTACAAACTCAAGAATTGTTTCTGTGTTCTGCCTAGTCACCTCTTGGTCCACAGGCTGGGAAAGTAAGAGAGTGATAAAAGTAACTTTTATAACTTCCCCATCCTTAATACTTTTATTTTCCTCAGAGTAGAGTGAAGATTTAAGCAGATAATAAGTCATTAATTAACTTGCCAACAGAAGAGGGTCTGCTAGAAAATGCTCTCAGCTGCCAGATATCCTTCTCCCTTTGTTTAATGTTTAGGGCCCCCAGAAAGGGGACTTAAGACCATGAATGTGTCAAGTTCTTTGGATATATGTCTGAGCAGCTTTTTCCAGGATGGCCTTTGCCCTATGTAGTCTACTTCTCTTTCCCTAGGGGTGCAATTTGAATTCAACAATCCTCACTTGTTGAAGACTCCAAGAAGTTATATGACCACTTAATTTTTTACAGATCAAAATGTGTGATGTTTTAATCTGGATAGCTCTAAAGTCTAGACTAAGACATTTCCTGGTTTGTAGGAATTTTATATCAGATGAATGCCCCTAACTTAATATGTTAAATTGATTTTCTTAAGGATTTCAAAACAAATGAGAAAATTTAGAATGGAAAATCTATAGAAACTTCATATGGAACCATAAAACCATCATGGTGATTCAGCAACTGAACATGTGAGCAAATGTTCAGACAGATTAGGTAGAAATCCTGATTCCAAGGCTTTGGGTAAGACTCTGAGAAGTATTCAAGGACGCTGATGACTGATTTAGAAGTAAGGTTAATGGATTTTGGGAGAAATACCAGAATGGAAGTGAGGAATGAGGTATCTTGACTTCTTTGAGGGATATTGTCAATCAGGCCCAGAAACTGTACTAACTACAACAACAACAAATCATAAATTAAACAGTTAGGGAAAGAAACAATGAAAAGAATTTTGTGACAAAATAACATAAAAAAATAAGAAAATGCACATAAGGAAATTCTATATAGATTAAAAGGCAATATGATCAAAATTAAATTAATAATAAATTAGGGAAGTAATTAAAAAGGTACCATAAAACTGTACCATTAAGAAAATCCTCCAAGAGAGGATAGGCACTCTTGGAGGAAGATGTGTTTGTAGACAGACTGGAAAGTACTTGGTCATACCTGGGTCTAGCCCACAACTCTAATTCAACTGGTCCCAACCCAAATTGTGTGTTTATCATAGTCAAGGTCTGAGCAACAGGTTTAATTTGAAATTTACATAGATTAATATAATTAGATAAATGATGAGATGCTATCCTCAGGTCAGTATGGATAAGAACATACAATTTTGAACAACATAGTACTATTTCTCTGGGATAAAAAGGAGATGAGCATTTATATTATTGAAAGAGTGTGTTGGGATGCCTGGATGGCTCAGTTGGTAAAGAGTCTGCCTCAGGCTCCGGTCATGATCCCAGGTCCTGGGATCAAGTCCTTCATTGGGCTCCTTGCTCAGCAGGGAGATGCTTCCGTCTCTGCCTGCTGTTTCCCCTGCTTGTGCTCTCTCTCTCTCTGACAAATAAATAAATAAAATCTTAAAAAAAAAAAAAAAAGCATGTGTTGAACTGTGGTCAGTTTGGAGATAGCAGATAGCATCATCAGCTACTGGTGGGACAAATTTTTTCCTCTCCTTTCCTAGGTTCTTTGGCTGGTCTAATAATCAAATTGACATAAGACAGATTAACAGGAAAAAAAGAAAAGTATGAATAAATAGGGGCCCCAAAAGAATATGAGACCCAAGGACAAATGGGGCAATTGAGGTTTATATGCCATCCTGAGCTAAGAAATAGAATAAGGCTCTGAGCATCAAAACAGAGGAGAATAATTCACAGATAAAAAGAACAGCAAATGTTTGTAGTTAAGTGTTTGCCTTACCATACAGATAGGTCACTCAAATAAAACTTATCTCTGGTAACAATTCTCTCATTGGGCCAGGCCTCCTACCTAAATACTTCAAGGTAGTTAAGGGAGAGGTTCAAGTTTTCTTAAGTCTGCTGAGCGTTGATTGCCTTCAACTCAAAATAATTCACAAGCCAAAGTGTCATATTTGGGGGCCACGTATTCTATTCCTCTTCACTTCCCAGTGTAACATGTTCTTTTAATAATTGTCAGGAATCTGGGGCGCCTGGCTGGCTCAGTAGGTTAAAGGCTCTGCCTTCGGCTCAGGTCATGATCTCAGGGTCCTGGGATCGAGCTCTGCATCGGGCTCTCTGCTCAGCGGGGAGTCTGCTCCCCACCCCACCCCCACCTGCCTCTCTGCCTACTTGTGATCTCTGTCTGTCAAATGAATAAATGAAATCTTAAAAAAAATTGAGAGGAATTTAATTCTCTAGTGCCTGTATAAACTGTATTTTGAACTGTTTTGTTTCGTCTTAAAGTTACAGTCCCAGTTTTTTGATGCATTACAAAGAGAATTCTCTGGACCCAAAAAGTGATCTGAAACGGTGGGGATCCAAAAATCTTGCTCAGCATGCAGCATACATAAATCTAGTATGGAGAACTATGCTACGAGAGGGGCAAATGTGACTTTTCCACATTCAATTTTAAGTCTCTACATATAGAGGTAGCTGTGAAGGATTCATAGTTGCTTCTTGGAATGGAAAGGTATGCTATGCCAATGGAATGCATTTTCGTAATTCTAGATAACTTTGTTTACTCAACCTGTAATAACAAGATCTTTGGTACCTCTTTGCTATCCTTGTTATCTGGGTTGCTCATTCGAGCAGTTATTTTTCTTTGTTTACTCATTCAACAAATATTTTTTAAGTTATGTTTGCCAATTCATATTAGTCTATTTTAGCAAATGATTTGCTTAGTCTCTGCCTGGTCATTCCAAATATAAGCTTCATAGATGGGCTTGTATTTTCTTTATATTCCTTACTCTCTCAAATCAGTTCTTGGCATGTAGTAAAGAGTTAACGTCTACCTAATTAATTTAGTTTAATTGAAATAAAATTCAGAAGGTATGTGGATTTCAACTGAATAAATGAATAACTCAGTTCCACAATAACTTGTCAAACACTAGAATTCTGAAAAAATGAGGCCTGGAGTATGAAAGCTTTAATTCTAATGGCAATAATGGAGAGATATTAACAGTTGCCACATCAGTGTCACGTTTGAAAGAGAAAGCTTATTTTTGAAAAGAAGAGCCCTGGACATAAATGGAAACCCCAAAGTCTTTCCTGAATTATTATTAAAATTATAATCCAGGTAAGAGTTGAAACTAGTAAATAAAGAACTCAGTCAAGTGTCAGATTTCAGGAATAAGAGTTCACTCACAGGACAATTGTAAAACTTTGTCTGATAACCTCTTCAGTCAGCTCTTTCAGTACATTGCCCATATTTGACTCTTCGTGGCAAGTTTTACCCAAATATAGTCAGGTGTTGCCGTGAAGAACCTCAGATGACCTGAGGTATCTAAGTGAACCCTTCACAGTTAAGTTAGAGAAGGAGTTATTGTTGCTGTGATGGGCTCAAGAAAAACAGGATGGCAGTGGAAAGAAGTGTTGGAGAAGCAGAATTTCATGACTTTGCTGAGGGCCAGCCCTGCCTTTTTTTTTTTTTTTTTTTTTTTTTAATATGAGCCAGTACTTAGAAACACAATAAACTCTTGGGGCGCCTGGGTGGCTCTGTGGGTTAAAGCCTCTGCCTTCCGCTCAGGTCATGATCTCAGGGTCCTGGGATCGAGTCCCGCATCGGGCTCTCTGCTCAGCGGGGAGCCTGCTTCCTCCTCTCTCTCTGCCTGCCTCTCTGCCTACTTGTGATCTCTGTCTGTCAAATAAATAAATAAAATCTTAAAAAAAAAAAAAAAAGAAAGAAACACACTGAACTCTTGATTTCAGAGACTCCCTCAAAGGAGTATGTTTTCCACTTCATGATTTGAGTTCCTGCCAATAAGGAGATGAGGTCCTTACTCTTTTTGCAACAAAATTAGAGCAGTGGGATGGGGTTGAAAGTTTTGAAAAAGGGAATTCTTATGTCGACCCTGCCATCTCCTGCAGCATTCCTCTATGTTTTGTCTGGATTTGACTTTGGTCATAGAAAGCAACTCTCGTTGATGAGTCTGGATGAAGGAGGCCACAGAAGAGGATTTTCCAGTTGCTTTAACGTGCAGCATTCTTACTTCTCAAGAGCCAGTTATCAACATGTCACCTCAGGATGTGAAAATTGCTTGACTCCTAGAAACTCCCAAAGAACTTTACACTATATTCTGCCTTTCTTGGCAGCTTCTTAGAGAAATTCTGGCATGGTTTTTCTTCTCTTAAAGGATAAGCTCTTTCTCCTCCATCAGATATTTACTAGGCATCATCAATTGATTTCTTTGCTAACCTACATAACTTTCCAATCTATGCCACAGGACTTTATCCTCAAGATGCCTTTTCCTAGAACTTAAGTTTTAAAATACATTCAACTAAATGAAATCAGGTTAAAAAAATATCCCAGGGACAACCTAAAGAAGGGGGAAAAAAATCAAACTTTTAAAATGGCATCCAAAAAGATTTGCAGGGAAGACAGCATTTGTCTTGGTGATGGCAAGGAAGTAGATGAATTGATTTCATGCAAAAGCAATCTCAAATTTTATGAACAGGTTGTATTCCAGAACTGTTTGTTTGGAATTTGGAAAGTATTCTCTCATAAAAACAATATGCTGACTGGGGATTAGAATGTCAGGCTAACCCACAAAAGCTTACTTAATTCATGTAGTAGAATTGCAGTATGCTTTGTCAGACTACCTGAGAATAGGAATCAGGCAGCCTTGAGAGTTAGATGGAAGAAGAATGGCTCTTCTTATATCCTAGTGATATCTCTAAGCAAAAATTTAAAGCAAAAATTTGCCCCTCTGCAACCATCTCTGATCTTTCTTCCTCTGCTCAGTACCACTCTGGCAGTCCTGGCACACCCTTAACCCGCCCAAAGGCATGCATACTCAGGCACCTCACCCATCATTTCATTGAGATTTTAAAGGATCTCTCTCCTTTCATCCCCCATTTCTAATTTTCTCAGCATCATTATACTTAGGTATTAAAAATAAATCAATCGAAATCAACTGAATCACGCTATGGTGTGGAAAACCAACAACTTCTTGCAAGTATTTTTTTTTTTTAAAGACTTGTTGACCCAAATATGTAAATTCAGATAAGATGGTGCTATTATGGCAACTGGAGAGGTGTTGGTTTATAAGGTCATAGGAAGCATCCTAGAAGCAGGCCAACTTGAAATTCACACCATGTAACTAAGCATATTATATATATAAAGCATTCTGACTTTAAAAATTTTTTTAAGATTCTACTAATTTATTTTAGAGAGAAAGAGAGAGAGAAAGTGTGTGTGTGTGTCTGTGTGTGTCTGTGTGTGTGTGTGTGGAGGGAGGAAGGGCAAAAGGAGAGGGAGACAGAGAGAATACCAAGCAGAGTCCACACTCAGCAAGAACTGCTCTGGGCCTGCTCCCATAACCTTGAGGTCAGGACTTGAGCCAAAACCAAGTTAGATGCTTAACCTACTGCACCACCCAGGCATCCCCTGACTTCTTATTTGAGTTTGCACTACAGATTGACACTCTTGGCTCTAGAGACCTCAAGACCACGTGTAAATCTGACACATCAAGACCACATGTAATTTGTCATAATAAGCATTTGTCCCAGGTTAATTAACATCATTTACTGAAACAAAGAGGCCCCAAATCTCAGTGGATTTTCATAGTAAAAGTTTATTTCTGTTCACACAAAGTCCTGTTGAATCTGGGCAACCCTTCTCTAATAGGGCAATCAGATGGCTCTGTCATTTAAGTCCTTCAATCTAACTGCTAAAGAAAGAACATGGAAGACCAAACATATGGCACATAGCTTTTCTGCTTATTTTTGCATTGGCCACAATCTATCACATGGTCCAATCCAACTGCTGGGAAGCCTAGAAATGTGGAGCAGCTCACAGATAGGGAGAATATTAATTCTCTCTGCCAGTATTTTTGTCTTCAGAGTAAGGTGCTCATCTTTCTCATGATTCCTTTCTATCTAAAATCAAAACCTCATTGAATCTCCAAAGTTCCTTCCCGTTGCTTCTGAATACTGTGATGTAAGTTCTGTGTGTGTGTGCACATGTGTGCGCGTGCACGCACGCACGTGCACCTGGCTAACATCTGATATAACTTATGGCAGTAAAATGAGCAAGAAGGCAGGTGGAGGAGGCTAGAGGAGTAGAGTGAGAAAAGAGCAACATAGGTAGAGACAGGAAAGTCTATTTGTATATCATGTTTCCTAAATCAGGGACTCTTTTTCTCTAGTCCTTTGTTTTTTGTTTGTTTGTTTGTTTGTTTTAATAACGGCTAGCAAATTAGTCCTTTTTCTTCTGCTAGTAACATTTTCACATAATTGTTTAGATACAGTCAGTCTAAAGGTGCAGGGTCCAAGATGATTATCTCCAGCGCTTTAAATTTTAGAATGACTATACTGACAAAGTCCAAATATGTAGGCAATTTTTTATATAATGTACATCCTAAGAGGAAGTATACATCATTGAGAGTTATGGAGAAGGAAGTCACCCACTTGATTTCACAATTGTGTTGCTGTAGACCTCCTGGGAATTGTTGTGAATATCAGTTACTTGTGAAATAGAAAGTGTACCGTATCTGATACTTTAATGGGTTTATGCAGTAGACTCTGAGTTTGGTTTTGTAAATCAGGAAGCACTCAGATTCCTGCTTGTGTGGACATTCCTCTGAACTGTCTAATGTGTTCTCCCTGTGGAATTTCCTAACCCCAATGTTCTTTGAATGCAGAGGCTGCAATTCCTCTGATTCAAACTTCTAACTTTCTTTCAAAGCTCAAACATTAGGTGCCTGGGTGGCTCAGTGGGTTAAGCCTCTGCCTTTGACTCGGGTCATGATCTTGGGATCCTGGGATCGAGTCCTGCATCAGGCTCTCTGCCCACCAGGGAGCCTGCTTCCTCCTCTCTCTCTCTCTGCCTACTTGTGATCTCTCTCTGTCAAATAAATAAACAAAATATTTTTTAAAAAAGGCTCAAACATTTTATTTCATTTATTTTATCTTCCTTTTCATTGTACTTTTCATGATGTATTTTAAATTTTTCAACCATAGTTTTCATGTAAGCAAAAATAGTCACATGCTACAAAAAAGATGTGGCCAGCAGAGCTGATATTCCAACACAGAGGAATTGACCTGGCTTGGAAACAAAGGGAAAGACGCATGTGCATGGAAAAGCATGTATGGATGGAGGTTTGGGGATTTTGTTTTTGTTTTTGTTTTCCTGTAACTGAAAGGGAAGTCTTTCAGCATGCCCACAAATCCCAATAGCAAGTGTATGAAAAATCAGATTATGAAATTTATGTAACAAAAGCTAACTTCACTATTAACACTACACAGCCTTATTAAATCTGGGAAGAAAGAATTCTTTTTTTTTTTAAAGTACTTTATTTTTTTTTAAAAGATTTTATTTATTTATTTGACAGACAGAGATCACAAGTAGGCAGAGAGGCAGGCAGAGAGAGAGAGGAAGAAGCAGGCTCCCTGCTGAGAAGAGAGCCCGATGCAGGGCTTGATCCCAGGACCGGGGGATCATGACCTGAGCTGAAGGCAGAGGCTTTAACCCACTGAGCCACCCAAGTGCCCCAGAAAGAATTCTATGTACTGCAGTATGCTACACTTTAGGATTTTTAGGATACTTTTATCTATCTCATTTAATCCTCAAAACAACCTGATGAGTATGTACGACATGAATCACTTTGCCCATTTCATTATTAAAGTAAATGAAGATAGAGGGCTTAGACATCTTTCTGGGGTCGCAATTTCCTTAAGTGGCTGAATCAGAAACACAGCCCACTTTTCTTGCCAGTCCAATTTTCCTTATGCTACAAGGAAAACTAAATCAAGTTTTCTTACCCCAATGCTAAAATCCAACTGGGAAAGCTAGTCATGTGTTGGTTTCTCCAGAAGCAGTAGTTTGCTCATTTCTGGGGAAGGTCTTTCTCTGGATTCTCATTCCCTTTTCCCGGAAGGTGGAAATACTAATATCCACTCTTTGGTGAGCACATGGAGGAGGTGTACTATAAGAGTTAAAAAGCCTCATTGTCATCCTTGATTCACACTCAAACACAATCTTAAAGCAAATCCCATGGCTCTATAGTCAAAGTACATCCTCAATTCAACTACATCTCACTTCTGCCTCTGCCATATTCCTAGCTTGCACTGTTGCGACAGTCTCCTGACTGATCTCCTTGCTCCCCTGCTTAGTGAGCCCCCTCCCAAGTCTGGTTTCCCTACAGCTAGCAAATCATCCCCACCTCCCCACCCCCATCCCGCCCTGCTCAAAACCTTCCAAGGCTCCCTATCAACCTCAGAATAAAATCTTCCAAATGTCCTGCAAGATATGCCCCTGGGAACATTTCTTATTGCATTTTCTTCTAGTCCCCACCCCCCCCTTAGCTTACCTTCTTTAGTCCCATTTGCCTCCTCCCTAACCCTTTAATGTGACAATCATTCACTAGAAGTATTTGCCACCCCCTGGGGTTCTTTCCCTGAAAATGTGTGGCTGTCTATCTTCTTACCTTTGGATGGGTCTCATTACAAAGATGCCGCTGCAAAGAGCTCTTTAAGACCATCTTATCTAGCTAAGCTGCACCAAAGACACCATCATTTTTTTTTTTTTTGAGAATTAGGATTTTATTTTCCTTTTATTTCCTTTTATTTTATTTTATCTTGTTTTATTTTAATTCCAGTGTAGTTAACATACAGTGTTATATTAGTTTCAGGACATGACATCACCTATATCCCTTATGACAATTATTATATCAGAAACATTTTTATTCATTCATTTTCTGTCTTCTCCATTGCAATGTGAGCTCGATGAGAGTAGGGACTCTGATTTGTCATTATATTTTCAGTGCAAAGAGTAGTGTCTGCCTTATAGTAGATATTTAATATATTTACTCAGTGAGTGAATTTCTTGAAGAAATGAGTGAATGATGGGGTAAGATACCTGCATCTTAATATCTAGCTAAGATGACATAAAGTCTTTATTTAACTTCCTTAACCTCAGTTTTCACATCTATAAAATAGCAGTTATGATAATAACTGCCTCATAGTTAGTTTGCAATGAATATTAAGTGAGATGATTCACATGCGTTGTTTCATAGGGGCCTAACCTATAACGGGCATTCAAAACTTTTTGACTACTACTTTTTGCCTTGTCTACCCATGGATAAAATGCAATTTTGTTATTCTCAGTAGAACTGTGCCCATCCATTTAGAACATGCAATCAATGGAATGAATGACTCAGCTCTTAATTCAAGCTGTGCAGAAGCTTGGACCTCAATTTTTTGAGATTGCACGATGCCTTTCACTAGAAAATGTGACAAAACCACGTTCAGGTTTTGTAGGCTGCCTTTGTTTTCACGGTCTCTGCCTATAATGTGGCTTTCTTTTCAGAGGTCTGGCTAGAGGCTGCTGAATCCTTCGTTTCACCTGGTTTAACATCTGGTGCCAGGAGGGCCTTGTGTTAGATTTGGGGAAAAGGTTTTGTGAAAGCAGGATTACACCCATTTGCTTGAGTAGAGGGCTGTGCCGGGCTTGAAGCCAGGCATCCTGGGAATAATGGTACAATTTGCTTTCCTAAACTTCTGGCTTTATGGGCTTTGTTAGAAAAGCCCAGAATCACTTCACACTTCTGTAGCCTAGGCCTGGCCCTGGACTGCCCTCTGGATGCTCATCCTGGGGGTGCTGCTGACTCTTTCTGAGGCCAAGGGTGGATGGTTCCTGGTGCCTCCCCTCTGATGCAAGTTCTCCTGTCACAGGTGCTCAGATATTTCATGGGTTGGGGCTGCTCCAAGGGCAGTTCTGTAAGGACCATCTGCATGGCTGAGGATGTTAACAGAGAGAAAATTTCCCCAGAAACCTAATCACCACAACATTTTGGGAAGTTAAGAAAAGTTTATCAGAGAGAACCTGAGCTTGAACTTTTTATTTAATAGATATGCAAGCAGGCCCACACACCTACTATTGCTATTGTCTTCCTCTACCACCTCCTCCTTCTTCTTCCTTTTAATATATATTTATTGACCTACAGTTAGTATAAATGAAATACATGTATCTTGAAATTTAGTTTAATGAGTTTTAACAATTGCATACATCCATACAACTACTTTCCAAAACAAGATACAAAATATTTTTATCACCACAGGGAGTTCCCTTGTGTTTCTTTCTAGAAAATTCCTTCTCCCTTAATCTCTTCTTCCCTGATTTCCGATTCTAATCGCTGATTTCCAATTCTAATTGCTGATTTCCTCAGTCTCTTCTTGGATTTTATATAAATGGGATCCTAGGTTAAGTACAGTTTTGTGCCTGGCTTCTTTTGTTCGACGTAATATTTTGGGAAGGATTCACCCACATTGTATGTGGCAATAGGTGGTTTATTTTTTAATTGTTGTCTAATACCCCGTTGCTTAAACCACAGATTTTTAATTTGCTTTGATATTTAGACTGTCTTCAACTTTTTGCTATTATGAATAAGTCTGCTATAAAATTTATTACACATTTCTGTTTGTGAGCATAAGTTTTTGTTTCTCTTTGATAAAGACCTAAAAAGGAAATGTCTGACTCAGAATAGATATGGATTCAATTTTATTTTAAAAAATCACAAAATCACAAAATAAAAAAATAAGTTGATAAAAAAAATCATGATACTTCTCCAAAATGAGTGCATCATTTTATACTCTGCAAAAAAGTTCCAGTTGCTCCATATCCTCAACATTTGATGTTGTTAAATTTTTTCAACCTGACCTGATTAAAAATGTTGAGGACTTTTTTGTCTATCCATTTGTCATTTACAATATCTTATTCCCTGAAGTGTCTGTTCAAATAATTTGGACATCTTTGTATTTTTTCTTATTCATTTTTATGAGTTCTTGTATTCTAGGTAGAAGTTTTTGTCAGATATATGTTACAAATACTTTTCCCAGGCTGTAGTTTTTCTTTTTTTTTTTAAAGATTTTATTTACTTCTTTGACAGACAGAGAGATCACAAGTAGGCAGAGAGGCAGGCAGAGAGAGAGGAGGAAGCAGGCTCCCTGCTGAGCAGAAAGTCCGATGTGGGGCTCGATCCCACAACCCTGGGATCATGACCCGAGCCTTAACCCACTGAGCCACCCAGGCCCCAGTTTTTCATTTTTTAAAGATTCTTTCTGATGAGTAGACATTTATAATCTTGATTGTTTAATTTATCAATTTTTCTTTTATGTTAGTGATTTTAGGGGATTGTTTTAAGAGACCTTTTCTTTCCATGAAGTTGTAAAGGTATTCACTTATTTTTTTTTTCCCCCTAGGGGTTTCCCAGTTTAGGTTTCTGATCCATTTGAGTGTGTGTGTGTGTGTGTGTGTGTGTGTGTGTGTGTGTGTGAAATGAGGTAGGAGGTTGAGATTCAGATATTTGTATGAAAAGTAGCAATTGCTAAAGACTTGAGTTAATCTGATGCCTTGGTTTGCTGCATTTTTAATAAGCACTTTAGATCATTCTGATACAAAGCATTCAAGGATTATTTAACATTCAAGGAAAAGTGAATGGATATCGATTTTGCTTTTTTTATGGGAGAAAATTCTTAGTCATAGAATAATAATAGTATTAACAATAATCACAGGGGAGATTAAATTTTACTAAGCTTTTGCTGTTTTACCTGAATGAGGTAAAACACTTTATATCTGATTTAATCTTTGTAACAGTCATATGAAGTAAATATTATTATTTATATATAAAGACATAGAGGTTCAGAGAGCTTAATTCATTTGTCCAAAGATCCCCTTTAGTAAATATTGAAGCCAAAATCTAAACTCTGGTTTTCTTACTCTAGAGCCTTTCCCTTAGTTACCATGCTCTCTGCCTTCTTCTGTGGTGTACTGACATTGTTTCATTACTTATGACACATGTAATGATCCCTTGATGTAATGGTCCTCAAATATTTTTCTCTCAGGTCTAATTTGTACTCTTACATTTTATTTAGGATCTCAGAGGTCTTTTACTATATGAATAATATTCATTTACATTTGTTGTATTAGAAATTAAAACTGAGAAACTTAAAAATGTTGATCTATTTATTTATCTATGGGGAGGTCAATTTATTTAAAAAATAACAGTAACAACTCTATCATAGTGTAGCATACATAAATTTTTTTTTGTTTTTTGTTTGTTTGTTTGTTTTGTTTTTAGATTTTGTTTATTTGTATGACAGAGAGAGACACAGCAAGAGAGGGAACACAAGCAGGGGGAGTGGGAGAGGGAGAAGCAGGCTTCCTGCCAAGCAGGGAGCCTGATGCAGGGCTCAATTCCAGGACCTTGGCATCATGACCTGAGCCGAAGGCAGACACTTAACAACTGGGTCCCCCATGTGCCCAGGCATACATAACACTTTAATGAAAATTCTTTCCCAAGAAAGTAACTAATGAGAAGGGTGGTGTTTTACATTTTTTCAAATCTCTTTAATATCTGACTTAACGGAAGATATCTATATTCTCATATCTGCTTCTCATCTAGTCTGTTGAGATATGTTCTTTTTATTGTAGTACATGAAGAAAATATGATGACACATATATACATGGTTAGAAAAAGAAGCAATATTTAACAGCCTTTTTAGATAATTATGGCTATTCTTTGACGCTACATCAAATCCCAACAAATGGTGGTTTCTTAAGTATTAAACAATACTTAAATTTGTTGCGTTGTGGAATCTGAAACCATAGTTCATATCAGTGAGCTTTTTGCACTCCATTTGGGTGAATATTTTATCCATGAATGACTGTGTAACATCTGCATTGGTCATTCAGAAAATATCAGTTTATTGAGTTATAAGGATTCTGGTGGGCATGAAAATGCACTGCCGAGCTCTCCTACTGGAATGAATATAATTGACTCACAGCATCTGCTTCTGCCTTTCTGGATCCACCACTACATTTGAACAAATGTCAAGCTTCCCATGGCTGCTCCCAGCCAAAGAATAAGAATAGTAGATACTCTAATGCAGTACCATATCTGTGAGATGCGGACTGGTGTAAGCTGATGACACTGACTCCAGAATTTCCATTAGCTGTCAGAAAGATTTCTGAAACTGCACTGCAGTCTGAAACTCTTCTTAGCCCAACCATTTTGCTCCCTTCCTTCCCTCTTCACAGATGTCAGACCTACACTGTGGTCTGAATGCTTTCTGTGCCTTCTTTGGCTCTTTATCCTTACCCTAAGAGGCATTTCCATCAATAACTCTCACTTTTTTTTTTTTTTTATCAATAACTCTCTTGAATGTCTAATCCCATTTTAGCATCTGCTTTTCAGGGGACTAGAACTAATACACAAATCTCTAAATGTTGACACATTTTATCACAGAGTATCAAAACTCATATTTGTAAATATCACCACTGATCTCATCAGGAAAGTCTTTAAGTATTAGGAAGCTCTCAAGTACAACATGGAGGTTATAAATTTTTTGCAAGATTCTATTTTTTTTCCTTAAAAACTTGAATTTTATCATTGGCAACATATACTGTCAGTTGTTCTCCTTGAAGTAGCAGTTTTACTCTATTCAATTATATGAAAATTTCTGCCAAATTCCTAAGTCTGAAGAGCTATACTATACCTGTCAGTGGTTCTTTCTAGGAAAAAAAGTGGCTAGCTTAGGTCAGAATTCAGATAATCAAACAAGAGATTTTACTTGAGAAAATTACCAGTCTGCAGAATGCAACAGAAGGGCTTTTAATCCCTCCATACCATTTCATCACTCAGAATATCAGGAAGACACATCTTAAGGGTCACGATTTAATAAAATTAATACTTTTTACTGCTTTCTCAAAGACATTCCTAAGTGGAACTGACACTATATTTCCTGCAAGTGCATGGCAGTGAAGAATGCAATGACCGCTAATAGTGTTTGTTGCCACTGACTTGATTTAGTTCTGACCCTAGTCATTTTATTCATCATTGTTTTTGCTCTATCAGTGTGAAAGTCAACACAGTAAGAAAGGCAAATGACACCTTTAAACTGTTATAAAAATAGTTTTGACCTTACAGACTATCCAGAAGTTCTATGGAGCCCCTATGTCTTCAAAGGCTTGTCTCTGATAACCATTTAATGGAAACATCAAACATTTATTGATCCCAGTAAGTACAGCACATCTTTCTAGACCCTGAGGATGCACAGATGGACAGCACCAAATGCCTGCCCTCAAAGAGCTCTGGCTTTTTAAAAGAGGACACGGGTTATTAAATAAGTAGATTAGAATTAGAATGTTATGGAACACAGACAAAGGATATTTTGGTCCTGTTTATAAAGGTCAGAGGAGTTCATACTGGGAATACGATTTTTGAGCAAGACTTGAAGATTGAGAAGCCATTTATTCAAAAAACAAAGGAAATGGACATTCTGGGAGGAGAGAACAACATAATGCAAAGACAGAAAGGCATGGTGGAATGTGATGTTTTTGCAACCATTGTGATTTTTTTTTAAGATTTTATTTATTTGACGGAGATCACAAGTAGGCAGAGAGGCAGGCAGAGGGAGAGGAGGAAGCAGGCTCCCTGCTGAGCAGAGAGCGCGATGCGGGGCTCGATCCCAGGACCCTGAGATCATGACCTGAGCCGAAGGCAGAGGCTTTAACCCACTGAGCCACCCAGGCACCCCGCAACCATTGTGATCTTAAAAAAAAAAAACAGTAAAAATATTATTTTAATCTACTTCCAAGATCCCAGACAGTTTAGTATCTATTTTGCTAGAATTTTTGTTTCTGTATTACTACTCAGCTACATAAACCATTGGATGATGACCCTCCTTCATGCCAGGTACAGTGGCGAACACAGCTTTATATTGTAACACTTACATTTTCCTTCATGGTTGTTATTTCTTAATCATTTCTTGGAATATTGTTTTTTGTTTTGTTTTTAAATAGGACCCCAAAATAAGACACATTTGAATATTTCCCTAGCCATTCAAATGAAACTTTAAATTGTAATGTCCCTACATACATGAAGCACAAATGTCTACATTCTCCATAGTCAAATCTGGTTCATTTAATATGTGTAAAACCATGAATCTTAAAGTCCAAGCACTTATTTTTCCAAACATACTTATGATTTGTTAAACCATAAAAAAGTGGATACTTTAGATCAGAAAACCACAGTGCAAATAAATGTATTAGTGTGATGTGTATTAGATGTTTATTTATGTAAACTCAAGATTGCTAGGGAGAGTTTACCAAACAAATCACTATGATTCAGATGTTTCCTAACAACCACCTGGGGGAGGAGAGTGATCTTCTCATTTAAACATAATCACCGGCAATCAGGGACATTTGACAACTGGGAAATATCACACAAATTATTAGAAGAGCAATCATAAAATATAATAAAGGATAGAAAGAAATATAGTCTTCCCTTGCCAGAGATTTATGCACAATTGCTTAAAATATTTGAAGATCTTTTCACATCCCCTCCCAAGCCATCAGTTTCAAATCCAAACTGTATTATTAGAATTACTTATTTATTTATATTCATTTATTTATTTTTAAGAGAGGAAGAGAGAGAAAGAGAAAAAGAGTGAGGCGAGGCTGGAGGGGAAAAGAGAGAGGGAGAGAGAAAATCTCAGGCAGATTCCATGACCAATGCAGAGCCGGACGTGGGGCTTGATCTCACAACTGAATCATGACCTGAGCCAAAATCAAGAGTTGGAAGCTTAACTGACTGAGCCACCCAGGAACCCACAACTTATATTTTTAACTAAAATCCTGTCTAAAGGAACCACAGCTCTTATAGACCAAATCTTTTAATATGCAAAAAAAAAAAAAAAAAAGAATGGGTATGAATACTGAAATCCATACTTTCAATTTTGTGTATCTCCACAATATCTTGTGACTAGGTGGAAGCTTTGCAGTCTCTCTTTACAAACCTATCAATATTTCTTGACCAAGGATTTTCCAAGTGTTGAGTCACCTTAGCGATTAAGTGAGACTAGAAATCAAGCAAGTAAGACTTGTTTCAGGAGCTCCCATCCCCAAATCTTTGAGGGTTAGGATGTTCTTTTTGCTCTCTTCCCAGTTCTAAATATTTGCACACGAGTGGAATTTTATTAAACAATAACCATATTTTATTAATTAATTTATTAAACAATAACAATAGGGAATAAATGGGGGAAACAAATCACATGAAGGCAGTCTGAGAGTGTATGAAAGAGTATATGAAAAAGAGAAGAGTAGGCAAATTGCTCTAACAATGCCTCCAAAATTCTCAGTGGTATTTTTGGGATGTAACACCAAAAGCAAAGGCAACAAAAGCAAAATAAACAAGTGGACTATATCAAACTAAGAAAATTTCTGCACAGCAAAGGAAACAATCAGCAAAGCAAAAAGAAAGCCTACTGAATGGGAGAAAATATTTACATACTATACATCTAATAAGGGGTTCATATCCAAAATATATAAGGAACTCATAAAACTCAATATTAAAGTACTAAATAACTCAATTTAAAAATGGGCAAAAGACCTGAATAGACATTTTTCCAAAGAAGACAAACAAATGAACAACAGGTATATGAAAATGTGCTTCACATCACCTTGGGTGATTGGAAATGCAAATCAAAATGACAATGAGATATCACCCACACTTTTCGAGAGAGCTATTATCAAAAAGTTAAAAGATGTGTTAAGGAGGATATGGAGAAAGAGAAGTCTTACACACTGTCAGTGGGCATATGAATTGGTACAGCCACCGTGGAAAACAGTATAGGGCTTCCTCCAAAGGTTAAAAATAGAACTACCATGTGATCAGGAATCCTACTTCTGGCTATGTATCCACAGGAAATGAAATCAATATTTCAAAGAGATATTTGCACTCCTAGGTTCTTTGCAGCATTATTCAGTAGAACCAAGATGCGAAAACAACCTAAGTGTCTACCAGATCAATGGTTAAAGAAAATATGATATATAGGGGCGCCTGGGTGGCTCAGTGGGTTAAACCTCTGCCTTCGGCTCAGGTCATGATCTCAGGGTCCTGGGATCGAGCCCCGCATCGGGCTCTCTGCTTGGCAGGGTGCCTGCTTCCTTCTCTCTCTCTGCCTGCCTCTCCAGCTACTTGTGATCTCTCTGTCAAATAAATAAATAAAGTCTTAAAAAAAAATACTGAATATCTTTAAAAAAAAAAGAAAATATGATATATAGAGATATAGATACAGATACAGAAATACATTATTCAGCCTTAAAAAAGAAGGAAATCCTGACATTTGTGACAATATGAGATGAACCTGGGAGACATTATTCTAAGTGAAATAAGCCAGACAAAGACAAATACTGCATGATCTCACTTATATGTGGAATCTAAAAGAGTTGAACTTCTAAAAGCAGAGAGTGGTTGGAGGGGCCGGAATGTGGGGGAAACAAGGGCGATGCTGGTCAAACGGTACAAACTTTCATTTAAATATGAGTAAGTTCTGGGGATCTGTGTACAGCATGAAGAATATAGTTAATAATACTGTATTGTGTACTTGAAATTTGCTAAGAGTAGACACTAAGTCTTCTCACCACACACACACAAAGGTATCTATATAAAAGTGCTATATGTGTTAATTAACCTGGTTATGATAATTATTCCACAATGTATACATATATCAGTACATCACATTGTACACCTTAAATATATACAATTTGTATTTGTAATTGTACCTCAATAAAGCTGGGGGAGGGAAATCTCAGTGACTTAATAAATTGAAAGTTTGTTTCTCACGCTGTCTGGAGTCCAACGTGAGTTGGTGGTGGAAATGTCAGGAGTATCGTGCTCTGTGCACTCAGAGAGCAGAGTCTTTCCACCTAGTGACCTCACCATATATCCTACTGCTCTGGATTTCACTACTGGATTCTCTGCCTTCAGTTGGCAGGAAGGGTAAGAGGGTTAGAGAATAACTTGTGAGGTTTTGGAGGCCAGGCCTGGAGATGGTGCTGTTCACTTTTGATCCTACTTCATTGACTGGATCTAAGTTGTAAGACCCTGCTTAACTATTGGAGAGGTTGGAACATATGGTCTGGTTGTATGCCCTGGAAGAAACAGATCCAGAGTTTGGTGACCACCTAGCATTGTCCCAGCCATATTCATCAATTTGTTCTTAGTGATAGTCCTCAGCATTTGGGTAGGTTGCATGTCTAAAAGTTTCAAATCTACCGTAGTAGGTACTTATAATTTTGTTTATTTATTCAAAAAAATTATCAAACATCATCCTGAGCAAGACATTGGGAGAGGCACTCAGTATGCAACACTAAGCACAACATATAACACAGAGATAGATCACAGTCCTTGCCTTTAGGAGCTTAAGGTGTTCTATCAGCAAACACATTTACTTTTTCATCAGCTTTCTTCATTCATCCCTAAGCTGCTGACAGTGTAGGAATAAGAAGGAAAGGAAGGCAAGTGCTTATTCTAATTTACTATCCCAGAGGTTGTTTTAGCCACATGCATGTGTGTCAGTTTATCCACTATAGTCATCTTAGGGACAATCCAGAAAAATATGTGATTTGTGTATTATGGTCCTTCATTTTTTATAAACTGCTCTCATATACAGGTGAAGAGGACTTGGAATTAGCTGTGCGATCTTAGGCAAATGACTTAAGCAATCAAGATTAATTCCTTATCTATAAAATGGGAATAAAAATAGGGCCTACTTCTTAGGGTAATTGAGAATGAAATGAAATTACACTGGTGAAGTGGTTAGCAGAATTCCCAACCCTCTGTAATAAAAAATGTGTTATTAACTAGTGTTGTCAATTTTATTGGACTTAAAAAACAACCCAGCAAAACAGATTCTATTTTATAGATGAGAAAAACTACAGTTCAGAGACGTAAAGTATCTAGAATGAGGTTTCACAGTTCAGTAATCACAGGGTCGGGATTAATTCTTAGGTTAGTGACCTTTCATTGATCCAGGATTCCTTTCGAGGTTTATAAGTTATAGCATACTTTTTAGGACCATTTACTTTCTTCTATATTAAAACGAATCTAGGCTAACCCCTGTAGTATAATGGACAGACAAGTACTATTTCCTCTGGGCAAATCTGCCATGACAGCTTTTATAAGCATGAAATTTTAGTTTACAGACAGCTTATTATCAAAACATCTGTACCTTGCTGTTTTTGGGTAAAGGATGTTATAGGGTTTTTGTTGTTGTTTGTTTTGTTTTGTTGTTGTTTTTAAGATTTTATTTGACAGAGAGAGACACAGCAAGAGAGGGAACACAAGCAAGGAGAGTGGGAGTGGGAGAAGCAGGCTTCCCGCGGAGTAGAGAGCCCGATGCTGATGCAGGGCTTGATCCCAGGACCCTGGGATCATACCTGAGCCAAACGCAGATGCTTAATGACTGAGCCACCCTGTCACCCAAGGATGTTGTTGTTTACAGATGGTATGGAAAGAGAGGAATTCGTATAAGATTTGGAATGTCTGAGTTCTAATATTTGTTCTATAGGTATTTGGCTGTAGGACTTAAGTCGCCTCATCTGCTCTTGGTTTTTTATTTATAAAATAGGCTTCTGGACCATCATGTAGTTACTAAGCACCCTGCCAAGGTAGCATAAAGCAGATTAGCAGATGAGTCAGAAGACAATTAAAACATGGCATTTTGGAATTAGAAGTGAAGTCAAGTCATCTTTAGATTCAGACTGCCGAATCTAAGTCCCCTGATGCTAAGCCACTTTGCTGTTCGGAGAGTTAAAATGTGTCAGCATTCCTAGCAAGGAGGGAGAATCTGAATCGTCTCTGTTGCCACGGTAGAGAATATTTTGAAGATGTAAATTGTTGTATGTTGAGGGTCCAATTACGAACACACCAAGATTCATATCCTATAACTATCTCCATGTCCCCAGAGAAACAGACACGGTGTTGGCAAATTTGTAAATGAATTTTATAACTTGTTACCCTCTAACAATGTCTTTGTGGTCATCATAGACACTCCTACTTCATTTACTATAAAGACCAGAAAATAATATTCTTTTAATTCTCCCCAAACCTTCATTAGTGTATATTTTTAAAAGAAAAAAAGAATCTTACTGATTCTGAGTAGGGTGGAGATTCTGTTGCTGAAATTATATAGTCAACATTTTGATCAGAATGCTATAATTCAGTAAGAGTTCATAACACCTTTTTATTTTGCAAAATCAAGTTGGCAAAAAAAAGTTGCTGAGGAATCTAAAGACCTGAAATAAAAAATACTTTATTAAAAATGCCACTATTATATTTGTTTAGAGAATTTTTTAAAGGTCAGATATTTATCTCATGGTTAATATTTCAACCAATTTATTTTTACCAACGAAGAAGGGGAGACAGAAAAGTCCATGAGGAGGAATTTGTAATGAGGAAGGGTGAGGACCTAGGTCTGCCAGATTCCTGACACTACCCTCTTTTCACCAACTGCATTTGGTACATGCATCTTGAATTTGCTTTGGTTTAGAAAAAAATCTCTGTGAAGGATTTTATTGTCAGAGTTTCAATAGAGAGACAGTGAATGTTGAGTGATTAATACAGACTATAACCAGCTACACAAATAATTTCATCTTAATCTGGTTCTCAGTTGCCTAATTTGTAAAATGACTAGAACAGAAATAGTTGCCTCTCAGGGTCGTCATGAGGCTTCAGTGAGAAAGGAGCTGAAAAGTGCCAGGGACTTAGCTGGATTCAATCATCATCAGTTCCTTCCTTTCCTATTAATACTAGCTTCCATTGCACACGTTCTGGGCCATCAGCTGTGCTTGAACACTTCCCATGAATCATCTCATCAATTGCTCAAAACATGAGGAAGCTGAAGCTTCTGGAAATTAAATCCAGTATCAAGGTCACCAGGTCAGTGTCAGAGTCAGTTTTCTAATTCAGATATCCCTGACACTGGAGGCCATGCTCCTGACCACCATGCGTATTTACTTCCTGTTGCTGCTGTAACAAATGACCACAGACTTAGTGCTTCAGTAGCACAAATTTATTCTCCTACAGTTCTGGATGTCAGAAATCCAAAGTCAGTTTCAGTGGTCTAAGTCAAGGCATTAGCAAAGCTGGTTCCTTTTGGAGCCTCCAGGACAAAATCCATGACTTGACTCATCTAGCTCTTGAAAGCTGTCTGCATCCTTCTTCTGGCCCCCTCTTCTATCCTTAAAGCCAGGGATATATCTTGCTTCCATTGTCACATCACCTTCTATGGTCAAATCTCCCTCTGTGTCCCTCCTTTAGGATACTTGTGATTACATTTAGGGGCCACCCTGATAATCCAGGATAATATCACCTCAAGATACTTAATTTAATTACATCTCCAAAGTTCCTTTCCCATATGAGATAACATTCACAAATTCCAAGGATCAGCACCTGGATATCTAACACATCGTGTTACCTTATTTCCTTCTTGTTCCTATTATATGGTAACCAAGCTTTAGTTTTATCTCCTAACTGTGAAGTCCTCTTTCATTTAAAGTCCATTGCTTGATAGGTTTGTTAAAAAACAAAGAAACTTGGCTTGGTGGGATGCTAAGATCCCCACACTGGAAGAATTTAGATAGGACAGGTGGGTTCTTGGTGTTCGGTAGGGTTAAATGCTTCCTGTGCAGCAAGCAACCTTGCTCATAGCTCAGCAGGTGAGAGCACCAGATTTGACTCAGCTCAACCCTAAAAAGGCTGAATGTCTGACTCCTCCCTGACTCATGAAATAAATGGGCCAAGGTGAAGTTGAACATCCGGAGACATGGCAAGTACAGGCTCCAAAGGTTCCTTCTTTTCCTGAAACTTTTACATTTTCCTCCTTGATTCTAGGATCTCTGTTCACATTTCTGGAAAGCTTTGTTAATGGCAGAGGTAGGGTCTTGAAGTTCTTTTGTGATTCACTTCAGATGCGTCATTCTATAATTTTTATATCTATTTTTAATCATATATTTATCCATCTTTGTATTTATTCATAGTTGAACATAAACTCAGTCTCACATAATTTCCACTTCTTTTAATTTTTTTTTTTTTTTTTACAGCTGAGATTTCCTTCTCTACAATCAATCCCCAGAAATGAACTAGTTAGCTGGTTAAAAGTATTGTGATATTTAAAAGCTTTTGATAGACATTGCCAATTAGTCCTCTGCAAAGGTTTTGCAAGTCTGTGGTACTCCTAGCAGTGTGCATCCATTATATGTTTTCTTTTAATTATTACTGATTTTTCTTAAATTAAGAGGATCATGCTTGTTGGGGGAGAAAATTAAGCAGTACAGAAGGCTATAAATACTCAATCCCACTTTCCAGAAGTTCTGCTCATAGACCTTTTATCTTTCAGTCAAAAGCTTGCACATGTGTATAAACTGAGATCCTACTAGACATATTATTTGGTCACTTGAACTTATGTGCTTAACAGTATACACAAGTCACTGTCCTACTCTAGTACATGCTCTACTCATTCTTCATATGGCTGCCAAGTTTTTATTGTATGACTGTACCTTAATTTTGTAAACAAATTTCCTACCACCCATTATATTTCAATCTCACCTTCCATGCAACAAACTTTCTGCATATGTTCCCATATTTCAGGGGCCCCCATACTGTAATTTCTGATTCTGTAGATGACCTTGGGATTTATACATCCCCTGCCCCATATGAGGTGGGATATTTTTTTAAATTGCAATGTTAGGAGATAAAGGTCCGGTGCGGGAAAGGAGGGTGTCATTTCAGAGGCTATCCCAGTGCAACATTTTTTAACTGAGGTATAGTTGAAATACAGTGTTATATTAGTTTTAGCTGTACCACAGATTGATTCAACAATTCTATACATTACTCAGTGACCATCATAGTAAGTGTAGTTACCATCTATCACCATACAAGATTATTACAATATTATTGACTGTGTTCCCCCTGCTGTTTTTTCATCCTTGTGATCTATTTGTTTTATAACTGGAAGTTTGTACTTTTTAATCTCCATCACCTATTTAACACAACCCTTTAACATCTTCTACCCCCCATAACCACCAGTTTGTTCTTCGTATTTCTGATTCTGTTTCTGGTTTTTTGTTTGTTTGTTCACTTCTTTTGGTTTTTTAGATCCCACATACAAATGAAGTCATTTTTCTCTGTCTGAATTACTTCACTTAGGTCCATCCATGTTGTTGCAAATGGCAAGCTCTTATTCTTTTTTTATGGCTGAGTAATATTCCTGTGTGTGTGTGTGTGTTTATCACACTTTCTTTATCCATTCATCTATCTACATACGCTCAACTTGCTGAAATTTCTTATTCTTGATGCCCAGAGAATGCAAGGCCAACTACTTACCCTTTAAATATTTCTTATAATAACCTCACTACTCTACACTCTTGTTAATTTTTATTGTGAGTGATAATCTGAAGGGTTTTTAGAGTTATTTTTAAAATAATAATTAAAATATCTTAAAAAAATAAATATCTGTAAGCCTGCCACTCCATAAAAGAAGTCAATAGACTTTGTTCTTTTTCTTGTCTTGCTGGTAAATCAACAATCTCTGACCCATTCCTGTTTATTCATTTCCAAGACCCATATTGCTGACTGCCAAAATGTAATTAATTTCCTTCCAGGTAACTTCCTAAAACCTTGGATTTACTGAAGCTCTACTTTTTGCCAAAACGTAGTTGAAAGAAACAATATTTATGATGGAATTGTAGAAAGGTATTCATTTCATATATTCCTCCAGTTATTTTAAAATCAATTTTCAGATTATGCAGTGTAATAGAGGAGGCTGTATGAATAAATGTGATCCTTTTCCTCTCTGCATAATTACTTGAACAGTATTGTGCTTTGATATTAGGCCACTGGTCTGTATGGAAGGGTAGTATGAGAAACAGACCAGGGAGAGCAGCCCAGGCCAAGTGTCAGTATTATCTTTTACCTGAACAAGGAATATACTCTTTCTTCCCTCTTCAGCGTCAGGTCAGTCAGAAATCTAGATTCATGCTTTTTCTCTGTTTTGAGGACCCAACCCTTTACTTAGAAGATGTTGTCTTTCAGGGCCTATGGTTGCTATAGAATGACAAAATCTTTCTTTTTCTCCTCAGAGCAGAGTAGCATGTGTTGTTAGAGTCGGTCACAGCATATTCATCACATTTGCAATCTTTACATCAGTTCTGTTACATAGCCAGAACTGATTCTTGAATTCTTTTTTCTGATTTCTTAAAGGCTTTTGGCACTGTCTTTGTCCATCTAACATAGCTGGTTTTGCCTCCATCACATCTGTTAGCATGATCACATGCATTTCTTTAACATTAAGTAGGCTTGAGAATCTTGAAATGGTGATCAGAATTTGGCAATCATGCTCAATTTCATTTGTTTATATTTTATGTCAGTGTATTGAAGAGATTATTGTCTTTTTATTTTTTTCCCCTGTATTTTCTTTCTTACTTTCTTTTCTGTGTTTTTTTTTTAAACCCCATATGATTTAGAGTATAGAGATTCAGTCTATAGTTGACTGATTTTTATGGGTGATTCTAGACCTCTCCTCCATTTTCCTATTGGTTAAGGGCCTGTAAACCTCAGAGCTACTAGAAGCTGCTTGAAAGCAGGGCTTCAGAAGTATGATATTAATAGCAATATAAAAATTTGGATAGATGTGATAAAATAACCTACCATAAAACCTACAAAGCCTGAGGATAAAAGCTCATGAGAGATGCCAAGAAGTTGATTATCCATTCTTGAGAATAGTCACACATTATGGTCTACCTTCCCTGAGAGGAAGACAAGATGAAGATGATCCAGAGGCAGGTTGCATCCAAGTAAGATTTCAAAGTCCTGAGGTATATTACTTCACAAGGTTGATTAGAATCTACTTGTTCATAATAGGCTTGATTTCTGTAAGTCTAGAAGCGTGGTTGCATCTGAAGAGAAGACAGGGAAATGTTCCGCATTCATTTCCAGGTCTATCAAGTCCTGTGGTCTAATTAAATTCACAACACCAATAAATTTCAACTTGATGTGTTTAAAGCTATGAATCATAATGGTTGTGTGATAAAGGATAGTTTTTAAATCCTTTGAGGATATGTTTATTTGAATAAATATCATATACATCTAATATCATGACATCAAAGCAACACCAGAACAAAGAACATTTACCTATACTTTAATGGCAACTTAAAAGTAGCTATATTTTCTGGGAAGAATTTATTATCACTTGTTCAGTTTACCAAGAAACTGCAAATCACCTGAGTTTTTGTCTTCTTTGGGGAAACATAGACAAAAGAAAGAAGAAGAGCTGGAAAAGAAGGAAATGTCTGAATTATGTGGTTCCATAAGATGTTGGTTTACAATTTTCTGCCTCAATCAAACTTTTTTTTTTAATTTATAACTTTTCTGTTCATTTTTAGTAAAAAGAGACATATAATCTGGAAGTTTCTGTCAATAACAGCCAGAAAAGAAAATTCCCAGTTTTAGGAGATGTGCTTAAAGGAAGCAAACTTGGGAAAAATAAGACATGAGCAACCTAAAGGAATTCTAATAAGGAAGTGTGGGAAAGACCAGGCTGTGAGCGATGCTGCTAGGAGAGAGAAAAGCTATGCGGTATTCAAGAACAGGGGATGGGGTGGGCTGGGGTGGAGGCCTATGAAGCATGGATTATAATGAGCTTTATGTTCTCTGTTCAAGAATAGCTACAAGATCTTAAGTTATCCTAAGAGGCAGAAGTTCCTTAAAATGGTTAGGTATAATTATTACAGTAATTACTGATTTTTTCCTTCTTAAAGATGTTCCATCACAGCCTTGATTTCCCATCACTTTGTGAACAAGCTGTGACCCAGGTATAGGACCCGAGATGGATAAAATGGTACTTTAAATCTAGAGACCATATAAAGCAGTAATTAGGAACAGAGCTTTTGGTGTCAGAGAACGCTGTCTCTTTCACTTCCCTTGGGAAATTTGCTGAAACACTCTGAGACTGCTTCTTCATCTGTAAAATCAGTTTTAATAATCCCTGCCTTATAATGTGTCTTAAAGGGATATTGTAAGGATTAAATGACAAAGTGTGCAAGAGTATAAGTTGCCTGATACATAATAAATGCTCCAAATATTGTAGTTGATACTAGTTTTTCTTGTTGTTGTCTCTAATTATTATTCTGTGGAATGTCTGAGTGGTAAATGGTGTGGTGACACAATGAAGGTGCTAAATGAATGTTAAGTCATGATTAAAAGTGGCATGGGTGAACAAGAGGTCTGGAGGAAAAGTGTGGCTCAAAGACAAACCTTTCCAGAATGCTGACCAAACAAGCACATTTTTGTCTTCAGCAAACAAAGCAAATATGCCCAAGATCAGAGCCCTTCAACAGGTCCATGGAGCCAAAGCTCTGGGAACCAACCATCTCCACCACCCAGGTCATATAACCCATCCCAGCTGGTGCTCTTCATGTCAGGAAATGTGAATCAGAAAGAGGATGTGATCCTGGCAGAAAAAAACCTCATTAAGGTGATCATTTACAGTGTTTGTTTTGAACAGGAAGAAGCTTGGTACCTGCTCATAGATGACAATGCACCTGAAGCCTTGAGAGGGAATAGTTCTGGGCAAGCAGTCAGGAACCCTGATCTGGTTTTATTTTGCCACTGATGTACTACAAAATCATTGGTAGGACATATCTCTTGAACTCTTAGAGTCTTAGTTCCCTCTTCTGAACAAGAGGATTGGACAAAATGACCAATAAGGTGTTTTTCAACTTTTTGTCAACTTTACTAGTCTATATTAATTTCTTTCAATTTATTAGTCTGTAGTCTATTTAGTCTATTAAGATTATAATTCGTCAACTTATTAGTCTTTGATTGCACATTTACAGTTCACAAATTTTTCACTAGAGATTTATATCTTAGTAATGTAAAATAAATCACAATCCCCACTCTTTACTTTTTATCTGTTCAGTGGTTGGCCTACATGACTGTTGAAAGTATGAATAGGAGACTTCCTATTTATCCTATTTATTCCTATCCTTTCTGAATTAACTAAATAATGGCTGGTAAGTCAACAGATTCAAAAAGTTAAAGCTTACATTCTCATTCACATTTACACAAGGAATATTTTCCAGAAAGTTAGATATTTATGGTGAGTAAGGCAGAGTGAACATATTTGCATGTAGCTGTCTCTGGGCAGCTGGGGAAAGATTAAAATTTTAAAACCAAGGGCCAGGGACACCTGGGTGGCTCAGTTGGTTAAGCGGCTGCCTTTGGCTCAGGTCATGATCCCAGCGTCCTGGGATGGAGTCCCACATTAGGCTCCTTGCTCAGCGGGGAGCCTGCTTCTCCCTCTGCCTCTGCTGCCACTCTGCCTGCCTGTGCTCACTCTCTCTCTCTCTCTCTCTGGCAAATAAATAAATAAAATCTTTAAAAAAATTAAAAAAAATAAAACCAAGGGCCAAAGTGATTAGTCAATTTTGCCCCAGTTTGTTTACTAAAGAAATGAGACTTTTTTCTTTAATAGATTTTTTTTTGGTTATTTTTTAATCAAAAATTGGGTAAATATTGAATTTAGAAATTCAAGTACAATTAGTTGACTTGCTCTCAAAATTTTGAATGGAACATGTACTTTCTTTAATGGTTTGTAGAAATATCCTGGGGTAGGTCTTAGTTGCATTCCCTATTCCCCACACTGAATTGCTAAATAATATCACTGACTACTTTTTATTTTGCAATGCCTTTCAAAAACTTTGGAGAACATCTCTAAGGGAGACATTTTCAATACTTTGTGCATTTCATTTATTTCTCATTGGAAGAATCAAAGGTTTCCAAGAACTTCGAGAGCTGCATTCCATCCTTCCTCAGTATTAGATGTAAGACCTGATTTTTAAAAAAAAAATTTCATATAGGGAATATCAAGCTTATATGCATATTTTCTTGTGTCATCCATAAAAACAGTGCCACAGTAATAGTCAAGTCACCTGCTAGAGCAGTAGAAAACATCCAGGGAGACATATTTTTACTTTTTACTTATCTCAAAGATCTTTCACTTTATCTTAAGAAATGGAGCATAATGATGAAAGTAATCTCTTGTTCAGATTTTCTTTGGCTATATACTATCTACAGTATTAAGAAACTGAAGATCTATGTTCACCTCCTCTTTGTCTCTCCAATCTCTCCAGACTGTGGAATGTTGGGATTCATACTGTGAATGCTCTGAAAATCAATTATTGTCAGATTCTGTTTTCAGGGCTGCCAGACAATATTTTGGCTCTACTTCAGTCCATTTGGAACACAGCTGTTAAGTTGTTGACAAAAACTAAGGAAATATGAACATGTTCCACCCTTTAAAAAAAATTCCATTTGTTGGCAACCATCTCGATGGATTTGAAATTTTCTTATTGGAGAGCAAGTTAGTACCACTTTCTGGCATCCTTTTGAGCTGAACCGGTCGTCTCTGTGTTCCAACACACATGGCACCCTTCATTCACCACTTGGAATATTCAGAATTTATTTTGATCATTAACTTGAGCTTTAAATTATTCTGTTAAAAACTGCCCCGTAACTTTAAGTTTTCCTTAGATTTAATGTCTCACTGGTCTCACCACTTCTCCAGGTGCATTTTTAAAAAAAGACTACTGAGGCAAGTTAGCATTGATTTACTTCTAAAGGGTTAGTGGTTTTATTATTCTGCATGCTTTTTATTGCAAGTAATAGAAAATACTACTCAATTAAACAATGCTTAAGATTTAACCACTTATCTAAGAAAATAGGGGAATTATATATATTCTATGTGTGTATGTCTTTGTTTATATTAAAAATAAAACCAAGGGAAAGATAAACCATATTTTTTTGAAGTTTTCCTGTAGGAAGAGAGTGAGAACACGTTAGAGGGAACAGGAAAAAAAAAAACTGGATTTCCTTGAATACAGCTTGTTTGTAGACTTGTCTTTCGAATTATACAAGTATCCATTTAATAACAAAAAAATGAAATAAAAAGAATTTCTAAAAATTAAAACACAAAAGATCATAAGTGAATTTAACCATGTACCTAGCTATCAGTGGTACCCAATTGAACTTTCTGTGATGATGAAAATGCTTGCCATCTGCACTGTTCAGTATGATAGCCTCTAGCTACATATGACTATTGAACACTTGAAATGTGTTTAGTGTTACTAAAAACTAATTTTAAATTATATCTAATTAATTTAAAGTATATGTTTAATAGCCACAATTGTCTAGTGACTACCATACTGGACAGCTCAGAAACAGAATAATCACACAAAGAGGAAGTACTGCAAGTGATTTTAAAATGTAATAATTTGGTTGCATATCCCTAGTGAAGTAATACCCTAAAGCCAGAAGAACTTAAAAATAATATTAAGCGTTTTCAGTAATGACATCTTTATAGTAATATTGGTGTTATTCTGAGCCTTTTAGGTGTACATTGTGAATAAATGAAATGAGTAATTTTATTGGTATCTTTGAGAACTCAGTTATTTGGCATGATTGGAAGGAGATAAGACTGAAGGCTGATTAGGTTGAGTCAAAAAATTTTCAAAACATCTTTATAAAATCATGATGTATGTTCACTTAAGAAAATATTTCCTAACTGTTCACCAAAAAGGCTTATGTAGAAACAGTGACCAACCTAGTAGTAGCAACACCACCTCTAGTGCTCAGATTATGGTCTTTAATGGCCTTTTCCCACTATAAAGAACCAGGACACTTGAAGAAGTAGGTCATTCAAAGTTTGGGTCAGGGAACTTATAAGATAAAGCTGGAATATCTTGCTGTTCTAAAAAACAGCGAATGCATTCAAAGATGGATAGAATTAAGTCAAAAAGACTCGGGGCCAAGTTGAAAAGCTCCCGCTGACCAAAAAATGGAAAATTGGTGCAACAGAATGAATAAGAACTGCAATGGGTTGAAAAACTTCAAATATGTACAGGCGCCTGAGTGGCTCAATCAGTTTAAAAAAACAAACAAACTTCAAATATATATATATGTATGTATATATATATCTTGAGTTTACATTAATATTTTAAAAACTCAGTAATCTTTAAAGGTGCTAGAAAACAAACTCATTGTTTTGAAAAGCTAAATAACCAAGCATTTATTCTGCCTTTTCTATATGGACTATACTTTGAAAAACCAAAGAGTTGTTGAAAGAAATTTTCTTTTTATAACACTATTTTTGCTAATAATTAAAGAAGTAATGAGAAAATTTAAATATCACTGTCTTCCAGCTCCTGATGAATTAATGGATTTAGGTAAGAATCACCAATGAATAATAATATTTTTAAGAAATGATAGGTATATGCTATGATGGATGTATACTGCTTTTTTGTTTGTTTTATTTTTAGTTTTATATTTTTGCTGATGGAAACATGAAAAAAAGTATAGTTTGTCTTGCAAAATAAAGACAAACAAACCAAAAAAGAAAAACCCATAGTCAAAACCTGAATCTGATCATGCATCTAGATCTATCAATTTACAGAAACAATAAACAATAGAAGACCTGATAAAGGACCCAGGGTTGTGTAACTGATGGAATCAGACTATGGAATACCGTAGCAAAGGTCAGCAAACTATGGCTTGTAGATCAGTTTGGATTCACTGAAACAAACACATTGTAAAAAACCTGAAAGAAAATTTTAAAAATCGAAATACTGCTAGGATATTGGTGATTTTGAGATATTTTTAAGCTTTCTTCCCATTTTGTTTTAGTTATGATATTACACTTATCTTTTTAAGAGCACTTATCTTTTAGATATATATTCTGAATTCTTTACAGAAGAAATAACACACTGTCTAGGATTTGCTTCAAAATAATCCAGATATGGAAAGTGAGTGGGTATAAAGATGAGACAATAGTGGCCATTTAGTGGGATCTGTTGAACATGGTGATGGATAATTTCTGTTAATTATACTATTTTCTCTACTTTCGTATAAGTTTGAAGATTTCCACAGTAAGTGTTTAATGCCCCTTTTCACAAAACTTGCATTCTAATGGAGGAAGAGATGATCATTAAGATAAATATATATTGTAAGTTAGAAGGTAAAATGAGTTTAGTAGAAAAAAACAGTAAGATTTTGAGGGGGAAATGATATGAAATGTTGATAGGATGTTATTGAAATTTTTGAAAAGGTCACTTGGCCTATGTGGTATATAAACCACCTATCCCACCCCTAGGTCTGGGTACAAAGTTGACTTCAGCCCTTGGGGAAAACTGCCTAAAGAGGTACTTGCAAGCACGCACTCTGGAACTCAGCTCCCTGGGTCCGAATCCCAACTCTGGCGCTTACTGGCTGTGTGAACTCAGGCAAATTCCTCAGCCTTTCTGAACTTCAGGTTCCTCACGTTGCATGTCTTTGGTAAATGTCAAAACATCACTGATATGGAAATTGATGCTGAAAGTCTAAAAAATTAACAGGCTTCTTGGGGCACCTGGGTGGCTCAGTGGGTTAAAGCCTCTGCCTTTGGCTCAGGTCATGGTCCCAGGGTCCTGGGATCGAGCCCCACGTCCAGCTCTCTGCTCAGCGGGGAGCCTGCTTCCTCCTCTCTCTCTGTTGCCTCTCTGACTGCTTGTGATCTCTGTCTGTCAAATAAATAAAAGGGGCACCTGGGTGGCTCAGTGGGTTAAAGCCTCTGCCTTCGGCTCAGGTCATGATCCCAGGAATCGAGTCCCACATCAGGCTCTCTGCTCAGCGGGGAGCCTGCTTCCCTTCCTCTCTCTCTGCCTGCCTCTCTACCTACTTGTGATCTCTGTCAAATAAATAAATAAAATAAAATAAAAATTAACAGGCTTCTTAATCAGTACACAGTTGTTCTCAAGTTTATGCACATCAAAATCAGCTAGAGGGCTTGTGAAAATACACAGTGCTGAGACCCACCTCCTTCTCCACCCTGAGTTTTTAATTTATTCAGTCTGCTGTGGAGCTTGAGATGTGTCTCTGACAGGTTCCCAGGTGAGAGTGATGATGCTGGTCTGGGCATCCTTAAAAAACCATTGCTCAAAGAATCCCCTTATCCTGCTCTCCATTTCAAAGGACAAAAGGATGAATAAACACACATCACTTTAATAAAAAATTTTTTAAAAGAAATCATTTGCTACCCTAACTTCTATAACAGAGGAAACGATATTCTTAGTTTTGCACCAAACTGGGAGTGTGAGTTTTCTTTTGGTTTTTATGACTGAAATGAAGGAAAACTGCACTTATAGGGTAAAAATGACATACCAGCTGCAGATTATTTTTCCCATTCTTTTTTTTTTGTAATAAAAAAATTGAACGTAGCCAGACAATTTCTCACCTACTCATCTCCATCTAAAACAAGACACCATCTGTTATGTATCCACTTAATCAGCACCGTGACAAACTGGAGCACACTCAGGCCTCTGATACCATATACCACTCACCAGGAGTTTCTGACTAGACCTTTGGAAGGTCCTGATCAGAGGCTGTGAGGACAGCTGGCCATTAGACTGCAGCTGGATACAATCAGAGAAGATGCCCCCAAGGACTCCCACCAAATAAGTAGGGTCAAACAGCCTGGCCAGGATAACGCTTGGAAAATGAGTTACCTGGGGTCTGGGAGGATTCTGAGTTTGATTTACTTTTCAAGAAGGTTAAGTTATCTTTCAAAAGCAAGTCTCTTTTCTCTTTGTGCCCATCAAACATGAAGTGCGGATGTTGAGAGTTTTCAGCATGTCCCCAATCTGTGCCTGGGCTATCACTGCAGTGCTGGCTCGCAGACAAAATGCCTCCATGCATGGGATGGAGGGTCTAATTTTTGTTCCTGCTGGTCTGAGGTGACCTGTCAACTGAAGCTAGACAATCCACACCACTTCAGAACTCCCCTCCAGCAGCTACAAAGAGCTCTCATCTCTTTGCTTGCTAACAATCCATTTGAGTTCAAGAGCAGAGAAAGCAGGTGGGCATTTGAAATGAGAGGGGAAAAAAATCAGCTAGAGGAAAGGAAATAGATAAAAAGCAATGGTATATGAAGGGGAAAAGTGGAGTTGAAATTTGGAGACTGTAGTCAGGGGCAATGAGGTTAGCAACCGAAGTTTCAAGAAATACTGTAGGTGATTTAAAAAATATATATATATATGGTAAAGGGGATGAGGAAAGAATATAATGATACTGAACAACAAAAGCTATGCAGATGATAACTGTAGCCTTAAAAAGGATTATCTATTTCCATGTCACCAAGTATTTAGCCTTAATAGCAAAAATCATGTATGTAATTTGAACTGGTTTCATGAAGGCATTTTCCACAATTTCCTTAGTAATCCATATGTAATATTGGGAAAAGAGGAAAAAATACTTCGGTCTGTAGCAAATAAAGTACACAGACAAAATAAGCCCATAGGAGTATAATTCTAGAATGCAAAAGAGGAATTGTTTATTTAAAGAATAAAGAGGAGATAAGAAATATTTGAAATGTTCTTAGCTCTTTACTTTTTTCTTTCTTTCATCTGGTAAAAGTTTATGAGAACTGGCTGTGTGCCAGGCACTCTTTCAAGGAATGAGGGATTCAGCAATGAGCAAAGAAGATAAAAATCTCTGCTATCAACTTTTAGAAAGTAAGAGAATACGTTGAAAATTTCGTTGAACTGCATATTCTTGGGCCCGAACGCAAGATTCTGCAGTAAATTTACGAAAGGGCCTGAGAATATATATTTTAAATACAAATTTAGGTGATTCTGATAGAAATATTCCCGATAGGTATTTCATTCACTCTTAAGACATCAACTGTCTCTCTCATGTGAGCACTGAGTCTATCTTCTCAGCTCAACCTCTGAGCTTTAGAACAAATTGTCTCGTGGGCACTTGCAGCCTGGCCTTACGAAGGCAAATGCTACAAAGAAAAAAAAAAAGAAAGAAAGAAAGAAAGAAGAGAGGGAGGGAGGAAGGAAGGAAGGAAAAGAAAGAAAGGAAGAAGGGAGGGAGGGAGGAAAGGAAATGACCTCTAAGTCCAAACCTACAATTCTTTCTGCATTTCCATCTCCGTGAGAAGCATCACCCTCTAGTTACTAATGAATGAATTAGCAGTTCATCTTAAAATCACACCCTTCTCTTCTACAAATCTAGTCACCCAAAGCTTTAGGGACTATTTCCTTGATATCTAGTATTTTCTGTTTTAGGTCAGCCTCATTAACCGCCACCTTGACTATTTCCAGAGTCTTCCAACTGTTCTCAGAATCTGTTCATCTGTTGTTTCCAGTGTGATCTTTCTAAAATAAAAAATCAATTATGTAACTCCCCTATTGGTAGCCCCATTACCAACTCAAAATCGCCTACTGAACAAAAGCCAAGTTTTTTTAAGATTCTTTATTTATTCATCTATTTGAGAGAAAGAGAGTATGTGCAAGTGGAGAAGAAGAAGAAGAGGAGGAGAGAAAGAGAGAGAGCGAATCTGAAACAGACCCTGAGCTGAGTGTATAACTGAATGTAGAGGGGCTTGATCTCGTGACCATTTGATCATGACTGACACAAAACCAAGAGTTGGATGTTTAACCAACTGAGCCACCCAGGTACCCCTAAAAATCCATGTTTTATGAAAAGGTTAAGTTAATCTATGATGTGGTTGCCTCTCTAGCATTTTCCTCTTGGAGAACCTCTTCCAACCTTCCAAAGCCCTACAATTCAGCCATTACTCAATCATACCTTTCCATCCATGATGTCTTTGCACATTCTTGTGTCTTTGTGTGCCTAGAATGGCCTTCTTCATGCTCATGGCCACATGATAAATGCCTACTCATCTGTCAACACTCACTTCACTATAAAATTGCCTGAAATTTTTAAAATTCTGAAATTACTTTCTCACTTCCCAAAGAATTGATTTTTTTTTCTTTGTGCCTCTATTGTTACCATCTACTTTTAATATAGTATCTATAACCCCATTGGACACAAATTTCATCACTTATGTGTCTCACTTATGTGTGTCTGCAAGCCTCTTAAAGATACGGACGTTATTTTGTTCTATATGGGACCCTTTATGACAGTGTCTTGGATGAATGAATGAATGAATATAATGATTCATCAAGAAATAGAACTGAAAGTTTTGTGAAATAGATTTTTAAATATCCTGTATTTTACCCTAGTAAACTATTTTCATTTACATGTCCTGTCGTATTTAATCTGAATCAAGTAAAGCATAGCGCTTCCTTTAGTTGGATGACAGTTTACCTTTCTCTTTAACAGCTAAATCTCAAGTTGAGTTCTTTAGTGGGCCCTTCGTCTAAGTATTATAGATTGTAGATTTTTGTTCTTGAGCAGGAAAAAACTGAGCTTCTCAGCTTCCTTCTTGCATATAAATTTGGTTTTATAAGCTTTGTTTATACCTAAGGAAGCTTTGTTTATAAGCTTTGTTTATACCTAAGGAAAGAAGCTGATTACTGGTCATACGTTTTAATAGGAGAAGAATGACTTAGATTTATTGGCCTAAACTATTTTCACAACATCTGGATTAGAAGAGAATAGAATCTGTTTTCTTTTACAGTAACAGACTCCCACTACTTTCCTACCATGGCCGAGTGGGTCAGGTATCTCTCTCTAGGTTTCAGGTATTATTTTTTAACCCAACATCAAATGAGCTTTATTATATAACCCAGGTCTTATTAATTGCTCAAGGGATGGAAAGGTAAGTCCGCCGCTGATCTTGTTTATGAACTAGAAGAGGATAGTAATGTGTTTATTTGTTGCCACGATTTATTTTTTAAACAAGTGTGTCTTTGCTTATTTAGTGTCCTGATGTACTTTGAGTTGTTCTTCAATCGGTAGCAATAGGTTCATAATTTTCCATCTGTACTCAACCCAGCTTCCATGAAGTTAATGGCGGGTATTTGGTAGATGATGATAACCCCACTTTTCTGCAGCCTTTTATATTTACAATGCACTTTGCCAGGCATAATCATCCTTATTTGATGCCTGGCAGTTTTATGAGAATAGAGTGAAATTTACTGGCTAGTAAATGCTAGCAGACTCTTGTGCATGCCCTTGTAAGGATCACTTCCTTACAAACTGGGATAAGTGACACCCTTATACCCTCTGACCAAATAAATTTCTAGACTAGCATGCAAGAAAATATTTAAAGGAGAAAAAAATGTAGATTATTTCCCTGCGCTCCTTTTCCCGGTATGTATTACTTTATTGTAGCTGAAAAATAATAATGAGAGAAGCAAAGCTTTACCTTCAGGTAAAAGTGTCTTTGAATGAATCTTTTAAAGATTCCAGATGCTTAAATGCACATTTACAGCAGTAGTTAGAAAAAATCATTTTCAAACAGAACTGTTTGCCCCTGATTTATTCCTCTAAATAATTCCTACTCTAAAAAAAAATAAATCCTGACAATTACCTGAATAATAAGAGAAATCTTCCTGTAGTTAATTGTCAGTTGAGAGAAATATAATGGTGTAAATAGCACTTTAAAAAGGTATTTGTCTTTTCTGTATCTTATAGTTCAAAATTATGTCTCCTGATTTTTGAAGCACCAATCTTGACTTGTTTAAATTCAAGGACTTCATCTGTATAGAGCTGGGAATTGCCAAGATATTAATACCTGCATTTTTATGACACATTCTAAAGTCAATAGGAAAGAGGTTTCTGAATAAAAGCCTTAAAATTACCTTATGAATTATTAATTACAGGGCATATTACCTTTGAATTATAAAAGCCCAGAAAAATGGAAAGGAGAATTGAAAAACATCAATCTCAGGTTCTTTAAAAATGTAATACCAATCATTTGAGCAGTGTACAAATCTTTTATTAAAGATAAAAAGGAGGTGATACGTTTTTTATTAACTGGAGGATATGTTCAATCCACATGATTAAAAATCTCATTACTAACTCAAGTCAGGAAAGTGATTTATTACTGAAACAGAATGGGAGGCATTCGGTTGTCCATAGCAGCGTTTATCAGGAGTAGAACTATCAGTTTGTATCTATTTTAGCATGCTTAATATTTTTTAAAGGTGGCCTTGCCATCTGTTTGAAGAATTGAAGATATTTTTCTAAAGTTGGCAAGCTGAAAGCAAAACATTAAAGCAAAAACATTAGCTGTTTTTCATTTAGCTTAAAGTTTTAAGTTTTAAAAGTAAAAATTCCATTTGTACTTTAATGAAGGTAAAGTTTTCCAGTATAAAGGAAAAAAAAAAAGATATGGAACCTATTATGGTTCCTGGTTTCTATATATATATTATATACATATATATATATATACACATATTTTTTTTAAAGTTCTAGTTTGTAAATATTTATTATAGGAAGACAATCATGGGGGGTATGGAGGAGAGATAATGTTATGTGTATTTGGTATTTGCAATGACAAAAATTATCATTACTAATAATATTAATATTATCATCTTTTAGATACATTGGTACCTAGGCTGTTACCGCTTTGTTTTTAAGAGTAATTGTGATAATTGCTTTCTGAGTGATTTCATAATCCCTCAGGTTCCAATTCAATATCTAAGGAATTATATTTAGAGATCAGTCCTTTATTATTAACCTAATTATTTACTACTGAATTTCATTTGTTCTTGTCCATATGATAACGAAATATCACTCCAGATGTCAGGGAAATAAATGAGGGTTGATACTGTCAAGATGTGTTTCATGGACATTGAATGGAACCTGAATGCTGGGCCTGATTTGGCTTGATGTGGGGGAGACAGGGTTTAGTATAGAGAAAATGTGGCCATTTTCCTAATATACTCAGCTGAGGATGAGCTTGCTATGTTGGGAAAATAGTGAGAAAATGGCTTGGGGAGAAATGGTGAGGAAACAAGCTTTGGTTGTTCACCAAGAGCTTGAAGGGATGAGTTTGGATAGCTAAAACAGGACCCAGTTATGGGAAATTTAGGATCAGACTGCAGTTATAGGAAAAAGTGGAAGCTTTTATAAAAAAAGAACCAGTGGAAAGAGAAAATAAAGACTCATTCATTGGGCTGGGACATTTAATTCAGGGAGACCAGCCAGAATGCTGGAAGGAAATGGTCCCATGAGTAGTAGGTGATGAGGCCCAAGGCAGGAGGAACTGAAAAATTAAGTTGGTAAAAAAAGTTCTTAAAAAAAAAAAATCTTGAGAGTAAAATTTACTACACAACTCTGATTTTCATATCATTTGGTTATAGTTTGTTTTAAATAATTCAATAGGTTTTTTTGAAGACAGAATTCTTGATGTTTTCCCTCACATCTCTGTCCTCTGTCACAGCTAGAAGGCCATTCCTGGTCTCAGGTGGTTATGTCAGTGCCACAGATCTTAGGAAGCATGTAAGACGCTCTCTAGAGTGTTTCTTTTCATGTATTCCTTCCTGCACAATCAGACATTAAATTTGGTCAGAACTTCTGTTCTCCTCGCAGAGATCATTTGACTCTTTCTGTCCGGGCTAGTGACGGCTAGATTGCATCAGTGTGCCCATTTTGAAAAGGTGCCTTTCTGGATGGCTTATTTTAACTAGGCACCTTGGTTTGAAGGGTGTTTTGGAATTTGGGTTTCTAACTCTGTAAATATTAAATAATAACTACTGTACAATAAGTTGTCAGTATTATAATGGACAAGAAAGACTGAGAACCTACCAATACTTTTCTCTCTCATTTAAAAAGAAAAATTTTACTTAAGAATGGTTGCCATAGATATGCTCACATTGTCTAGTTTCTTGGCGTTGGTATGTGTGTATATCTTCTCTGACTTATATAGTGCTTTCTGAAAAAGAAAGTCTACAGAGTCTCATGTCCATCTATCTATATTTATCCATTTGTGAGTGTACATATGTACTTTAAAGAAAAGAAAAACTGCTTTGAATACAAAATGCCTATTACAAAGCATAATATTTCTTCAAGCTGTTTGGTCCCTTTGAGTATTTGAGTTTAGACAAATGCCTTTTCCCTGTCCCTTATTTATTTATTTATTTTTTTAAAGCTGGCACATTCTTGTTCAATGAAAACAAGGGAGCAAGGGATTATTCTAGCCATTGAAATAGAAATGGTGTGTGAATCTGACAGCTGGAGCTTGGGTGTGAGATATTGCAATTTTTGCTGTAGGGAAAGGAGATAAAATGAGGGTTTGAATTTCATAGCATAAGGGGCTACCTAAATAGCAGCTGTGAGGTATGAGATCCCTGCTGAAGATTAGAGAATGATGGGGGTTAGGTGTTCCTAAGCTCAAGGAGCTGGAGGTGGAAATGGGTGAAACACATAGCTTTCTTTGAAGTGATTTTTTTCCCCCTTTTCTAACTCATGGCAATTGCTTTCTGGGTGTAGAGCTGCACATTCATAAATTCTCCTCACTTGCCTAGACTAAAAATACCTGCAGCCTTAGAGTTTTCATTTTAGAGGAGCTGAATAATATCCATAGATTACATGAGAGAATACATATTTTGAAATATCAGAAATTGTTAATAACATTTCAGTGGGTTTAGTTCTGCATTTCAAGAGGGAATGTAGTAATGAGTTTGACTTCTAGATGACAATAAAGTGATATCTCTCTCTCTTTCAATAGCACATAGTTGATAACTTTTTAATGCATTTATTGCTCCCTCATATTAAAGATTTTTGAATATGTTCTATCTTTCCTAAAAGACAGGTGCTCAAAGCACACCTCTCCTTTCTAATTTCCCCTCTTCCACCCTCACCCACCTTCTCCAGGCTCCAGTCTCAATGTACTACTTTAATTCCTTAAATATAAGTTGGTATCTCTCACTTCTGTGATTTCAGAGCAGTATAAAATGTAGAAAATAATTAAGCTTCTTCCCCCATAGTAACCACTACAAGTAGTTGCTTACATGTTGTGGTATAATGGTTTTTATGGTGGAATACTAAACGTATCTTCCCAAATTACTAGTCTAAATCAGTGGTTCTCAAACTTTTCGCTAACAGAACCCTCCTTAAAATTATTGAGTACTCCTAAAGAACTTTTACTTAAGTGATTATATCTATCAATATTTTCAATGTTAGAAATTAAAATGGAGATGAATTTTAAATTTTTGTTTATTAATTCATTTAAAATTAACATTAATAAATCCACTACACAGTAACATAAATAATATCTTGTAACAAATAAACATTCTAAAATTTAAAAATTGCCATTTTTCTCAAATGACAATTCTCCACATTTCTTTCTGTTAGGTTTATTTTATTTTCTATATCTGACCTGGAGAACATTCCATTTGCATTAAGAGTATGTATTCCTTCTGCCATTGGGTGGAATGTCTATACCATACTATCAATGTCTACTAGTTCCAGTTGATTTATAAGTGTTATTCAAGACTTCTATTTCCTTATTGATTTTCTCTGGTATTATTATCCATTATTTAAAATAGGGTAGTGAAGTTTCCATCTACCACTGTTGAACTGTGTATTTCTTCCTTCAGTTCTGTCAGTTTTGCTTCATATATTTTGGAACACTGTTGTTAGGTGCATATGTTTTGAAAATGTTATGACTTCCTGATAGATTGACCCTTTTTTAACTACAAAATTTCCTTCTTTTTCTCTATTAACATTTTTTACCTTAAAGTCTATTTTATCTGATATTTAAAAAAAAAAAAAAAAATATATATATATAATCACTCCAGCTTTCTTTTGGGTACTGTTTGCATGGTATATTATTTTCTTTCCATTTACTTTCAATCTATTTGTGTCACCGAATCTAAATGTGTCTTTTTCAGACAGTCTGGAATTGTCTTCCCATGTCGCATTCCCTCACTTCATTAGAACCTCTATGCAAATGTCACTTCCTCATCCCTGCCAGATCTCCAGTGCCTGAAATAGTGACTGATACAAGGCAGTGACTCAAAACATATTTGTTGAATAAATAAAATTTAACCTAATCTTTTATAGAAAAGTAAATTTTATGTTTTAATGTTAAACAGAGTACAAAAATTCTACTGTTACAGTTTCAGAAATAACATACAACTAATTGTTAACAACCTACCACTTGTCAAGTTTTAGTGAATTTTAAAGAAGAATATTCAGAATGGCATTTCCAGAATGGCAAAGTAAGGACTTCCCAAAAAAACACTCTTCCATAAAGCAACAAGAACACTGGCACAAATGATCAAAATCAACTTTTTCAGAACTCTGGAAATTAACTGCAGTCATGCAACAATCTAAGCATGGTTCATTCAAGAAAAATGGCAGAATCTTGGTAAGACTAGAGATTGATGGTGTTTTAATTTGACCTGTTCCAATCTTCCTTTCCCCAAATCCAACTGTAGCACTGAAAACCAAAGCAAGGACCCTAAGGCAAAACCCTGCTTGGCATGTTAAAAGCATAGCAAAAAGGCTTGTGCAGTAAGTGAATGCAACATGCAATGAGACTGCAGTAGAAGTTAGATGCCAGATTGTGTAGTGTCTTGTGGTTCCTGGTAAATTTGGATTTTATTCTGAAGGTGATGGGAAGCTATTAGAAGCTACTGAGTAGACAGCTGACATGATCTGGTTTGTGTGTTACTGGGATTACTTTATGCTCCCGTTGAGTAGTTCACAGCTTTCACATTTATCAATTTCTCATTTTTTTTCCCCTTGAAGAAAGTTTTTTTTTTTGTTTTTTTTATGTTAAGATGTTCAAGAGTTGCCAACTCTGGATCTAATCTAAACAACTAGGAACCCCACACCTGTATGGTGCATGAAAAGATTTTAGTTAAGAGCTACAGAAGATTTTACTGTGCTTCTCAGAGTCAATAAAGGAAATCTTTCTCAAAAAAAAAAAAAAACCCAAAAAAACAAAAAAAAAAAAAACCTTTGAAAAAAAGCCATAGTGCTAGACTATCTTACAGCACAGAAATAATTATTAACCAAGTAGCAGTTTAATTTATGAAAGACAGGAAGAAGACTATTTCTCTCCCCTTCTGTTTTTTACATTTAATAATAAGAAGAAAGAACCAGTCCTGAAATATTTTACTGGTAATCAGAAATTAAATGCCATTGCTTTTTAGTTGTGGTAATAATAATTTCCAGTATATTTTTGTTAAAATACAGATTAAAAAGCAATTCTTTCTCTATAGCTTATGACCACTTATTTTAGAGCAAACAATCTTGAAGAACTGAAGTTGAACATGGCTATGAAGAATGTGGTAAACAGGCAACCTCATGCTAGTCTTTAATGAATAGTGTCGAGTATATCATCTATATGTTTCCAACCTGGGATTATTTCATCAAGAGTTTGTGGAATGTTTCTTGTTAATTTTTGGAAATATCATAGTTTTATCTAATCTATAACTTTTACCTATTTTCTGTAAAGAGTTCTGGAGTGATGCCATTGCTGTATCTGGTAAGCCTACCTCTTGTGGTAGCCTTGGATCTTGTATTTGAATACAATTAGATTAGAGAGCACAGATTAATTTGTTTTACATATTCAGAGCTAGTTTTTTGGGAAAATGCTATGCAAATTTATGTAAATTGGAATACATGTTTATGTAAAACAACATGTGATTATGCATCCCTAAATTTACAAGAAAAATTCTGCTAGTCTTCTCTTAAAGTAGAGAAAATACAAATATACTCACAATCCCAGTTTGGACTAGGATTCTTGCTAGAATGGTTTGTCTGGCATGTGGAAAGGCTCTCATGTGCCATGGCATTGGTTAAGGATTCTGTGTTTCCTTTGCTGAAACATGGTTTTCGGCTTGAGTTTCAGAGGATGTTGCCAATTTTATCTCCCCTTCTCTGCTTTCCTTTATTTCTGTGATGAAAGATCCTGATTTCCACTAAGTAATTCAAAACAGTTTTGTGGGTTGGTACTCATTTTATAAATAAACGTATATTGGTCGAGGCCACCGCATTTGCCTTTTTGTAATGAACTGTCATGTCATAAACAGAATGGCACGTCCCAGTTTTCAGAGATACTCCCTTTGTTCTTTTCCTGGTTGCCATGCATAGGAATAAGATTGCTTCATCCTCTTTGGCTACAGTGATATTTATAATATTTGGTCTGAACAAGGACACCTTTGAGAGTAAACAGGGTGCAATTATTAATTTTGCCAGTTTTAATGTTTGAACTAGGACTGATCCAGGAAAACTAAGACATGTGATTACTCTAACTATGGCTAATTCTAAGTTGTTGTTTTTTTTTTTTTTTTTTTCTCTCCCTTTGGTAAGTTTATGTGACTGCTCCATTGTCATGTTTAATCCTATTTTTTTTATTTTTCCAAGCCTCACAATTTTAATCAGTTAGAGGTTCTCTAGCACTCTCAGACAAGAATGTTATGTCTACCTATCAGTCCTTTTAACTATTAGTTGTCAAATTCCTTTTCCCAAATGATACTCTTCACTGTTGTTTTGCTTGTTTAAGAGGTGGAAATTCCTTGATTAGGTTTTATGTTTATCTTTCTCAGAGAGAGAGTAGAGTAATTGAGACATAAGCTCCCATCCTTAAGCAACCTCAGGCACTGCTTCTTTTCTTCACAAATTCTGTCAGTTGCCTTCTTTTTTCAAGTCTGTATGTTGCCAACCTGAGAAAAAAAAAGATCTTACCTTCCAGGAAAGGCTGTAGTAGGCAAAAAGCACTGAATGTTGTAATAACTAAATAGTGAGCTATTTTCCTTGCTGGAGGTGATTCCATTCTACCAAGCTTAATGGTAATTGGAGTGATACATCTTGCAAAAGAAGGAGGGTCATTGCAAAATTTATACAAAATTTCTTGTAACAGGACATTGTCCCAGCAACCCAAGGGTTTAAGTGACAGAGAACTGAACAAATGTCAACTACCTTTTTTTTTTTAAAAATAATCTTTAAATTCTTTTCCACTGTTGATCAAATATGATAGGACACACACACACACACACACACAGTTTTATAAAACCATCTCACAGGAGACTGAGTGGAGTTGAGGCAGTTCCTGCCCCTTTTTCAGAACATGTGACAGGGAAAGAGAAGGACAACTGGACTATTTGTCAGGACACTGTGATTTCATAGTCAAATGTTCAAAAATATTTGAGGCTTGTTTTTGCTAATATTAAATAGGGGGTGATAATTATCTCCAGATGATGCACTTAGAGTTTGGAAGAACAAATGAGACACTGAATGTTGAAATATGTTAAACATCACATGACTGTAAGTAATAATATAATGCCATGTATCTGCACAATAGGAATTGAACAAAAGTTAACTGGGTGCTTGTTAAGTGATCAAGTGATAGTATCAACATACAATTCCAAATTCTTCACACTCTTTTAGCAGATGGACAGTTTTTCATCCCTAATGTTCTAAAATACATTTTTATAAAAGAGAAAGGCAAATTTATCAATTTTAGGACAAGCAACTTCCTCTCAGATAATTAGTCATGGTATTCTGTTGTTTCATATCCTTTTTAGAATAAGGCAAAGTATGAATAAATGAATATATAAAAAAATAATGGTTCTTGAAGGAAAGCCTCATGAGTCACTGGTTATATCCACATGAAGCTAGAACAATGGATGAAAACTGAATAAATATTTGAGAACATCCAGATTAAGTTTTTCACAATGTGTTATCCAGAACTAGAGTTGGAATTTCTGAACTGCTTACATGGTCACAAGTTAAATGCAAAACCTAAAAAGTGGATGGTCACCAAACAACCATCACTTAATACCCAGGTATTTTTGCTTGGTTACCCTTGGTTTCTATATCTAATCACTTTAATTGATCTATAGTTAATTTCAGTTACTGATGAACATTCATTATTATATGTATTTCTACAACTCTTGCATTCTATTAATTGTGTGGTTGAGCTGTAATCTGTATCATCACATTTTTTGAAGACTTTCTAGCTAATTTCACCCATGTTAAGGAATTAAGGTGAACTTTATCCTAACCCTACTATTCATGATGCTTCTCTCTTTTGGATTCTTTGTGAAGGAAACTGCATACTTAAAGGATAACAGTCACATGGAAAACAAATTATTGTTTCAACAATAGCTGAACAAGTGCACACACTCCTCCCTTCTCCAAACTTAACTCCTCTACCTCCCTCTTCATTTGGTCTGAAGGTAAGATGTTCTGGTAAGTTTAAGAGGATATAGCTTAGGTTCAAAAATCTGGTAGCAGTTATTGCTTGTCCCAGTTTTGAGACCCTTATATTCTGGGATGCCTGTAGAGGGAAAGGGACCTCTACCCACCAGTTCTAAGATGGACATATAGTTTTCCTGCCCCTACAACTGTCCACTTGTTCATTTTCATTACACAGGACACAGCAATCAAAAGACAGCAAGAGGAACGTGGATTATTGCCATTAAGGCACAGTAATATTACATATTAGTAAAGTGTAACCCAAGCAATGCTTCAGGTACTTACCAGTCAGATGATCAGATCCTCCTTGGAGGGGAGCCAGTGATAGATGTGGCTAGAATAGGAGCTTCCCAGACCTCTATAGAGGAAAAAGAAGTGGTAATTCCCTCTTCTTTACCACTAATTTTTCTTATACTAATAGGTTTAAGGGATAATATTGGTCAGTGTTATTTGCTCTTCAAGGTAACAACGAATCTTTAAAAATTCTGATGTCACATATGAACAATGCTACAGATATGGGTCCTTGAGAGTGTGATGAGCTTAAGTTTTGCATCTTGCAGGCAAAATATTAAAGAAAATTCACCCCACCTTGAAAGCCTTGAAAAAAGGGACATGTCCAAAGAAGAGCAGCTGCTCTGTTTTCTCACTTCTCTTAGCTAATCACCGTTTTCTAATACTTATTTTTTTGTATCTTCTTTCAGTACAAGAAACCAACTAAATGATATACACTGGGTCATCAAGTATATTCGATGTTCAAGCCATTGTTAATTATCAAACACATTACAGGATTGTAGGTCCATATAAAAGTCTAACAATGAGCATGACTCCTTATATGCCTCCCCTGACTTTATCACATACACACATGTGTGTGTGAACACACACAGACATTCACAGTCACAAACAGAGAAAATGCTTTCTGCACAAGCCTATTTCTTTTTTATATAGCATGACTAGTGTATGTCAGAGATAACATCCTATCTGGATTGTACAAGCTCGTGGAAGTTCTCAAGTTTACAATAAACCTAGCCAAGAGGAAAAATGAGTAGCTTACAAACTATAGACCAAATAATGATTGATATGGAATAAAGAGCTCTGTAGTATGGATAAAGAGCTCCATAGTAACCTATGTTTGAATTTCTCAAATATGGCCCAATTTAAATATTCAAATTCTAAAACCAAGTAGTGTTATAACCCTGCTTGGACCATTGTAAAAACTAACATTTATTGTGTATTTAGTAATTGCTGTCATTTGTCAAACATTTTGAGAATCTTAGTTTATCTAATTCTCACACTAGCCCTAGGATGACACTTCTGTTATCATCATGATTTTACATCTAAAAAGATAAATTCTACATCTAAAGGCTAGAGAAGTTAAATACTTATTTTTATATGGCAGCGTTCCCTCAGAATCCAAAGCTAAGCTCTTAGCAATTTATTATTCTGTTTCTCCTATGTCAGTTTTTTGTTATGTATACTCAATACAGATATGTGAAATCTGGTTATTCTGAGACATGGTTATCTACTTATGGGTTAGCTAGCTAATTAGATCTAAAAAGTGACATTTGATTTTTCATATAATTTTTCATATATCTCTGTGTGTAAATATATATATAATTTACTCATGAATTTATAATTCATCTCAAGATCTATTTTTAAGAAACAATGCAGAGTGCTAAATGAAACAAACATTACATTGTTAGATTCTAAGAGAGAACATAATGTTTAACAGTTGCTAGGCACAATGGGGCAGTCTTTGTCTTTCCCAAATTATTAAAGTAATGCCACTTATTGTTTGATGGTGCCAACTATTTCAGATGGCTTTGAATACTGACTTAGTAAATGCTTTACTGAAGCAGTCATTAAGTTCTCCCACTCCTGAGGCTACCAAATTTTTATCTCTCAAGATGGAATAAAAGTGATCTGAATGTTGCCCAAATCAGCATCTGAGAGGGAGGAGAAAGGTCATTCATGAATGGAATCAAGTTCTGACTACTTTGCAAAAAAGGAAGCAAGTCAAATCGTAAGTCATGCACTGCTGATTTAATGTGTGGGAACAAGAAAGACAGGAAGAAGCTTAGAATGCTGGAGAAAGCTATGTGCCTGCCAGTGTCATAAAATTCTCTTTGTAATTCAAGAAAAAAAAAAAGTTGTATTGTTGGAAATAATCCAAATTTGGCTGCAATAACTTTTTTTCCCCCATACATCTTAAAGGGTTATCAGTGGCTTTTTGGGATTTGAGTGATTCCGTAGCAACAAATTTTTTTTTTTTTTCAGGAAGTATAAACTGATCACATCTGAACTAGACACTCAGCCTAACTCTTTAGTTTGAAAATCTTTGGCCCCAGGTGGTGAGGAGAGGGTGGTGGAATGGATTAAATTTTATGGGTGGTCTGGCTGGAAGGAAGAGGAAAAGATGTTGCCAAGGCAGTTGTCCTTGGCATGTAACTGTTTACCCATCCTCCTCTTCCCTGGCCACTGTCAATGTCCTGTCACTTACTCTTTCACACTCAAGATTACCCTCTCTCTACTTCATCCCTCCCTTCTGTCCACTGGTGAAGTTGTTTTTAAACAGATTTCACGAATGCATGATAACAAAGGGATGAGCTTCTTGGTGTCCTTAGAAAAGACTTCCACATCTGACAACAACACAATTTTGCAACATAACATTTGAGATTGAAAAAGTCACTGTCATGGGAATGTAATCCTGGGTCCTCAGAGAGGATTGATTCTAAAACCTCAAGCCACTACAAACTCTCACTCTAACTCCCTCGCCTCATTTCCTGCTTTGTGCTTATTGGCTCTGTGACTCTAGAATAATCCAAGACCATAAGTACTTGTTTTGTTCAAACCGTGCAGAACTTCTCATAACAACTATTTAAGCATCTCAATCAGGCATGACCCCTCATCTATTTTAGTCTAGAAACTAGTGCTGTTAACCTGTTCCTACTCTTAACTGTTTGACCCCTTAATCCACTCCTATTTTGGGTTTTTGAAGTTATCTTTTAGTACAGAAAACTTCTACCTGTGTTGTCTCATCACACAACTATGACAGAGCACTGATTATACTTCTAGAGTCCATAGAAAATATTTTGTACCTTAGTTTTTTTGAAAGAGTTAAATGAAAAAGCTCTGAAAATGAGGAAGAGTAACTCCATGCTTATTTTAAAATTGGGTAATAAGGAAAGAATTTTGTTATTTTTTCATATGGTTAGAAAACAGGAAGAAATGAGCTTTTGTTCATTCATATACATATCTTCATTGATCACCTATGTTTATGTTTCAGGCTCTATTTTCAAATAAGATTTTTAACATTTTTTAAATAAGAGTTCATTGACTACCAATGTGATAAAACATTAAAATTAAGAAGAGAAAGGAAATAATGTCCAAGTTATGGTGATTTTAAAAAATTATCATAAACTAGAAACAAGTTGAAAGATTAGTTAAATATATTTTGGCACAACCATATATTGGAATATAATGTATTACCATTATACTAAAAGAGCAAGACTCCAAAAGGATTAAGAAAAAGCACACTTTTCCTTTTTCTCTGTGTAAGCTAGTTTTTTCCCATCCCTTGGATGAAATCCAGGGGCAGTCCATGATTTTTATGGTCACATTCTGATAATAAAAATTCCTTTAGTCACTTTTAGTTCCACTCTAAGTTTAATAACTGGAATGACAATTTCCACAGTCAAAACTCTGAACTACATTTAGACTTAAAGATGCTTCTCGGGGCACCTGGGTGGCTCAGTGGGTTAAAGCCTCTGCCTTCGGCTCAGGTCATGATCCCAGGGTCCTGGGATCGAGCCCCGCATCGGGCTCTCTGCTCAGCAGGGAGCCTGCTTCCTCCTCTCTCTCTGCCTGCCTCTTCATCTGCTTGTGATCTCTCTCTGTCAAATAAATAAATAAAATCCAAAAAAAAAAAAAAAAAAAAAAGATGCTTCTCTTCCCCTAATGAGTCTAGAGACTTTTGATGGGAAATAAGTGCCCTCAGCTGTCCTCTCCTCCAACATTCTCTTCTCCTTCTCCTCCCATTTCCTTAGCCTCAGCTTCTCAAACTCTTCCAGGAGAGTGAGGCCGGCAGGAATAAGGAGCAGGGAAGTTGTTACTCTACAGTGATTTTTGTGCCTTGGCATTGACATGATCTGGGATTAGTGGATATTCTACGTAGTCTCTTTTTTTAAAGGTTGTTTGGTGTTCTTTTGATGTTAACCCTGAGGATCTCTGGGTAGTGTAGTTCTTTCACATGTTCACAGCACTATCCGCCCAGTTCCTGCCCCTGATGGTACATCCCACAGCCTCTTATTTCTTAGATTTCTTGGAGAGATTTCTAGCCCATTTCCCTTCTCCGCTAACCAGTTAGGCTGCAGAAGATGCCATGCATTTTTGTCACACTAAATAGAGGAGTGTAGTTGCTTTCAGTTCTGTCCTTTTTACTTCCTGCCACAGACTTTGGCATTTATTCTTCTCAGGTAGGCTTCAAACACCAGTTTCTGTGCGAATTCATACCCCAAGAAATACACAGCAAATTCTATAAGGTCCTTTAAAAGCTCTCTCACTTCTTGAGATAGAAGGGAGCATCTCTTTTCCTTTCCCCCTGCAAGTAAATAACCTGGAATTCAGCAACTTTCTCCAATGAAATATTGTCTTTTGGAATCTTTAACCTAATTCTTTTTATATCCTTATATAAAGGGCATGTTACTCTCTGAGTAGAGTTAATAGATAGTGTATATATTTCCTCCCTGTGGTTTTCTATATTTTCCAAGTTTTCCGCAATAAAATTGTCTATCTTTAAATGTCCCCAAATAAAGATTGATTATCATGGGTGCTGCATATTTTAACCATGCATCTGCACAAAGGCATATCATAGTAGTTTCTCACTACAAATCCATTCAACACAATTGTATGAATTATATAGTGCTTATTTTTTGAAAGTTTCAACACGATCCCAACTTAGCCACTTATTTGATCAATGATACCCAAAAGAAGTGATAATTAACTGGAAAATGGAATGAGATTTTTCCTTCATCTATTTTATGGCAGAATGAAAGTCATTTTAGTTGAAATTTCCCTTTTGCCAACAGTTGCTCTCACCAAAAGTTAAAGTATGTAAAGATATAATTCTACTTTCCTTTGGTCGAGGGAGGGGAACCTTTGCAGCAATTATCTCATGAGTTTGAGGATCACATTTGGGAGGCATGATGTTATGAAAACTGAGATAAGAATTTTGCAAAACATCAAGAAGGTATTGAGTTGATAACTAGAAGAAAGAACAGCCTTTTGAGAGATGTGTGAGAAGAAAATGTCTGGATGGACAAATTCAGAGTGGGATGGAGTGTACAGGGATGAATAACGGATTGCCCAATTGCCTTCAGTCTCTTTCTCTTTTAGGAGCCTGTGTTATCTTAAGAGTATTATAGCTGACAGCTAGGATAAAAACAGGTCATCATTTCCAAATGACTGCGCAATCACCCATGTAACTGAATTCTTTATAATGTTTAAAAAAAAAGGTTATGTTGGCAAATTCAAACAAAACACAAGGCATTTGAAAATAAAATGTTCACCTTATAGAGAGTACCCTAAAGAACGATATGAAGAAATGTCTAATGGTTTTCCTGTGAACTCATGTGTAGAGATTTAAGACTACCCAGAAAAATGTATAATTTATAATTCTAGTTAACGAGGACATTTAAATCTAGTATGTGGTCTATGTTTGTCAGTCAAATAGATCACTAAGCTATGCAAAATTTATCATGGTTGTTGGAATTTGTTCGTATCAAATATAATACCACTAAATTCTTTGCTCTTAAACCCTCTGTTGCTTACATCCTCAACCAGTGACTCACAAATTCTGAATCTTAAACCAGCATCATCATCACTGAAAACTTGCTAGAACTGTAAATTCTGGGGTCCTACCCGAGACCTCCTGAGTTAGAACCACTAGGAATAGAACCCCAAATTTTGTGTGTGTGTGTGTGTGTGTGTGTGTATGTGTTTAAAGATTTTATTTATTTATTTGACAGACAGAGATCACAAGTAGGCAGAGAAGCAGGCAGAGAGAGAGGAGGAAGCAGGCTCCCTGCAGAGCAGAGAGCCCGACGTGGGGCTCGATCCCAGGACTCTGGGATCATGATGCGAGCCAAAGACAGAGCCTTTAACCCATTGAGTCACCCAGGCACCCCCTCCCCCGCCAAATTTTGTGGTTTAACAAGCTCTCCAGGTGATTCTGATAAATACCTAATTTGAGTACCACTGAATTAGAGGAAACAGAATTTGAAATACCTAAGCAATTCAGTCTGTCCTAGTTAAAGGGCTATGTTCGAAGGTGAGTGAATTGCAGTTTATAACTATTTTAGCAATTAACCCAAGGGGTGAAAATTCTTCCCATGAAGATAGAAGAAACTTATGGAAGATAAAAACAAATATGCATCAGTTATGCATCAGAGCAAGCAATCAGTGGATTCATAAACTGTATGATTCAAAGTTCTAAGAAACAACTATAACTTTCTCCAGTATTCAACCTTGGTAATAGATGCTGGTATTCACTTCAAAGATCTACTTCTTGGGGCGCCTGGGTGGCTCAGCATGGAACCTGCTTCCTCCTCTCTCTCTGCCTCCTTCTCTGTGATCTCTGTCTGTCAAATAAATAAATAAAATATTAAAAAAAAAGAAAGATCTACTTCCTTAAATAATTTTTTGCTGGAGCTAGGTATACTTTAACTAGGCATTTAGTTAAAGACACTTGGGCACTTTGAGTGAGAAAAATATGTTTGAGAAAATGAGTTGGTGTATTGACCTTGTGATCACAATATGAGAATGGGACATCATGATAGGTTAATATTAAAAGTTACAGAGGAAAAAGTCTAGAATTTGTCTTCTTTGGAGCCTCCTGATGAATGGAAGGACACAAAAAGAATGTGGCCATAGCATATTGTGACATGATTCATATGCTGTAATGTGTATCTCAACATAAATTCCAAACACAGCATTAAATATCAGAATATGGAGAAAAAAGTGAACTGATGACATAAAATAAGAAATATAAAAAGAATATGAAATTCTTTATATAAAGTATGCAACATTCTGGTTGTTTTGTGACAGTGTAAAAATCACAATTTTGTTCAGATCGGCTCAAAAAGCACAGGTAAACCATAAAGACAAATCCAAGGAGAAATCATGCCAAAACAGGCCATATTCCCCAGCCATCTTTCTTTTTTTATGCCCCATGACTTCTGGTGTCCTGATGTTCAAGATGATGTTGATGTGAAATGTATAGTGTATAAGCCATGTATAGTAGATTACCAATGGCTATGCGAGCTCCTTGGGAGGATGGAAGTCCTTGAGTTCCCAAGTTCATGTCTAAGCTCGGCCCCCATAAACTAAAGATAAAGGAGATGCATGTTTTAAAAATGGTTCTGTTAGGTCCTTTTCATAGCCCATTAACCTTTAGTGAGGCTACTTAGCAAGGTAGAACATTGCAAAATGGTCACATTGGTCAAATCCAAGAGAGGTTTATAAGAGTTGCCCTCATTACCCCATGTTAGTAGATCAATGGTGAAAGAGAACATATAAGACATGGAATCCTGAGAGTTTTGTAGGATTCTCAGTGGTCAGGGAGTAGTATTACTGTTGTGCTCAGGAAACTTCTTTTTGTTCAGGAGCCTATAGCACCACATGTCAGACACTCTCCAATTTATTTGTTCAACTTCAGGAGTTCTTGGCCAGCCGAGAGGTAACAGACTGTTAATAGTGAACAGGAGAAAGTTAGGCAACATAGGAATTCTGCACACAAGATAGTTTGGAATGTAGGGGAAAAATGTGAAGTTTACTTGCAAGGAGGAAGTTCAAAGTTAAATGATGGAAGCTTTGGTGTTTTGTTTTGTTTTTTTAACTTTATTTCACAGCCAGATCACAAGCAGGCAGAGAGACAGGCAGAGAGCAGACTCCCTGCTAAGCAGAGCGCCCGATGTGGGGCTCGATCCCAGGACCCCGAGATTATGACCTGAGTCAAAGGCAGGGGCTTCACCCACTGAGCCACCCAGGTGCCCCAGCTTTGGTGGGTTTAATGAGGATCACATACCTAAAAGTTTTTAGAAAAATGCAAGAAGCTGGATGAGGTAACAATGATATTTTTAATCCACAGTAAGCCAAATTCAGGTATTTGAGACCATAATCTGGTTTGGAGAAGGAGGTAAATATATTCAGTCCTCATGTAACTTGCTAAATTCTGCCACCTGTACAAATAGAGGATTTTCTTCAGGATGGCTAAAAATTGCTGCTTGGCACAGCTATTCTGTGGAGCCAAGAGAAAAAAATCTCTTTTGTTATTATTATTATATTTGCTTTCCCACATAGAATCAATTTGTGGATTGCATTAACCACAGGATATAATTCTATTATTTCTACCAGAAACTTTCCCATCTGACCAAGACAATTGCAAATATGCTAAACTTGCTTTAATGAAAAGTCATTCTTTACATAGCTTACATCGACATAAGATGACAAGTCACTCACCAGATAAAGGGTTCTTTGTCTGAATCAAACAATAAGCCAGCTCTTCCACAAAAAAAGTCATTCTATTCTGAACTGAATGCGTTTTCAACTAATGTTGCATTCAGGACCAAAACCAAAGGAGGCCCATCTGCTAGGAAGGCCAAAATCCCATTGTGTGGTGTGTCAGTCTAGTCTGTTATGGAAACGGTCACTCTAAAACTGTTTGCAATTTAAAAGTGCATACTGAGAATTATGTTAACCTCTATTGACTGACTTCTGTTAAATGCGCCATTAAGAATCCAATTTACCCTGGCTTCCTCTAAAATGTTGTACTCAGGGCATTCTGATAGGTACATTATGATGGTCAATTGTCATAGGCTAAAAGTCAGTACCTCATTAACTCAAACACACCGAGCAGTTGTCCCCAGTTTTGATAGGGACTCTTTTGCCCCGGGACTATGGGAGCACTGATGGAATATAACCTCATATGATGATTTGAGAGGTGTCAGGCTGAGTCCAGGGGTAAATGCTGATTGAACAAGGCTGAGAGACACTAGATGGTGAACTCTGACAACACTCCTTACAAATCTGGCTCTGCATCTTCTGCTTAGAGTGAAAATTTACAGAGGTTAGAACCTGAGTGTCAAGTCAGAATGGGATGATGAATTAGGTCAATTACTACATGGTAGACATGCAAGTCACGCTCGTGCTTGGTAAATATAACATATTTTTTAATTACTTTTACTGACACATTTATTTTCTTTTGTCATTTAAATCATCACAGAATTGTTAATGGAGTAACAACTTAAAAACAAACAAAAAAAAACACTTCAAGAGGCAAAATGTTTATCTGGGATCAAAGAATCACAATTTGGGGTACACAGATTTGGGTAGAAACCTGAATAGTGTTCCAATTACAGGAGATAGGCTCAGGGTTTTTATGGCAAAATGAAAGGAAAATTAGGTAAGTCATTTTAAAGAAAAGTTCATTGGTACTGCAAGGGCTTGGTTTATAAATCATTGATTGGTCTGGCAACATGGTCACTAAGCAGAAGTTCATTTTATCAGTTCTCCCAAATAGGACATTCTTGTTCTTGCTGACTTCTTGGAATGTCAGCAGTTTGACCCAGTTCAAATATTCAGAAAACAGCACAGGCAAGTAGTTACTCTGAAAAGGCTACTCGAGCTCCATTTTAAAATGGCTCCACTTAGGCTTTTCACAAAAGTTACCAATTCACTGGTTAACTGCAACTTTATTTTCTTTCTTTAAAAGTATTTCTTTAGCATATATTTTTTAAAGATTTTTTTTTTTAATTTATTAGAGAGATGGATAGAGAACACAAGTAGGCAGAGCAGCAGGCACAGGGAGAGGGAGAAGCAGGCTCTCTGTTGATCCTGGGATCATGACCTGAGCCAGAAGCAGCCACTTAACCAACTGAGCCACCCAGGCACCCTTCTTTAGCATATTATTGAAAAAATATTCCAAAAACATCTTTGCTAATATTTTCAGGTCCTTTTCCTAATCTTGTCTTTTCAATGATTACAGTGATGAGATGAAACTGCCCCCTCCTAATATTGCTCCTTAGGTTAATTTCAGCTAACTCATTTTTTTGAAAAGCAGATTTTGAAAACCATTTTCAGTGCAGATCTACATAAACTGAAGTCAATGTGGTTACTCATCACATTTTGTGAAGTGAAAATCTGTCTTCTTCCTGAGTTACTTGGACCACTATTAAAACTCTCATTAGAATTTTCTTGCTTTTTTTTCCAAAACAGAATTGAAAAATTATTGATCACACCTTCAACCTCTTCCTTAGGGGTGATTGCAATTTATTTGGAAACTTCTGATAGACCTGATTTCACAAATTTTTAGTCATTTTAGTTTCTTTGTTTCTTTATTACCTGGAGGTACTAATTTGAAGGCAAACTAGTGTCTTAGAAAAAGTACTAATTTTAAAATATACAACTTTGTTTTGAATTTCAACTCTGGCTCTTATTGGCTTTGTTACTTCCATTGAGGCATTAAGCTACAGTGTTTACAGTTGGATTTTGAGAAAATAATAATAATAACAACAATATTGTTCTAAGTGAAAATATTTTTTATCCAGTAGAGAGCAATTCTATTAGTAGTGGCTACTGAGTACTCGATACCTAGAAAACCTGGAGAAGGATGGGCAAATAAACCTAGTTGGAATGCCTCTGGTCATTCAGTGCTCATTGTGCAAATATTGAGGCTGAACTGTGACAGGAGTTCTGTTCTTTAGAAATTGGTTGCACCCTGTAACACCTCAAAATGCATGGCAAGTAGCTTAGTTCTTCTGCAAGAACACTAACCAATCAAGAAGGAATAAGAAAATCTGTGGAAGAAAAAAAAATACCACTTTTCATAGATTCCATTATTAACCAGATAATGAAATAACTCTTGGTTTTGGTATTAAAGCATAAAAGAAAAAATTTGATTAGGTTATGGAAACAAATATGCCAGGTTTCAATTTACTATCTCTCAGCCCCAAATCGATCCCTCTTCAACTGCTATGTGATCATAGAGGTAGTCTTTGTAAATATTTTTCCCACCAGATGCCATGATATTAAGCCTTGCCATTTAGAGGGGCTAAGGGGCCATGGAGGGGGAAGCGTTTGGTTTTTGGTTTTGGGTTTTTTTTTTTTTTCTTTTTCTTTTTTGGTTCCAATGTTTCTTGTTGGTCAGCTCCTTGCAGCATTCAACTTTACACAATGTTCTACTGCTGCAGAATGCAATTTCTCTAGTGTTAGCCTCCTGCAAAGTGTGGCTTTCTCCAACATGTAGAGCACAGTTTCTTGAGTGCTGGTTCTTGTAGACTGTGGCTTTTCCAGATCTTGGTCCCTACATAATGGGGTGACCAGCAGGGCCTAGCGCCCAACAGGTTTCTCTAGAACTTTCTCCAGTGCATCCATGATGGACTGCTGCTGGTGAAGCACCTCCGCTTGGATGACCTGTCCCAGTGCCACTTATGTGACTTCACAGCAAGTTCTGAGGTGCAACACCTCTCTGACCATAGCTTCCCTTTCCTGACCATTCATAGGGCAGATTTCCAGCACAGCCCACCAGCTGGGCTCCTCAGCAAATTCCCCACCATTCAGAGGGGTCTGGCTGAGCCCATTCCAATGAGTCTGGATCTCAGCCCTGGTCCGGCAAGCGTAGGGTGATTAGCCCTTCCTTGGACATTCTATCTCAGCATTATGGATAGTAGCTTCTCACTACATCCATTATTCCTCTACTTCTTATACTTTAACAATCCCTAGTCAATTCCTTATTACTCTACTCTACTCTCCTATTATTAATTCTTTAAATTTTCCTGTTGAGGGGTGCTTAGGTGGCTCAGTCTGTTAAGTGTCTGTCTTCAGGTTAGGTCATGATCTCAGGGACCTGGGATTGAGCTCCATGTCAGGTTCCCTGCTTAGCAGGGAGTCTGCTTCTTCCTCTTCCTTTTCCCTTCCTTTGCTCCTCCCCCTGCTTGTGCTCTCTCTGTCCCTCTCTCTCTCAAATCAGTCAATAAATAAATATTTCCCCGTTGAAACTGCTGTGTGATTTCTATTTCTTAATTGGACTTAGACAGATACAATAAGCCTCCTACTTTACCTTATCTTTGATTGAAACCATTATGGAACATCAATAGACCTTCTGAAATCTTGGTTAGTGAATATAAATAAGAATCCCAACAAATTTTGAGTATTTTTTCATTCATCGATAATTATTAAAATAATTGAGAACTAATTTGGATATCGTTTTGGAAAGGTCATCTACATTTTTTTTTAAAGATTTTATTTATTTATTTGACAGAGATTACAAGTAGGCAGAGAGACAGGCAGGGGGAGGGGAACAGGCTCCCTGCTGAGCAGAGAGCCCAATGCAGAACTCGATCCCAGGACCCTGAGATCATGACCTGAGCCAAAGGCAGAGGCTTTAACCCACTGAGCCACCCAGGCGCCCATGGAAAGGTCATCTAAATTTTAAAAGGTAGAACAATCATCAGTGTTATTATTTACCAGAGCTATTTTATCGCTATACATACCCACTCTGAATGTAGCTAGGGCCATTTGATGAATGAATCTGTTATTATTTTGCCAGTTGAAATTTACCAACAACCATAAATCATTAAAATTTGAAGAACAGTTATATGGATTTAAAAATTTGTATGTTTTATCTGAGTCCTAAAAGTATGAATTATTTAGTAAATAAATTAGTCATAAAATCTTTCTGATTAAAGTATAAAATACTATTCCCTTATCCTACTTTTCTAAATAAAGCTAATTCCTGCTCAGTCCATGCTTTTAAAAAAATGTGGTCTTAGTTTATCAGTGTGTAGCTCTATCATACATACTGTAATTAGGTTTAATTATTTTTAAATTTGTCTTCTAAGTCATTTTTGCTACTTCTTTGAGTATTTGTTTTCTGAGTAAGGACAATCTCTTTGATCTTTGTCATACATCAGTTCTTCTGTCTTTGAAATATAAATGGTAGTTAAATTAAAAACATATGGTGGTTTTATGAAAAATAGTTGAAGTGAATATTGGAATGAAAAACCTTTAACTGAGAAAAGAAGTAAATATTAGTCTGTGATGCTGTGCATAGTAACAATCAGCTCTATAATTTCTGACTCAATACTTGGTGTACACAATGAAGTTACTGAGCCAATAGAAATTTGACAGTTTGACAATTTTTAATATACAGTTGACCCTTGAACATCATGGGGGTTAAGGACACCATCCCCACCCCCATGACCTCTATGGTTGAAAATTCACATATAACTTGAGACTCATCAAAAACTTAACTACAAACAGCTTACTGTTGACTATAAGCCTTACCAATAATGTACACAGTCAATTAACACATATTTTCCATGTTATATGTATTATGTATTGTATTTTTACAATAAAGTAAACTAAAGTCTCTGCCTTTGGCTCAGGTCATGATCCCGGGGTCCTGGGATCGAGCCTCACATCGTGCTCTCTGCTCAACAGGGAGCCTGCTTCCCCCTCTCTCTGCCTGCCTCTCTGCCTACTTGTGATCTCTGTCTGTCAAATAAATAAATAAAGTCTTTTAAAAAAATTGTAAGGAAGAGAAAATACTGCACTGTAATTACCAAAAAAAATCCATATATAACTAGACCCATACAGTTCAAACCTATGTTATTCAAGGGCCAAGTGTAGTTTTGGCATTTGCATTTACTTTAATTCTTTTATCATTAATGATAATCAAAATATGTATGATGTGTGTTAGGTATTGGTTGAAATATTAACTATTCTATTCCTCTCACTATCTTTCATAGTATTATATTCTAACTAAACAACTAGCTTAGTCTTGTGCAATAAATGAGAATTTTATAAATAAGTCTTTATTCTTTCAAAATATCTTTTTTATGTTATTACAATATTATTGACTATATCCCTTATGCTGCACCTTTCATTTATGTGACTTATTTATTTTATAACTGGAAGTTTATACCTCTTAATCCTTTTTGGTCTCTCAAAATATCCTTAATATGTTATTATCTTTTGATATGAAAAAAAAATAAAAAGGAAATGGTAGAGCTGTATTTGCTTAAACCACCAAATAAGATTTTCATTGCAATTGAAAATGTCAGCTACAGAAATATGAAGCGTAGATCTCTAGCTATTTTATCTCCACTGACCACCTTCCCATAAAATATTTTTCATTAATATAAAGGTGAAGTCAATAAGTGTGAATTCCTCCACAATTGCTGGATGAGAAAATCCTGGACCATTAAAACAGTGATAAGGGACAATGAGAGTTTCCTCTTCACTGCTAATTTCTTCATAGTGCCACTCACAGCACTGTAAGAACTTTGCTTTTTCTGCTCTTTTCTGTTTTGGGTAATATATCTCACTGAATTACTTTGTTCATACTGTTGCTTTCTAGCAGCTGACAAATAAAAGGAGCGTTTGTTTCTTTGTTGGAGTCCAGGTAATGGACACCACATTTATGCTCAGTTGTGGCTATTGCATTTCAGAAGTATGTTTATGTGAAAGAGATGCGTAAAAGAGTGTTATAGGTGGAGGCTTCTGCAATCTCTTCTCTAAGTTTTTAATTAAGGTACTTATATAATTCTGCTTTCATTTACTGTATATGACTCTTTTAGGAAAGAAGGCAATGTTTAATTCATTACAATCTAACTTCTTATTTTTCCATGCCATGAAATTCCACTCAATAAATTGAGCCTCTTTGGAATCATATATTGCCTATTCCAAAGGGAACTTTTTAGTCCATATCTCAATTATACTCTCCCTCCTTTGATACTTTGCCTGTTTAACCACTGTTCCTCTGAATATATATATATATTCATAAACATATATTTATATATAATATTTATATATAAATATATGTTTATGAATATATATATTATTTACTGTTGGATTTCAGAAATTGAACTATTATGTGTTTTTGGAGATTTTCTTCAAATTTATTATCTTTGGCTTTGAAATCTGTAAGTTTCACTTTTCCAACAAGTTTGAGAAGTTTGGGACCTTTGTTTCTTCAAATATTTTCCTGCTTTTTTCTCTTCCTTTTTGAGAACTCCAGTTACCTGTATGTCAGACTGTTTGATTTTGTCCCATTGATAACTAGTTCTGTTCATTGAAAAAAAACTAAAGCAAAAGTAAAACCTTTTTTGTCTCCTCTTCAGACCATGTAACGATTAATCTCATCTATATTCAGATTCATTGACTCTTTTCTCTGTTGTCTCTAATCTGTTCATTAACCATTGATTTAATTTTTTATTTCAGGTATTTTCTTTTTAGCTCTAAGTTTTCCATTCCGTCCTTTCATATATATTATTTTATTTGAAGATATTTCTTATCTCTTTACTCATTATAGGCATATTTTCCTCTACTTCAATGAGCATGATTATAATAGTCACTTTAAGTTCTTTATTGGATAATTTCAATACTTGGATGTCATTTTAGGGTTAATTCAACTGTTTTCTTCTTCAGGAAACCTTCTTTAACCCCAGCTGGGTTGATGTAAACTCCTTTCTGCTCTCCAAGAGTTCAGAATACACTTCTTTCTTATTTTTCATTATATAAAATTAAAATAATGTGTTTACATGCCTAAGTTCCCAACTAGATTGTAAAGTTTTCAAGAACTTTTCATCTCTATATTTTCCTCTATGCTCCTCCTCATTTCTAGCATAGTAATTGGAAAATAGTATATATTAAATAGATGTTTGCTTAATTAAATGGAATTTATGGAAATAGTGTGGCTCATTATTAAGATAGAACATACTGGAAAGCAAGAACTGGAGTTTGGGTCTCAGTTTTGTACACCAGAAACTAAATTTGGTTACTATATCTAAAGTTAGTCAAATTTTGGGAACTGATTTATACTATCCAATATTATAATAAATTGATGCATAAATTAGTATCTATTGGTTAAAAGACAGTATGACACATCACCAAAATCAAACAAAGCAAGGGCAAAAATGAACTATTGGGACTTCATAAAGAAAAATGTTTTTGCACAGCAAAGGAAACAGTCAACAAAACCAGAAGACAACCGACAGAATGGGAGAAGATATTTGTAAATAACATATCAGATAAAGGGCTAGTATCCAAAATCTGTAAAGAACTTATGAAACTCAACACCCAAGAAACAAATAATCCAATCAAGAAGTAGGCAGAAGACATGAACAGACATTTCTGCAAAGAAGACATCCAAATGGCCAACAGACACATAAAAAACTGTTCAACATCACTCAGCATCAGGGAAATACAAATCAAAAACATAATGAGATACAACCTCACACCAGTCAGAATGGCTAAAATTAACAAGTCAGGAAACGACAGATGTTAGCGAGGATGCAGAGAAAGGGGAACCCTCCTACACTGTTGGGAATGCAAGCTGGTGCAGCCACTCTGGAAAACAGCACGGAGGTTCCTCAAAAAGTTGAAAATAGAGATACTCTATGACCCAGCAATCACACTACTGGGTATTTACCTTAAAGATACAGATGTAGTGATCTGAATGGGCACCTGCACCCCAATACTAATAAAAGCAATGTCTACAATAGCCAAACTATGGAAATAGCCCTGATGTCCATTGACAGATGAACGGATAAAGAAGATGTTTTATATACGTATACATATGTATATGCATGTGTATATATACACATAATGGAATATTATGCAGCCATAAAAAATTCTTACCATTTGCAATTGACATGGATGGAACTGGAGGGTATTATGCTGAGCGAAATAAGTCAATCAGAGAAAGACAATTTTCATATGATCTCACTGATATGTGGAATTTGAGAAACAAGGCAGAGGATCATAGGGAAATAGAGGAAAAATGAAACAAGAAGAAACCAGAGAGGGAGACAAACCATAAGAGACTCAATCTCAGGAACCAAACTGAGGGTTGCTAGAGTGGAGGAGGCTGGGAGGGTTGGAACGGCTGGGTGATGGACATTGGGGAAGGTTTGTGTTGTGGTGAGTACTGTGTATTATGTAAAACTGATGAATCACAGACCAGTACCCCTGAAACAAATAACACATTATATGTTAATAATTAAAAAAGACAATAATGAATATGCCTTTCTAATGATTAAATCATGTCTTCTTTGCAGAATATAGTATTTCTGGTATTGTGGGTCTGGGAAATGAACTTTGTAATCAAAATATTATTACCTGTAGTAAAATAAATGTAGTTATATTAAAGGATAATTCATTTAAAGTAAAAACTTTGTAAACTATCCTTACCGCTTGAGCTGGTACAATCTGAGCATGAACCTGCTTTCTACATGTTCTCCCTTGGATAGTTCTAGATAAATACAGAATACAGGTATCTTTCTTTTTAAACTCACACATTTCCCCCCCCCCACATCCTTGGAGAACATCTTTTAAACTTAGATTCATTCTTTCTTCAGATAGATTATAGGTTTAATAAAATGTTTCTGAGTTTCTATACTCATTAGTCACTTTATTTGAATTTTAATAAAACTCAGCTTTTAACAAGATTCCCCTTTCCCTGAGTTGATTTCAAGACAGTTAATTATCCTCATCCATTTATATGTAATTTATTATAATTAGTTTAGCCCTAAAGCTAACATTATTTCATAGTACTGAAGACATTTTTCTTTAGTCCTTAAACAACTATGTAAGTTCTTAACTAAATGATAAACAACTTAAAGGTATGTATTCATCCATCCATCCATCCATCCATCCATTCATCCTTCTACCTATAACCCACCCCCATTATACACTGAGAGCCAGGCAATTTTCTAGCTGAACCAGAGATACAGCCGCTGTTGTCATAGTGCTTCTTATGGTCTACTAAAAAAAAAAAAAAAGTGTTAAATAGTGGAAAATAGAAGTGTAGTGAGTGTTACAAGAAAGGAATTCAGGGAGCTTTGAAGAAATACAACAACCTAACTAGAAACAACCTAAACTAGAAATCATAAAAGGTATTTCTGAGAAAGTGGTACTAACTTGAAAGCTGGAGGATGAGCCAAAGTTAGCTGAAGAAGAGACTGGTGGGAGGAGAGAGAGGCATGTTTTAGAAACTGAAAGGAGTTCAATTTTATTGGAGGAGAATACAAAAAGGAGAGTTAATGGAGATGAAATGAGAAAACAGAAAATAAAGGTATTTCTTTGAAAGATTCTTAAAATATGTTTTTTAGGACTGAAACCTCATTGTGTTTGAAGAATAGTTATTACTTTTTAATATAGATTATTTGAAAGACAATTTAAAAAGGAATATAATCCTATTATCCAAATAACTTCTGTTAGTATTAAAACAAACAAAGCTACATGTTCAAATAAATATCCTAAGTATCAGGCTTATTTATCTGTACTTAACATTTATGATACCTCATTTTAGACAGTCAACATTGCTTTTTACTTTTTTTGTCTTCCTAAGTAGAGTAGAATCCTAAGAGCAAAGACCTTGGTTTATGCGTGCTCTCTCTCTCTCGCTCTCTCTCTCTCTATATATATATAAATGAAGGAAAGGATCAGTGAACTTTTAATTGAGCCATGTCTCTTAAGTTTTCAAGTTTGAAAACCATTGATTCATTTGGATATCTAGCAAGTTAACATCTTTCTTTCTTTCTTTCTTTCTTTCTTTCTTTCTTTCGTTCTTTTTTAAAGATTTTATTTATTTATTTGACAGACAGAGATCACAATTAGGCAGAGAGGCAGGCAGAGAGAGAAGGGAAGCGGGCTCCCTGCTGAGCAGAGAGCCTGACTCCAGCTCCGGCTGGATCCCAGGACTCCAGGATCTTGACCTGAGCTGAAGGCAGAGGCTTTAACCCATTGAGCCACCCAGGTGTCCCAGCATATTTTTTATGTATAGCTCTGGTTACTGAATTTAACCAAAAAGTAAATACAATACTTCTGAAAAAATGTAGCTCTTTCTATCACATCAGAGGGTGATTGATTGATTGATTGATTGATTTTCAGATTTTAAAAAGCAGTTTGATTGTTTTTAGGTAGTGACCATCTATGTTGCTCAGGAATAGTTCATAATTGAGATCTGTTTGCCTTGACTTTTCAACAGAAACAAGTCTTCATAGCTGTTGAGACCTTGGGTATAGAAGCTCATACATTTCAAAGTTTGTTCCACCACTTCCCGCTTTGTGATCCTGTTCATGTTACCTAAATGGTCTGATCCCTAGTCTTGCCATCTGTAAAGTAAGGATATTATTATCTGCCACTACTGTTGCTGGAAGAATTAAAAGAGAAAACATTTACTGAATCCTTAACACAGAAAGATTAAGACATTAGATATTATTATCATTTATACTGTTTTCCTTACTTAGGAAGTTGGAGCATTGTTAGAGAGTGGTGGCTTGGGAATTTATTCACTGACCTGTTGCTTCTCAAGGATGATGAGGTAATATATATTTAGATTACCATAGAAAGTAAATCAGCATTGAATACAATAGGTAGTCACAGTGTGAAAAAGAGACCAGTCTTATCAGTTGGTAAGGGAAGAGATTAAGCTGTTGTATGCGTGTGCATACCTGCACTGATGTATCTACATACATTCTTACGTATGTACATACACAACCAGCCTATAAATCTCATTAGGAAAACACTACTGTTCCCCCCTCTGAATGTTTCTAAAATGTTAGGGTTTTATTTTATTATTTCTTTACTCTTATAGAATACGCCTCATATTCATTTTCATTTTATTTAATCTATATTAAAAGATTTGTGGAATATAATACACAGAGACTGCACTTTGAGCCACCATAGGATTGATTCTGGCCGAGTGTAAAAATGAAAGCAGAATTCTTCATTGGTTCTAGTGATGCCTGATTATTCTAGAATCTGTCTGAAATGGAATGCCTTTCTTTCTTTCTTTTTTTTTTTTTTTTTTTTTTGTGGTCAGTTGTGTGGTTGAAAGAAGAGGCAGCTGCTTGAATGGTGAGATTTCAGAAGGTCCCAGTACCGTTTCTCACTATCTTTTCATCGTACTTGAAATCGGAGGACTGTTTTGAATGGGTAGATCTTTGCATTTTTCACAGATTACTTCAAGAAATTCAAACGTCATGGAAAGAATAAGCATTGTTTTTATTACCTTTTCGAAGTAGTTTCCAAGTAGTTGTTTTCTGATTACTTTCTAATGGCAAAGCAAGTCTGGATGCACCTGCTAAACTAATAGGTAAAGACCTGGTAACTTTTAGAATCCCATCTTTAGTATTCTGGTAGAAGGAATGAAGAAAGTGAAGATATGTCTATATCTATATCCAAATCTATATCTGTATCTACAACTCTATCCATCTATATATGTATATTCAATCTCATGCTTTAATTTTGAATCCACTGACCATACTGCTATTGCCTTGAAAGAAAAACATCTTTTACAGTGTGTGTCAATATATATTTTTTCAAATCTAAAATGCATTTTATTCCACTTATGTTTGTTACTGTGATTATGTCTCTGTTATAGAATCATAAATGATTTTAACTTTTTCACTAGGCTTTATAAATTTTCTAAATTTCTAAAAATGCTAACTACATGTTTGTTTAATTAGAAATAAGTAAATTAAGAAAATGCCCACTGGATTTCAACCCACACATGTAATTGACTTGTAGCTACCTAATTCCCCTGATCAATTATGAAACAACCTGTGCCTTAGAAAAATTGGAATGGAACAAAATAAAGCTATTCTAAGTTAATACAGGTGACTGGATATCAGCCACAGCATCAACAAAGTCAGAAAGAGAATTGATAAAATGCAAAGTTGATGTTAGTTCTGATGATTTTAACTTCGCGAAATAAAACTTAAGGGAAAAATCAAGTAATTTCCTAACTCCAATTTTAAAGAGAGGAAAATAAAAAACCTTTTACTAAACTTCATACAGAAATGAGTCAGAAATCTTTAATTCACTCCAACAAACATTTAATCTGTGTCTACCCTCTACACTCTAGATATAACAACATGCTTAAGATTCAAATAAGAAATCAAGTATCATGGAGCAAGTGTTTTAAATAAACAGAACACGTCTAGGAGCATGTAAGCCAAAACTACTGGAGGTTTATGCTGCAGAGTAAGATTATAGATGATGGTTCTTCTCATTTTGCTTATTTGTCTATTCTCAAATTTGTACTGTGTTATGTATTTGTGTGTATGTGCATATGTGTGCCTGTCCCTTATAAGACTTTACCATCCACATTGATCCTCATTCTCCTTTGTAAACTTTATTTCTGTTTCCTCTTTCCACAATTTTTCTGCCCTCTGAATAATAGCATATTTATGGGAAGGAGCATTTTGTACATCATTTTTTTACTCTATTTCTCACTCTTGCTAATGGCCTACTATTGCCAATCTAAATACCCCTTGCTTCAAACAGCCCACAAGCTGTGTGAAGACCTCTCTGACACTGAATTTCTATACACTTGTTTCTCTCAGTGATGGGCATTTTGTGATAAGGTGTCTTGTATTCCTATTTTATTTACCCTATATGGTACTTTACATTTCAAAGCAATTGTACATAAATTATTTTGTCATTCTGTGGAATAGGGTAGATATGATTTCTATTTTAATATGTGGAAAAACAGCAGGATTAAATGACTTGCTTACATTTTTAAGGAGCCAAGACCAAGAATACAGGGTCTGACTCTTGATATAATTTTATTTTCAGTATATGGAGCTACACTAAGTTTACCTTTGCTCTTTGATGAAACTGTAAATTAACTCTATGACTGCAAGGACTCTTCAGACCTTAAGAATATAGTGAACACAATAGGTGCTCAATAAAATTAGTGATTGTTGAATGTTTTGACAAAGTCTATAAAGCAAATAAACACAATCAAAGCAAATTTCCTAGGTCATTGTTAACAGATAAACTTTCAGTATTAAAACCTGTAGGTCTGTTCTTCAAGATTTTATTTTAATATTTCATTTGTAGGTATTTGTATTTGTTTAAGATATAGAGAAAAAATCAGCATTTAGAGAAAGAAGACAACATTTTTATTCACCTGAAGGGAACATTTACTAGAGGAATGACTAATTGAGGGGGAAGGGGTAAAACTGGTAAAAACTCTTACTGGAATAGGAGAAAAGGAAGTCAGGGGAAGAGGAAAGCACCATGACATGTTGTGATGTTGGGTTTTGAATTTTTGTATATTTCGTATTTCTGGATTTTGTATGTTTCTGACAAGGATGGAGAGAACAGGATCTCACAGAGATAAGGCAAAATTTAATGAAGTTTGTAAGATACTGATGAGATCTTTGCCCACTGGTGGTTTCCAAAGTGAACAAAAATCTAGCTAACCAATTGAAGAATAGTAAAATTTCATGCTGAGTTCTAACACTTCTGTATGAGTTGGCTAGAGTGAGGAGCAAGGTGAACCATGGAAGAATAAATGTTTTTCTCATTGCAGCAAAAAATTAAATCTAGTTATGCAAACAATGATGACAGTAGAGCAAAGATACTGATGGATAAAAAAGCATATTGTACAACTCTTTCAATCTTTGTAGATTGTATAATCTTAAAATAATTTTATGTTATAGTGAGTAATTGAAATATATATATATATATATACATATATATATATATATAATACTGTTTATGTTTTGTACAAAAATAATAGTGGGTCAAAACATGTGCTTCATCTCCCTCATTCCTTGGATAATATCTTTTGGAAAGTACCTTCATCCATTCAGCACTTATGTATCAAGCACTGTATATACCAGCTCTAATACTAGGCCTTGGAGTTGTAATTGTGACATAAAGAGGCCTGAACTCAGGTCTGGAAACTGGGCAAAATATCAGTCTTTTTATTAGAGTGACCTTCTCAACCTCTTGATTACCCATCCTTGATGCAAATGCTTGGGAGATGCCCATATCTCTGAGTCTTAGGTATGCTACATTCTACTAACTATCTCCACAGTTTTCTGCAGCACAGGCATTCCTTCTTGCTGCTCAACATGATAATTAGACCCACCATGCTTCTGAGCAGGAAGTACGGCCACATTTCCTCTAGCAGTTCTTTTTTTCATCACCCCCATCACTACCCTGTGTTATATAGCAGTATCTCTTACTGGCATGGCTGGCTAAAACCAGTCATCACTGTGCTTCTAAAAATGCTGACCCTTTCTTACCAATGCATTTTGCACCTTGGTAATAGGTGATTCCTACAGGTTCTCCCATGGAATAAAGTTAGCTGGAGGTGGCCTGCTTTATGTAGTATGTCCACACTAGCATGCCACTTTTTGAGCCTTTGGATCTCATCTTCCATAGCAGTTTCAGCATTTCACTTAGTATGGACCATTACTAATCTTGCAAACTCCTGGTTCAAGGTGTTTATAATGTCTTTTGTCTTTTTTGTGTTTGTTTGTTTGTTTGTTTGTTATGTGATGGCTTTATTGAAATATAATTCACATACCATACAATTTACCTATTAATTCATTATCTCATATAATCCTCACAATAACCCTCACAAATGTTATTATCACTGTGTACAGGTAAGGAGATAATGTCTTAATGAAGTTGAATGAGGTCAACTGGGAAGGTCAGCTGAATGAGGTCATCTGAATAAGGTCAGCTGGGAAGTACTGGAACCTAAATTTGAATCCAGTATTGTTTGATTCCAAAGACCTACTGTACTTTTCTTAAAATATCTACTTATATAAAAATTGCAAACTAGGGGCGCCTGGGTGGCTCAGTGGGTTAAGCCGCTGCCTTCGGCTCAGGTCATGATCTCAGGGTCCTGGGATCGAGTCCCATATCGGGCTCTCTGCTCAGCAGGAAGCCTGCTTCCCTCCCTCTCTCTCTTTGCCTGCCTCTCTGCTTACTTGTGATCTCTCTCTGTCAAATAAATAAAATAAATCTTTAAAAAAATTGCAAACTAGTGCCCTCATTTCATTTATCTTTTTTTAAAGATTTTATTTATTTATTTGACAGAGAGAGAGATCACAGGTAGGCAGAGAGGCAGGAAGAGAGGGGTGGGGGGAAAGCAGGGTCTCTGCCGGGCAGAGAGCCCAATGCGGGGCTCGATCCCGGGACCCTGAGATCATGACCAGAGCCGAAGGCAGAGGCTTAACCCACTGAGCCACCCAGGCACCCCATGCCCTCATTTTAAACAAGCATTATTTTGGCTTCTCAGTCAACTCCCTCACATATGAAGTCATTATTATTATTAGTAATTCATATATATATATATATATTTTAGATTTTTAAATTTTTTATTAACATATAATGTATTATTAGCCCCAGGGGTACAGGTCCGTGAATCGTCAGGCTTACACACTTCACAGCATTCACCATAACACATACCCTCCCCAATGTCCATAACCCAACTACCCTCATATATATATTTTTTAAAGGTCACTTTTTGACAGAGAGAGAGCTCATGAGTAGGCAGAGCAGCAGGCAGAGAGAGAGGGGGACCCTGAAATCATGACCCAAGCAGAAGACAGAGGCTTAACCAACTGGGCCACCCAGGTGCCCCAGCAATTTATATTTATTTGTAGGAACATACAGTATTCAATAAATATGATTTACTTTTATATTTTGTTCTCATAACATATTTGAAAAGTGACTGGTTGGGAAATAAATTTTGCATGGGAAAAGTAAGATGTAAGATAGCCAACTGACCAGTTCAAGGTAAGAAAAAAATTAGCCAGTTCTGGGACTAAGAAAGGATGTATGTCACAAGCCTCTGACCAAGGACATTTTCTACAAGGGACATATGCTGCCTGCATGGGAGATTCTTGATGGGAATATTGCCCCTTATAGATAACACTCTGGAGAAATGTTTTCCGGAAATAGCAGAGGAAACTGGGGACCAGGGTAGACAGTCTCGGGGATACTACTGACTAAACTGGAACATGGCCAGCAGGCTGGAGGGCTTGTGAACTCTTAATCCAAGTGCAGCTTGAAGTGGCTGTGGTCTTTGTGCAGTTGAGGACATTAAAACCTGCCTCCTTGCAAAGACTTGGTCTGGAAGCAAGAATTCATCCACACACTTAACGGAAGCTTTCATGACTAAACCTGAGTCACTGTTGTTACCAGAAGAATTCAAAGATAGATGAATTGACATCTTTCAGTATCTTTTTTCCATTTGGCAAAAATGGACCAAAAGTGCATGTAAATAATTATAAATAAAACAAAAAGTCACAAGAGCTGCTAGTTAATATTTAATGACCAGTTCTCTGGCAGAAGTGCACATTCCAAAGATTTCCCAACCGGTCATGTTTACAATGCTATAAACTACAACAGCCCCAGCTTTTCTCTGAGGTTAGAACACACGCCAAAAGCTGATATTTCTCTACCTGAGAACTTTAAAAATGGTCTAAAAAGTCCATAGCTGGGGATGTGCTGGTTCCTTGTTGATGCTGTTGTTAGCCAGGAGAAGTTAGTAGCAAAAACCACCTTCTTGTTTATTACAGAAGATAATGGGAATCTATTTCAGAATAGATTGTGAAAATACTTGTTTTTGCAAGTTTTGTCAAAGAAGGGAGCATATGTCCAAGGAGGCCAAATCATTTCAAAATTTGGTATGCAAGCTCTTTGTTTCCCAAAAATTAAGAAAAGAACATGACCTTAAAGGAAATGAAAAAGCTCAACAGGAAATTGTGGACATTATATTATTCCGACATCACTTTTTAAAAAATTCAGATACTAAGAGTCATTAAAGAAATAAAACTAACATTTTTGTAGGTCTTAGTGTAAGGAATACTTTGCATATGTTATTGCATTTGACTCTGCTAAGTTTTGGAGGATTCGTGAAATGCTAGAGTAATAGGAAGTATCACTCTGAGGATGTCGGGAAGTGTGAAGCACTGGTGTTTGTATGGAGCAATTAAACCACCGAATCCTTTCCCAAGGAAGTCATAGTCTTGCATTCTTATAACAGCTGAGTTGGCTAAAGGATTCTTTATTTTAGCTTTATTAAATAGCACTGGGGCAAGGTTATCTATTTCTAGATGAATATGCTATATGTACACAGAACTGTGCCATATAGAGATCAAATTTTTAATTAGTAATTAGCATAAAAAACTATAAGGAAGTGATGAGGTTTATAGGAAAATACTTCCCAGTTACAAATCAAGAGATGAGAGTGCTATTGAGAGTAGCAATTAAAGCAACCTACATTTATTTAGTTTTTAGTTTGTGCCAAGAACTGTTTTAGGCTTTTTCTCTATTGCCCATTTAATCCTTTTAGCCACCCTCTGGAGGAGATCCTGTTGCTATTCCTGTTACACAGAAGAGGACACCGAGGGATTGAAGGGTTAAGTAACTTGCTCAGGGGCATTGAACTTCAAAGTGTAGTTGCTGGGATTCAAAACCTAGAAATCTAACTCTGGAGCTCATGCTACTAACTGGTCTGCTAAATTGCCTTTTGATTAGCAGCTCTACCCTTGCTAAGTGAGCGTGGTCAATGTTCTTTATTTTATTTTATTTTTTCAGTCTATTCAAATTATCTGATACCTGTTATTGCTATTCCCACAAAGTTGTTTTCAGGATTAACTGAAATAATATATTTAAAAGCACTTTAAAAGATAATGTGCTCTTCAAATGTGAGGTGATATTATTACATTGTATACAATGGTTAGTTACTCAGAGCAATGGTCCATTAAATGGTCAGCAATGAGTGCATTTGGTATACTAATAAACTGAACCACCATAATAGGCTTCTTTCAGATGTACACACATTAGTTCTTCCCAGAACTCATGAGCGAGTCAAGACTCAAACTGCCTCTGCACACAGTTATTTGGAGATACATAGGCATATTTCTGGAAACAGGGAGGAACTGCTGTAATTGTTTGCACATGCAGACATTGTCTCAAATTATGATTTTGCTATTTCAGAGATTCCCTTGTCATAACTACCAAAATGACACAAGCAGTACTTTTTTGTAATCTCCATATTTGACGCATGAAAGAAGACTTAATTCCTGTTTGAATAAACAACATAATAAGGTTATTGAGATTAGAGACCATTACTATATAAAATTATGTCTAAGTGGCAGATATAATTAACATTGGATTGTAATTACACTAATTACAAGTCACATTAAGACACTCCAGTAATGACAAAGTGAGAACCCTATAATTGAATGGAATAAGTAGGGAAACATGCTGCTCACACTAATTACCTAAATGAGCTAATATGTCTTCAGAGTGACAGTTTTGCTCAATGTTATTACGCAGACAAGGCAGTTGAGTGAGGTATTTTTGATATATATATATATCAAAATATATATATATGTATATATGTGTATATATATGTGTGTGTGTGTGTGTGTATATATATATATTTCAGAGCTTTTTTCTAACCTTGTTAAAAAAAAAAGAGCACATACGATCAGTATACTAAACCCAGGTACGACTTTAATCTTAGTGTGTGTGGACTGCACTTATCACCAACTGGTTCCTTGGACTTGCTAATGCTTTTCAATTTCCCCTCTGTCCTGTCTTTCCCAGTTTACCAAAATCAAGCAACTCCAGGTCACTGTGTAGTTTGCAGCATTGAGAACCATCATGTTGTGGGTTCTGAAGTACCAAACATGGCTTCCAGCAGCCTGGCTCCAGAAAGGCCCTGGAGAGTGATAAAATCTGAATTATTCAGAGCAATTAATACCAGAATAGCACGGGAACTCACATTTCAGCCTAAGCTGTTAAGTGAGAAGATAAAATAATACTGGAATATGAATTCATGGCAATGTAAAATTTTATTTTTTGTTGTTTCTTTTCCCTCCTCCAATACTTTTCCTCTCAATACCTCTGTCTGGGACACTGCTTGGGTAAGGGGAAAAAAAAAAAAAAAGGAAACAAAGTGAAGCTATTTAAAAGGAAAAGATTTTGTTTTTAAGACGGGGATATCACAATATGTAGGAAACAGAATTGATGTGCTTAAGTTGGTAAATAATGCTGGGTGCAACTTTTCTCTCTCTTGTGGTGGTAAAAAAAGGAAATGGTGTCAGACATGCCTTTGTCAGCAGGGCTTTCACACTGTTTCTGTACATTCCTTTTTCTTGTATTACTGCAAATGGGATTTCCTTCCCTTTGTCTAGAAATTCCAGTTTTTCCTCTAAAGAACCAGGTTTATGGGTTTCTAATACAAAGTAGTAAGCCAAGTATGCAAGGTTCATTAGTCCAAAGGTGGCAATTTGGCCCTCCTACTCTGTTAATATTTGGCATGTAACTCAGAAATAATGACCCTGTTCTCTTGAAAAACTCTACTTCCAGGGTTTTGCAATTCCTGCAATCAATCATATTTTATTTCAAAGTGAACTTTGTGTTGAATTTGAATTAGGGGTTATACTCAATTAATTCTGTACTTATACAAACTCATATAATCAAACATTAGGAGTTTACATAAGAGGATGTTGACTGAAATAAATAGTGTTGGAGTCTGGCCTTCTACTAATGGCCATGCAAGTCAGAGGTTAATGGATCTGGCAATTGTTCATCTAAGATGAGGAGTGGGGTGACTAAGATTTTATCCTCAGCACTGTCCTGTTCTCATTGATGATTTTGCAAGTTTCTTATACCTTTGTTTTCATAAGATGGCAATTCAATGGTTCTTTGCAACTTATTTTGAGTCCTTGTGGCCTAAAGCAGCTCAAGAACTTACTTCACTTTATGTCACTACCCCTAGGTAAAGAATTAGCCAAGTTGGCAGAGGAATCAGATACCCCAGACTAGGATAGACAAACTTTCTTTAAAAACCCTGTGTGTGTGTGTGTGTGTGTGTGTGTGTGTGTGTGTGTGTTACGTTATGTTATTTTATTTTATTTTTTTAACAACTCTTTAAAAATGTAAAAGCTGTTCACCATTCTTAGCTTTCTGGACTATAATCTTTTTGGACTGTAAGAGGCTACAGGTAGAATTTGTGCCACAGAGCCACCCCCTGTCCCAGACTAATGTAATTGAATATCTATCACATTGAAGAATTGGTCTTTAATGGAAACTAAATATAAAACTACTCAAATGAACTCTTCCTAACATATTGAAAAATATAATTTAGATCATAGATATTTAAAGTTATAGACTTTTTTTTTCTATTTATACTTGAGCAAGTTGCTATACTGGGCAGATCAAAGCTTAAGAAAGGAGAGACAGCTCCTATACAGGCCATGGGAGCAGGCTTGCTTGGGTCAGAAGCACAGCGAGGTGAGGAGGGCATCTGTCCAAGATTGGAGATGAGGGGCTGCTTATACACAGAGGGCTGATCAAATAAGTAACTATGTTAAGGATGAGGTGACCCAGGTATCAGAAGACAGTTACAAATATGGAAAGGAATAAAACCAAAAAGAACCTTTAGTTTTCAGTACATATAGATACATAAAGAAATATAGAATATACAGATATAAATATAGATGTAAATTATGTATACATACAAGCATATATATACATATAAGTGTATATATATATAAGCATATATATGTATACATACATATACACACACACACACAACAGACCTAGTGCCCAGATTGTCGCTTCATAATATCATGAACAGACCTAGTGCCCAGATTGTGGCTTCATAATATCATTTTCCACTGAAAGAAACCAATGCTCATAGGAGAAGTCGTTGATTCTAGCATAGCTGATTGAGGCAGGGCACGTATCAGTATAGAAGATCTTTCTTATTCCAGGAAAAAATAAAAAAGGTCACAGAATTATTGGGTAGATAATGTCAAACGATCCAGAAACCAGTTTGACCAGTAGACAAACCAGGGATAATTTTAGCATCAGAATGAAAGTGACAGTAACAGAATATTACTTATTCAAAAAGTTAGGAAACAGTTAATACATTAAAAGTTTGATAAAAGATGGGAAATACATGGTTTTAAAATATCTCCCCCCAAATACTCATTAATTAGAAAGGAGGCTAGGAAGAGTTATTTTATAGAGGAAAAGCCTGGCAGACCCCACCTTAATCACTGATCAAAGTGAGCATCATCAGTCATGGGACAAATCCAAATTGTATGCCGCCTAATAGGATGCAATTAGGAAAACATGGCATTACTCTTGTAATAGTCTCATAAAAAAACATAACTTGAATCTAATCATGAGGAAACGAGATAAACCTCAACTGAGCAATATTTTACAAAATAACTGGTTCCTAACTCTTCAAAAGCACAAGGTCCTAAACGTCAAGTAATGACTGAGAAGGATTCCTGTCTGATGAATAAAGAGATATGATAGCTAAATGCAACACATAATTCTCAACTAATTTTTTTTTTACAAAAAATATTGTGGGGACAATTAGCAAAACTTGAATGGGGCCTAAAGATTAAATGATAGTAATGTATCAAAGTTACTTTTCTTATTTTGATCATTGGATTAATTATGTTGGAGAATATCCTTGTTTGTAGGAAAAGCACATGAAAGATGATGGGCATTAGTTTAACAGATTGCTCTCAAATGGCTCAGAAAGCAGAAGTGTTTGTCCCATACTTCCAATTTTTCTGTAAATTTGTAAATGTTTTAAAATAAAAATAGCTTTAAAATTAGTTGCCTTATAAATATATTGGAATAAAAGTATAATTAAAATAAGCTTCCTAAGGTGTTTTCCTATAGGAAGACAACACTGTGGAGTACATAGAGTGTAAATTTTGAAATCTGTAAAATCTGTATTGGAATTTGGTTCAAAATGTAATAGCTGAATGATTTTGGCTAGGACACTTAAGTATCTTAAAAGTTAAATGCACGTGATATTATCTATAGTGTAGTGTTATTAATAAATTAGAGAAAGTTTATTTTTTAGTGGGCCAAATATAGTGCTTGGAACACAGAAGTTGCTCAATAGAAGCTAATAATAGTAGAGATAAACTGTAGTAATAATAGTAACAGTAATAATAATAATAATAATAGGAATGGTAGCAAAGAGAGTAGTATTGTCAATGATGTTAACAGTAATAGTGATGGTAGCAATAGACTTTTTACTACCATGGTAATGGTAGCTGTTGTTGTCACAGGCAACGTTATTATCATGATCATCATGGGTCCTCTCCAGCGGGGTTGGCCTGGGTGGCCTGCAATATGAAAGAGCTTCAGTAATCATAATCCATCATGGGAAAAGAAGTATCAGGCAAGAGGATGGGAGGGGAACAATTATATAGATGGAAAACATCCTTATTATGGAAGATGAGTCAATACCTAGAAAGGATCCATGACATTTTCATCCAATGATCCCACTTGCTTACTAAATTTGTAGAAAAACACTGGTCTCCACTCTTGCTTTCTCCAACACCATATAATTGCACCAATAGAGGTGTTATTCCTATACCTCAGTGAGGTATAGGACTATATTATACTGAGGTATAGGACTATCCTATACCTCACTAAGGTATAAGAATAGTATAGTAATAGGTATAGTAGAGCACACTGAGTTTAATCTTCTGAAGCTTACTCTGTCTTCAGGGTATTGTGTACATCAGAAGACATATCAGTGCTGAAGCCAGTTGAGTATCTTGAAATTGCCAAAACAGATCAATGTATGATTCTCCATATTCCTGCTTTGATCTATACATACATATATGTATGTATATATATTACTTTCATGAGACAGAGAGAGTGTGTGCACATGCATGTGAAGGAGTGGAGTAGGGCAGAGGGAGCAGGGAAGAGAGAAAGTTAAACAGGCTCTACATCCAGTGTGAAGCCTGACGAGGGGCTCAATCTCATGACCCTGAGATCATGATCTGAGCTGAAATCAAGAGTTGAATGCTTAACTGATTGAGCCTTGCAGGAGCCCCTAGACTTTAAACTCTAAGCAGGAATTGCCTCAAGTTCCTTTTTTATCCTCTAGGGTTCAATATGTTGTACTGCAGGGAATGGACCTCCAGCCAATGTTTTTGTGTCTAACAATATTATGCTTAAAGACCCTGCCAGAGATATCTCTCAACTTTGTTCTGGACCAATAATGATTTATAGTCCAGGTCCCTGTTTGAAAGTCCATTTATAAATATAACCACTTAAGAGTAGGGAAAATGAGGCCTAAATTGGGTGACCACTTTCTTCATCATATTTTCCCCAACACTTCCAGATATGTACAATCAAGTCTTCCAAATACAGATTCAATCTCCTGCCTGATTCTGAAGCATTTTTTACTAAATCAGGATATTTAATAAGTGCCTCAATCCCTCCAATCTGATGGGGCTTGGAATTAAGACTGGGAGGTGAACATTTGCCTTCATTGTTCTGACTGGCCTTCCTTTTGCTCTTCCTTTTGCTGCCAAGACACCTATAACAAGAGCCCCAGGAGCATTTCCCGTGAGGCTGTGCATCTTCATACCCCTTCTTTTCTCTTTCCTGTCCTCATGTTGGCTCAGTCCAAAGGCTTGGGTTTGCAATGGTTCCTGCTCTTTACTTTGGTTGAAGCTCAATCTCACAGTTGGAGTACTAGCGTTTTTTTCTTGCACAAGTGCTTTCTACCCAAAAGAAGAGTCCTGAACTCTGTACACTCCAGGCTGGTGATTAGTGCAGTATCACCTTTGATGAATATTTTCAAATAAAACTTCTTTCCACCATAAACTATAAAATATTTTTGAAATGTGGTCTGAATTAGAGTCCTTCATTGATGTTTAGTGCATATGCGTGTTCCTTTGGGATTCCTCTTACACCCACTAATCTTCTTTATCCTTCCTGCTCTTCCATTGTTTCTTAACCTCACTTCTGCCTGAGTGAGGACATTTACAGGCAAAGAGTGCTCCCATCCCTCAGTTTGCCACGGTTCTTGATTTTAAGGTACATTCTGGCACTACATAGTATTCCACCCACTGAGTGTTACTTTAAATGGCCTTACACCTGAGATACCACTTATGGAAACTACTAAGATGCTATTCCACATTTAAGTCCATCCCACGGCTCCAAACACAGTTAAGAACAGAGTTTTTAATTTCTTGAGGAATCTCCACACTGTTCTCCAAAGTGGCTGCACCAACTTGCATTCCCACCAACAGTGTAAGAGGGGTCCCCTTTCTCCACATCCTCTCCAACACACATTGTTTCCTGTCTTGCTAATTTTGGCCATTCTAACTGGTGTAAGGTGGTATCTCAATGTGGTTTTAATTTGAATCTCCCTGATGGCTAGTGATGATGAACATTTTTTCATGTGTCTGATAGCCATTTGTATGTCTTCATTGGAGAAGTGTCTGTTCATAGCTTCTGCCCATTTTTTGATATGATTATCAGTTTTGTGTTTGTTGAGTTTGAGAAGTTCTTTATAGATCCTGGATATCAACCTTTTGTCTGTACTGTCATTTGCAAATATCTTCTCCCATTCCGTGGGTTGCCTCTTTGTTTTGTTGACTGTTTCCTTTGCTGTGCAGAAACTTTTGATCTTGATGAAGTCCCAAAAGTTCATCTTTGCTTTTGTTTCCTTTGCCTTTGGAGACATATCTTGAAAGAAATTGCTGTGGCTGATATCGAAGAGGTTACTGCCTATGTTCTCCTCTAGGATTCTGATGGATTCCTGTCTCATGTTGAGGTCTTTTATCCATTTTGAGATTATGTTTGTGTATGGTGTAAGAGAATGGTCGAGTTTCATTCTTCTACATATAGCTGTCCAGTTTTCCCAGCACCATTTATTGAAGAGACTGTCTTTTTTCCACTGGATATTTTTTCCTGCTTTGTCGAAGATTATTTGACCATAGAGTTGAGGGTCCATATCTGGACTCTCTACTCTGTTCCACTGGTCTATGTGTCTGTTTTTATGCCAGTACCATGCTGTCTTGGTGATCACAGCTTTGTAGTAAAGCTTGAAATCAGGTAACGTAGAGCTTCCCTATGACCCTGCAATTGCACTACTGGGTATTTACCCCAAAGATACAGATGTAGGGAAAAGAAGGGCCAACTGTACCCCAATGTTTATAGCAGCAATGGCCACGGTCGCCAAACTGTGGAAAGAACCAAGATGCCCTTCAAAGGACGAATGGATAAGGAAGATGTGGTCCATATACACGATGGAGTATTATGCCTCCATCACTAAAGGATGAATACCCAACTTTTGTAGCAACATGGACGGGATTGGAAGAGATTATGCTGAGTGAAATAAGTCAAGTAGAGAGAGTCAATTATCATATGGTTTCACTTATTTGTGGAGCATAACAAATAACATGGAGGACATGGGGGAGATGGAGAGGAGAAGGGACTCGAGGGAAATTGGAAGGGGAGGTGAACCATGAGTGACTATGGACACTGAAAAACAACCTGAGGGTTTTGAAGGGGCGGGGGGTGGTATGTTGGGGGAACCAGGTGGTGGGTATTGGGGAGGGCACGTATTATATGGAGCACTGGGTGTGGTGCAAAAACAATGAATACTGTTACACTGAAAAGAAATTAAAAAAAAACAGTTTTAAAGCTAACTCCTCAAATTGATTCTAATTATGGGAAAATTATTTATTTAACCTCTCTGAGCCTGGTGGGCATAAGATGAGGGTAACATATAGGTAAAATGAGGGCTAGTAGTTCATACATCACAGGTTGTTAAGTACTGATAGTCACAGCTGTGTATCAATTGCTACTATATGAGAGCACTGTGCTAAATGTTTTACATACATTATTTCTAATTCATAGAATTATACAACGACGTGTACTGTATTCTCATTTTATAGATGAGAAAATTAAGGTTCAGTCAGTATGGTTAAGTAATTTGCCTTAGGTCATCACACTAAGCAAGTGGCTGAGCTGGAATTCAATTCTAAGGTGTGGCTGACTCTTAAATTCTAGCATATTTCAACACTCTGCACCTCTGATGGGAAGGTTTCTCTTGAAAGAAACAAAGAGACACATTTCTTTGTGGCATTTCCTGTTTTCCTATTTCAAACATCTTTTTAGTTGCCGAAGAGTTGCCAGGATCAAAGGCATAATTTATGTACTGAAACGCTGCAGGCTGGAAAGAAAAATACATTTTTTCATGTTTGATCCTTTAACTCATTCACTATGGGTATTTAGGCATTTCCAGTGAGGTGGCAATAGAAATATTTGAATGAGAAATAATAAAGACTGGACTCTGGTCGGGCTGAGGGAAGTGGGGCAGAAATGGTGAAGTCCTAAGGATCCTAGACTGTAATATATCAGGTGTTGCAGATAATGGCAAGAAAAAGAATTTAAGTCTGAGATCCTGGGGAAAAGAAGTCTTCCAATGTGCTAGAAACCTCTTCAAGATAGTGTTTCTGACTGTATTCTTTAAACTGGTCCCCTAAGTATTTTTGCTGGAGACCTCTCTTTCTTTGGTTCCTTGATAGCACTTTTTATATTTGTAATTATTTTATTTTTGTTTTCTTTAATTTTTCAACTTCCTTCCCAGGAATGTAGATCCCATAAAGTCCAGAATTATGTTACAACGCGAATGGCATATAGTAAGCGCTCAATAAATAATTTTTCAGTGGGAAATCCGCCCCCCACCCCCCCCCACGAACGGCCCAGCTCTGAGGGCTGGCCCTGCATTCCTGTTTCAGTCTGCAGCGGCGTGGGCGCGCATGCCCAGCAGTGGCCAAGCCTGCTCCGAGCACATGGTTTGACTTGGTCCTGCGCAGAACAGCCTCTTCCTGGGAAACTGGACGTGATGGAAAGGGTGCCGCCCTCTCCTCCAGTCGCAAAGCTTTTTGGTTGGAACTGGTGCTAAGCCATTGGTAATTGACGCATACCCGGGCGCTTTGCGGCGATGTGCGGGAGGGCCGCTCGAGGGAGCCTTGCGGCCTGGGGGAACGAGCTGGGGGAGCCGCAGAAGTTAAAAAAAAAAAAAAAAATTAAACGAGTATGACAAAAGTCCAAAGAAGACCTCCTTCCTTTGTGAGAAGATCTACCACAGGTATTGCCAGAGTAAAATCCACATACCTATGTAAGGGTCACCGGGGAAAATAATATAGTGCACAGTGTTTGTTTTTTATTAACACTGCTTCTGTACCCGTATCATAGAAACAGTTTCAGAAAGAGAATGTGTTGGCATCGCACCCACAAGGACAAGCAGGGAGGGGAACGGGATCAGGTGGAGCTGAAGAAACGGGGCTGCAGAAGTTGTTGTTTGGCACAGGTGGCCATCCAGCAGTCCAGGGCGCCACTCAATGGTTGTGCACACTTCCACAGATGTTTTTCCAGGTAAGTTCAATGCCATAGACGTGAGAGAGATGTAGGCTGTGTTCATACTGAGTCAGATGGTGGGGGCATCATACCAGAGTTTTGGCCCAGTGGTGGCTCATTTCATCTAAGAACCAGGACTCAAGTGTTCCAATGTTCAAAGAAGATGCTGGTAAGAACTAGATGGTGTAAGTTTGCCTGTGAGTTCCTGAGTCATCAGCACCCATCGGTGGCATACTATACAATGTACCTGACCCTGAGGCCTTTAGATCGTATTATAGAATTTGTGTGACTAGGAAAATATCCACAACGAACAGTTGACTGATGAAAAGGGTTATAGGGCCATATGTACCATATGAGGCAAATATCTGTTTCTGTATTTTTGTAACTATATATGCTGAGGAAAAGAACATATTGGGAAGAAATACATGAAGAAGTTATTAGTGATTATCTCCAGGTGGTGGAATCTCAGGTGATGTATAGTTTCATCTGTGTATTTTCCAAGTATTCGCTAGCTAACACGAATTACTTACAAAACAGAAAAAGCAAATATTGAAAAAAAAAAGAAAAGAACAAAAAAACAAAGAAGGATTCCACTAGGCAGAATAAATCTAAATATCTTCTGCCCATTTTTCGATATGATTATCTGTTTTGTGTGTGTTGAGTTTGAGAAGTTCTTTATAGATCCTGGATATCAACCTTTTGTCTGTACTGTCATTTGCAAATATCTTCTCCCATTCCATGGGTTGCCTCTTTGTTTTGTTGACTGTTTCCTTTGCTGTGCAGAAACTTTTGATCTTGATGAAGTCCCAAAAGTTCATTTTTGCTTTTGTTTCCTTTACCTTTGGAGACATATCTTGAAAGAAGTTGCTGTGGCTGATATCGAAGAGGTTACTGCCTATGTTCTCCTCTAGGATTCTGATGGATTCCTGTCTCACGTTGAGGTCTTTTATCCATTTTGAGTTTATCTTTGTGTATGGTGTAAGAGAATGGTCGAGTTTCATTCTTCTACATATAGCTGTCCAGTTTTCCCAGCACCATTTATTGAAGAGACTGTCTTTTTTCCTCTGGATATTTTTTCCTGTTTTGTCAAAGATTATTTGACCGTAGAGTTGAGGGTCCATATCTGGGATCTCTACTCTGTTCCACTGGTCTATGTGTCTGTTTTTATGCCAGTACCATGCTGTCTTGGTGATCACAGCTTTGTAGTAAAGCTTGAAATCAGGTAACGTGATGCCGCCAGTTTTACTTTTGTTTTTCAACATTTCCTTAGCAATTCGGGGTCTCTTCTGATTCCATACAAATTTCAGGATTATTTGCTCCAGCTGTTTGAAGAATACCGGTGGAATTTTGATCGGAATGGCATTAAAAGTATAGATTGCTCTAGGCACTATAGACATTTTAACAATGTTTATTCTTCCGATCCATGAGCATGGAATGGTCTTCCATCTTTTTGTGTCTTCTTCAATTTCTTTCATGAGTGTTCTGTAGTTGCTCAAGTACAGATCCTTTACCTCTTTGGTTAGGTTTATTCCCAAGTATCTTATGGTTCTTGGTGCTATAGTAAATGGAATCGATTCTCTAATTTCCCTTTCTGTATTTTCATTATTAGTATATAAGAAAGCCACTGATTTCTGTACATTGACTTTGTATACTGCCATGTTACCAAATTGCTGTATGAGTTCTAGTAGTTTGGGGGTGGAGTCTTTTGGGTTTTCCATATAAAGAATCATGTCATCTGCGAAGAGAGAGTTTGACTTCTTCATTGCCAATTTGGATACCTTTTGTTTCTCTTTGTTGTCTGATTGCTGTTGCTAGGACTTCTAATACTATGTTGAACAAGAGTGGTGAGAGTGGGCATCCTTCTCGTGTTTCTGATCTCAACGGGAAAGCTATGAGCTTTTTCCCATTGAGGATGATATTTGTTGTGGGTCTTTCATCGATAGATTTTATGAAGTTCAGGAATGTTCTATCCCTATACTTTGAATTGTTTTAATCAGGAACGGATGCTGGATTTTGTCAAATGCTTTTTCTGCATCAATGGAGAGGACCATGTAGTTCCTCTCTCTTCTCTTATTGATTTGTTCTATCACATTGATTGATTTGCGAATGTTGAACCATCCTTGTAACCCAGGGATGAATCCCACCTGGTCATGGTGCATAATCTTTTTAATGTGCTGTTGGATCCTGTTTGCTAGGATCTTGTTGAGAATCTTAGCATCCATATTCATCAGTGATATTGGTCTGGAATTCTCCTTTTTGGTGTGGTCTTTGCCCGGTTTGGGGATCAGGGTAATGCTGGTTTCATAAAAAGAGTCTGGAAGTTTTCCTTCTGCTTCAATTTTTTGAAACAGCAGAAGATATGAACAGACACTTCTCCAATGAAGACATACAAATGGCTATCAGACACATGAAAAAATGTTCATCATCACTAGCCATCAGGGAGATTCAAATTAAAACCACATTGAGATACCACTTTACACCAGTTAGAATGGCCAAAATTAGCAAGACAGGAAACAACATGTGTTGGAGAGGATGTGGAGAAAGGGGAACCCTCTTACACTGTTGGTGGGAATGCAAGCTGGTGCAGCCACTTTGGAGAATAGTCTGGAGATTTCTCAAGAAATTAAAAATAAAGCTTCCCTATGACCCTGCAATTGCACTACTGGGTATTTACCCCAAAGATACAGATGTAGGGAAAAGAAGGGCCATCTGTACCCCAATGTTTATAGCAGCAATGGCCACGGTCGCCAAACTGTGGAAAGAACCAAGATGCCCTTCAAAGGATGAATGGATAAGGAAGATGTGGTCCATATACACTATGGAGTATTATGCCTCCATCACGAAAGGATGAATACCCAACTTTTGTAGCAACATGGACGGGACTGGAAGAGATTATGCTGAGTGAAATAAGTCAAGCAGAGAGAGTCAATTATTATATGGTTTCACTTATTTGTGGAGCATAACAAATAACATGGAGGACATGGGGAGATGGAGAGGAGAAGGGAGTTGAGGGAAATTGGAAGGGGAGGTGAACCATGAGTGACTATGGACTCTGAAAAATAAATTGAGGGTTTTGAAGGAGCGGGAGGTGGGAGTTTGGGGGAGCCAGGTGGTGGGTATTAAGGAGGGCATGTATTGCATGGAGCACTGGATGTGGTGCAAAAACAATGAATTCTGTTACGCTGAAAAAAAATTAAAAAAAAAAAAGAATAAATCTAAATAAATCAGACCATGCAGGTAAGCCTTTTCATGTGTCTGTTTCTGGTCCACTCGAGGGGACTTCCTGGATCCTCTTTGGACCTCAGACTACCCCCTGCTGACTCAAAACCCCCACCTTTATGCTCCCAGGTCAAACCTCCTTGATCTTCTTACAATATGGAATGATGAAGATGCTCCTCTCCTTCTTTTCTGTTTGCCTCAGCATTCAGTGGTGGTGGACAAATTGGCCTAGGCTTTAGCTTTGTTGCAAGACAAAGAGTTTGGTAGGGAAACTGAGGCAGAATTGACACTTTGGCAATGTTCCTCTGATCTCTGCTACCCCAGAGGTCAGAGTCCTTGAAGTGGAAACCCTTTAACTAAAAGTCCCCGTCGCAGCTTCTGTATCTTTAGTGGAGGGGATGCTGGGATTTGGTGAAAACTCAAGAAATCAAATATTGAATCTGTTAGTTTATTACAAAGATTACAAAGGCTGGTGTAGAGCCAAAGATGAACCTAGTCCTGCAGTTTTTCATGAAGTGGGAAAAGGCAGAGACAGAGTAGTCTATTCCGCTCATGTTTTTAGACCCTTTCTGTCAACCTTTGTTGCCCTTCACTCTTATTTTCCCAGTTGTGCCTACCCTTCCTACCTCATAAAAGAGCCTGTTTGCCACATTTTCCTCTTAATAAAAATATTTAAGTCCTGTATTTTATTGTACTAGGTCCCTGCCAGGTAACTGATTATTTGAATCCAAGTTGAGGTGTTGATAGCTGATAAGGAAACTATGTTAGATGTGTTAATGTCTATGCTGATAACATTGACATTTCTTCAGGGACCTTCAGAATCTTAGGTCTAGTCAGCATTTAAGACACCACGAGGTGCTGTAAGATTAAAAAAAAATATGGGGACAAACAGGACTTTTATAACCCTGGATAATGGGCTACGCTTTTTTTTTTTTTTAATGTTTTATTTATTTATTTGACAGAGAGAGAGAGAGATCACAAGTAGGTGGAGAGGCAGGCATAGAGAGAGGGGGGGAAGCAGGCTCCCCGCAGAGCAGAGAGCCTGATGCGGGGCTCCATCCCAGGTTCCTGGAATCATGACCTGAGCCGAAGGCAGAGGCTTAACCCACTGAGCCACCCCGGTGCCTGAAAGATTTTATTTGTTTGTTTGAGAGAGACAGAGGCAGCTAGAGAAGGAATACAAGCAGAGGGAGTGAGACAGCAAGTAGCAGGTTCCCTGCTGAGCAGGGAGCCCAAAGCAGGAATCGATCCCAGGATCCTGGGACCATGACCTGAGCTGAAGGCAGATGCTTAATGACTGAGCCACCCAGGCACCCCAATGGGCTACTCTTTATTGAGCTCGACATTTGGCCAGTTCAGCGCGAGTTCTCTGAAATCAATAATGTTTGCCTCTGATTTGCTGTAATACCTAATACTTAAAACCTGAATCTTAAAAAAAAAAAAAAATGTTACTAGTTATTTGAGAGGGGTTTTGGTGTTGAATTTCAGAGAAAGTCTGATTTTTCTAAGTGTATATACAGCTCCATTAAGGTGAGTGTACTCTGTCCATCACGGCACTAGTATAAATGGAAGTAGTAGTAGGTCTGACATGGTATATTTAATAATATAACCTTCTTCAAGTTAGTCAAGGATAGGGAATTAAAATTGGCTCGAAAAAAACCCCTGAAATTCAAGGATAAAACCTCTGATCATCTTTAAAAGGTCAATTGAAATAGGCTGATTATAGTTAGTAATTAAGTGGTCCTTAACCTATACTGTGCTGCTCTTCCTTGGTGTAGCCTTGTTTTGGTGAAATTTCACACTTGCGTTTCTGATTAAGTCTTTTTTTTTTTTTTCATATTAGGAAGAGAAAAACGGTAATATTGTTGTTTTGTTACAGTCATTTATGCTTTTCTCTTCTTTTTTCTGTGCTTTAACTTTAGTTTGGATGGATTGTCTATATCATTTTATTTTAATGCATATTCAATTCTTATCCTTTTAAGATACAAGTTGGCGTCCATTTTTTATTTGGCTATCTCATTTAATTCAATGTGTGTATGTATATATCAGTTTGAAGTAAAAAAAAAGGAACAGTTTTAAGATTTGTGAAAATCATTTTTGTCTTCTTATCTAGAAGTTAAGAATAATAGTGTCTGTCTTTTCATATATGAAAATGTAGTTATAAAGTTCACAATGAGACAATAAAACTGAAAGTGTTTTTAAAAGTATTAAATCCTGTTTAAATATGAAGAACATATTACTTATGTTGCCTTGATTTTTCATAGTTCTGCTTTTTACGTGATACATTTTAAATGATGGTATGTTACTCAAACTGTCCATTTTCCTTTCCTTTCATTAAAACAATATCTAAAATACTTACATATTTTAATAGAATGATATACAAACATACATACAAATATTTTCCTTTAATATTTTTCATTTAGTTTAAGATTTTCTTTTTGGTTCTCAATGAATGATGATTCCAAATTTATCAATCTGATTAACATATATGTACTTTTTCTTCATAAAATTATGGTGAAGAATTTAAGTTATAGTTCATTAAAATGAAATAATAAATACTCTGAATATGTTTGTAACTAAATGTTTTGCCATGTGCTTAGAAGACAACAGAATTTGTGCTTTGGGGAGCTAAATAAGTAAAACAAATTATTTTTCCACTAGACAAAAGTCTCTACTAAAATATGACCATTCTGCGAAATACTTGGAAAATATTGAACATGATTTTGCAGTCAACAGTTTTAAGATTTTTTTTCCCCCTTTTGATGCTATGCTCCATTGATCTCTTAAGCAGGTCAGTGAACATCCGATCCTTTTAAGTAAGACATCCTATGCTAGATAATCCCAGAACAATTCTTGAGGCCATTTAAAATGAAAGAATAAGCAAAGAACTAGGTATCTATAGGATTCTAGGGAAAGGTTGGGCAATTTTATGCCACAAATGTTAAAAAAATTCATATTGGTAAATACTGTATTAATATAAAAATGCTTTCACATTTTTTAAGAGACTTAAAATAATTAAATGAATTCTTTGGCTAATGCCTGCCCCTGTAATAAATCTGTCATTTTTCTTTGGAACTCTGCAGTTAAAGGAATTTCTACAGTCTCTGCAAATGTGACCTCATTTAGACAACTATTTTTAAGTGTTTGCCAGAAAATAAACAGGAAGCAAATCTCAAAGTAATTTGAAAAGTCAGAAAGATACTCTCCTTCCAAGAACTAACTCAATTACCTCTACTCTCCCTGCCCCAACTTAATACTCAACACAGGTTTTTGTTTAAAGAACCACATGACAACCATAAATTAAGTGGATTTTAACACCTTCAGATACCTCAAAACAAAATCACCCGTATTCTTCCCGGTCTCCTGCCATACCACCCTCCTCCTGTTAAATGGAGAGTCGTATATGCTGCAAGAGACTATTTGATCATTGAAGAAAGACAAAATGTTCTGCTTTTCAGCACATTTTAATCCACAGCTGGTGCACAGATTGGCATAGAGTATATGTTAGTTTTAGCTGTGAATTTTTTCAAGTTGAGGTTGCCTATATTTAGATCTTTGGAGTTTAAGGATTGCTGAAAGTAAATGTTTGAATGAGAAAAATATTGACTGGAGGAAAATACTGTTTAATAGAGGTGTTGATTTTGACCAGCTTAAAACATGCTTATGTTGGGTGAACATTTGTAATAGGAGAGATGAAATTGTGGATATTACTGGGAATACACATTTATTCTATTACCATGCATTAAAGATAAATCATAGTGTTTAATTCGGTGTTTAAAGAATGCTTGACTGCTTTGGAAAAAAAAATGCTTTTGTAGGTTCATTTTAGAAAGCAAGGTATTACACTTTTAGAGACAGAGAAACCAACACAAAGCCTAATTTAGACTTTTCAATTTTATTTCCAAAATCATCAAAATCCTAAGTAATTATTTTACTATTGATTCTTGGACTGCCTTGCAAAACAGGCTCTTCATCCACAGGAGGGTATGTAAGTTTGATCTGTTTTATTTCCTCCTGAGCTGGCTTTTAATTCATTCAACAAATATTTATTGAGTACCCATTTAATGCCAGGTAATGTGCACTGATGATATTTGAATTTAACTTTGATTGTTACTGGTTTGTGAGGTATAAATAAAACCAAAGGATTTTTTTTTTTACACTGATTACTTTGTGTGCTTAGGATATTATTTGAGAAGTTTTAATTGTAAGTTTACCTAGTAACTCAAATAATTCAGAATGTGTTGGTTTTGCTCAGAGCTCACTTTCATTCACTAAGGGATGCATTGAATATGGACTCAAAATAATAGAAACTATGAGATTAAATGATCATTTTCTTTCTAATATTTTTCCCACACATAAACTGGAAAAGTCTGGCTTTGTTGAATATAAAAAAGAAGAATGTTTTAAGTAGGAATTGTTTGAAAATAAATATAAAGAAATGGATCGAGTTGTTTAAATTGAGACCTACAGTTTAACTTAAATAATTTTTATTTCATTTACATCTTATCACCAGATCAGGAATTATAATATATTCTAAATTAACCTGCATGGGAAGAGGAGAAATTGACAATATGTATTCAAAGCCTATGCAGTGTTCACTATCTTTGAAATAAAAATACCTCAGGTATGAATTTATTTAGGGAAATCATCAAAGATATAACTCTAGTTGCATGAGGAGTTTCAAAATTACATTATTTGTTATAGTGCAAAAATGAATGCCAACTATTTTATAAAGTATTTATTAGATAAATTATGGTTTGACATAGATTTAACATGATGGCTTGCTAAGTGACCATTGAAAATATTTTTATTAGTATATCGGGAGTATGTTTCTGTTGAGTTCTACTGCAACCGTTAATATCAAGACAACCAGTAAACTTTATAGAGCAAAATTCAGGAGTCTCATTTTCTGAATATATTTTGCTTGACTTCTCTGTAGCAATCTTGTATACAGGTGACCATACTCCCACCTTTTGAAATGCCTTCTTGGACTTGGGACACCATACTTTCCTGGTTCTTTCTCTGCTATAAATATTGGAGTGCTCCTGGAATTGCCCTTCTCCATCCAAATGTTTTATCTAAGTGACCACATCCATCAATGTTGTTACATTGTTATAGGTTAGTGGCTGGCAAATATTTGTTCACAGACTTGACCTTTGCCTAAAACATATTCAGTGGCCTATTTGATAGATCTGTGTCAGTATCTGGAAGGAATTTAAAACTTACTGCTGCTATAATTAAAACTTTGATTTTTCTACCCTCCAATTTGTCCCTCAATGTCCTAAAGCTAGTATATTCTATTATAATATACCAGTTTTCTCAAGACAGAAATTCAGGATTGTCCTTGATTATTCCCTTCCCATCCACCCCCACCCCCGGCACCAGTCCACATCTGTTCCATCAGCATTCCTGTTCATGTAATATCACAAAATGGAAAATAGAAAGTCTGCTCATCCATCCATTCAGCCATCTATCCAGCCAGCCAGCGCATGTTTTTAGAACCTTGCTAAAATATAGGCTGTCTCTGTTCTCTTTTCTAGTCCTTCTTTATTGATTATTTTAATTGCAATAAAATTAAAGTTTCTTTAAAGACAAAGATCAGTCAATAGGATTTTCTACTGTCATCATGTTCTCTTTATACTACACTGTTGGATATAATTTGGATATCACCTACAGTGCTTTTCAGGTCTTTGTTAATGAGTCTTTTTCTTATCCGCAAAGATTCTAGTATTCTGAATTTTCCAAGATAAAGTGTCGGAAATAAAACATTCTGACTCTTATTGAAGACATTTGGATAGGAGAAAGCTTTCCTTCTATTTTCTATGGAAGCATTTAATAGAAAACAAACATAGTTTCTGGATATGGATAATGCTTTCATAAGAATTTTGCAAACCAATTATATCCTTGTCCTTTGTTGTAGTATGTATATATTTTTACTTAGGTAAGGGAATATCGAAAGTCTTGCTTTCAACTGTTTTAAGAACAATAGTCACAACTTATTAATCTCATTTATATTTCCACTAAAGAAGGAAGAATTATCACATGGTCAATCTTAAAGCCTTTGAAAAATGTTTTAAGTCTAATGGAAATTTTTATCTCTGTCTTTCTTTCTGTGTGTCTTCTCTCTTTTTTATACACAACAGTCTCAATCTGTCTTTCTCATCTACCTTCATTTTCTCTCTTTGCCTGTCTGTGTTGTCCTTTCCTCCCTCCTTCAACCAACTCTCTCTCCCTCCCTCCCTCTTCCCTTCCTTTAACCCTTTATCCCTTTCTGTCATTCCTTATATTTCTTTCATTCTCCATCTTTCTTCAGTTCTCTCTAGTGTCTTTTCTGCATTCTTACTTTTACTGTCCGTTCTCTAATTCTCTTTCTCCTTCTCTCTCATTGATCTACGATTATGGAGACATGGCATGGTTATATTCACCTTAAAATTCATTCGCCAGAGTTGATGTACATGGGAGATTTCAGTTAAATATGAAGGAAGATGAAAGAGGCTAGTGCCCAAGACTTTGGAGGATAGGAAGGAGGGAAAAGGTGATATATAAGGATCACTATGTCCTCTCTATCCCAAGGGACTATATTTCTAAAAAAGAAGGATAATAAACATTAACTTTATTGGGTTAAATATACTCTGAGTCTTGAGGGATATAGGCATTTTTTGGGGCCAAAGAACAATGTCCTAGCAGGGATGGGCAACTGACAATTTTCCCAACGCTACCACAGGTCACTGGGCAGTTCTGGCAAATTGAAAGCTCAAAAAAGAGTGGAAAGATTTCCATGTTAGACAGAGAGATAGGGAATGCTATAGCAAAAGAAAGCAGAGTAGAAGAAAATAAACAGACTGGACTTAAACACATGTGACACAATCCCAGCAGTCACTGGGAAAAATTTGAGGTTCAGATTTTTTGCATGTAGGAAGTCAGAAGCATTGAGATTCAGATATTAGACTTATTCATGTCAGTTGTGTCTAAAGGGTACTGGCATGAGAAATTATGAATGACCATTATTCTAGACATTTCTTCATATCAAATTTTATCTAGTAAACATCTACTGATTTTATGATCAGAATGGATACTTTTATTTCTTATGTGATGTCATTGGTCTTGGTTACAGTCCCAGTTCTATTTTGAGAAATATACTTAACCTCTCCATTCCTTCTTTCAACATCACCAAAATGAAGTGCGAAGTTTAAAGGAAAAGAGTCAATATCGGCAAAGTACTTAGGATAGTGTCTGACATATAGTCAGTGCTATGTAAGTGTTTACTATTATTAATACTTAGTTTGGCTCAGAGTCTAACATAGAAAAGAGTGATGATACACTTAGGATAGATTGAGGGTCAAACGTATTCTTTTTTTTTTTTTTTTAAGAAAATCTTTCTAAGTGACACATTTTCCTTTTCTAAGTGACTCCTTAGTTTTCCTAAGAAGACAATTTAATTCCAGCTATAAATAACATTACTCATTTTATTCTTTTTAGATCCCCACTGCATCACTGAGAGCTCCGAGATAAATGTCAATCAGGTTCATGGAAAATATTCTTCACTTTAATGGGAATGCTTTCCATGTTTGTCCATTAAATATGAAGTTGGTTTTTAACTTTATGTATGAATTTTATCACTTCAAGAATGTATATTTCCATTTATTTACTTTACCTTTTAAAAATAATGTGACACCAGTTTTCTAGACACAGGGCATTAGGGGGTGAAGGGCAGTGTTCTCTAATGATTGTCAAAAAGATGAGATGAAACATATGATTGTCCTAGCTTACTTCCTTGAAAGAATTTCAAAGCAGAGATTTAGCCCATGCAATATAATTTGAAGTAGATGATTGGTAGAGGTGGTGAAGTGTCCATGGCTGAGGATATTAAGTATCACAACAGATCTTCTAAAGTCAGAGGAAAATCAAACTAAAAGTCAGCAATTAAAAACAATATGTCAAAACGTTATAGTTGGCAAAAACTTTATGTTCTTCTATAAGTAAAATATTTGATGTAAAATATGTGATTTCGAATTCTGTAAGTTGAAGAGATATAGCTGTAAGTCTGGGAGACTTAATTAGTGAGAATTCTTTTTTTTTTCTTTTTTTAAAGATTTTATTTATTTGACAGAGATCACAAGTAGGCAGAGAGGCAGACAGAGAGAGAGGGAAGCAGGCTCCCTGCTGAGCAGAGAGCCTGATAACAGGGCTCCGATCCCAGGACCCTGGGACCATGACCTGAGCCGAAAGCAGAGGCTTTAACCCACTGAGCCACCCAGGTGCCCAGTAGTGAGACTTCTTAGAGTGAAGTACTTTAAGAGGAAAGCAAGTCTCAGAAGGAGAATCCAGGGATCTGGGGTGTCTCTTGATTTTTCAGCATGGTACTGATTGGTAGATGATTGTGAAAAAACTTTCCAAGGCTAGGGAAAGATGCATGAGGAAGGATTAAATTCAATAATGCCTGATACTTACACGGACCATGGAGAGTGCCTGTTACCACCAGCTAGACTAGGAAATCTCGTTACTAATGGAGGTTGGCTAGAATATGTAGACTACTCTTACCTCAGTATTGGAAATAATTAGTCCTAGCATGAATCCTTCCCTGGTTATGCCTTAAACGTCTTAAAAGCAAGATCCAAAAGGATTAAAATTATTTTAAGTAATTGTTTTAAGTGACTATTTTAAGTAACTGTTCCAGAACAAAGTTCAAGAATATTTTTAGGAATACAAAATATCCAGCACCTAGAAAGGTGGGTCAGGTATAAAGATGGTACAAAAACCTCTTAATGAGGAGAATAAACACATAGAAATGAACCCAGAAGTGACACCGATGTTAGAATTAGCAGAAAAGAACACTAAACATTGTTCCAACTTAGTCCATATGTTATACAATGTTAGATGGAGATATGGTAGGTATGAAGAAGATACAAATCAAACATCTAGAGATGGAAAAATACAATGTGTGAGATGAAAACATACTGGGTGGGATTAACAGTTGATTCAACATTGTGGAAGAAAAGATTAGTGAATTTGAAATCATGGCAATAGAAATTATTCACAAAGGAACACACAGATTAAAAAAAAAAATACAGCTGCAACAAATACACCAACAGAACCTCAGCGAGCATGGGAACCCTTCAGGTAGCTTAGTATACATGTAATCATTCTCTGAAGGAGAGAGGGAGGCAAAGAATACATTTGAGAATATAATGAAAAAAATTTTTTTATTTGTAGAAAACTATAAACTTGCAGATCCAAAAGCTCAACAAATTCTGAGGGCAAGAAACATGTAGATAACCACACAAAAGCACATGATAATGAAGTACAAAATCCAGAGATTAAAGACAAAATCTAAAAGCAAGCAGAGAAGGGAAAAATTATTTTATTTATAGAAGAACATAAAGTTTTGCTACCTATAAAGTTCTTGACAGATGATCTCTTATTTTTGACTTATAGTTTGATTTGCTCTTTGACTTCAGAAGACTTGCAGTCTTGTATCATCAGCCATGGACACTTCACCACCTCTGCCAGTCATCTATTTCCCATTTTATTACATGGACTAAGTCTAAAATAAATATATACCTTCAGTAATCTCATTAATTTGTGTTTCATGTTTGTAAACATAATGGATGACTGTTTAGTGTGTCCTCATAAAGACTGCTTATGTAATGCATCAGGCACTGGATTATAGAGTGTCAGGTAGACATTTATATAGTTGGTCATGTTTAAGCCTCTTATTAGCCAGAAAATATGAACTTAACCAAGCCACCAAAGTGAAAAAGTTACCACAAAATCATTTCCTAATGTAGTAGCTCAGTATCCACTATATAATAATATGTAAATAAATGTTTAATGAAAAAATGATAAATCAACCTAACAAGAAATGTTACTTTAAATTAAAAAAAAAAGTAGAACCTCCACATTTTCCGTCTGCTAATATTCACTGCCATCAGCTCTTGTCAACAGATACTTTGTAATGATTGAACACATCAAAAAGGGAGATGGTATTTAAGATTTCTGAAGTTGATAAATTTATTTTTTAACCTATCTTTAGAACACTGGCCTTTTCACTAGAGAGACTCCAACAGATTTATTTTTTTTGTGATTCAGACTCTGTGTGTGCTATTGGAACATTATTAATTTTTAAATTTTGAATAGAACTAAGAAGTCAGTCACTACAAAAGAATGGACTAATTTATAGGCCACTGAGGTAGATTTCTTCAGTTCTTATATGTTATTATTTAAAAGTAAAACCAAAGCATGAATCCTTTTCCCATACAGAGCTTATGTGAGGGATGTTCAAGCTAAAAGTAGCATCTGAATGATCTTTTCTTCCTCCTAGATTTCTGTGGGAAAACAACAACAGGAACAACAGCATTAATGGAAGCCCTTGTTGCTGAGCTATATCGTTTTATGCCTTACTTTTCTCTCTTGAATCTCCAGCCTTTATAATGATATCCAAATACTCTTATTCAGGCTTTATTTCTTCTGGTGAATCTTGATTCTTTCTTCAAGATTCAAAGTTAGCTCTGCAGTGAAGATTGTCCTTTTAACTCACATAGTTAACAGATACATCTTGTGTATCCCACACCATGTATATATGTATATATATTGCATACTTCCATTAGAGTTCCTATCCCTTGGAATGATCATATTTATTAACATGTCTGTTTTCTGGGTTAGATTATAAATTCCTTGATGGGGAGGCCATATCTGAGTCTACCACAATATCTATCATAGTCTCTGGCAGAAGAATAAATACTGAAAATGCTGTTCGAACAGTCATTTTTAAAGATATCCACGTGGGAGGATGACAACATTTACCTTCATGCAATTTTTATTATTTTTTATGTTTTATTTATTTATTTGACAGAGAGAGAGAAAGAGAGAGTGAGAGAGCGCGAGAGCACAGGCAGGGAGAGAGCACAAGCAGGGGGAGTAGTAGGCAGAGTCACAGGGGGAGAGGAAGGAGAAGACTTTCCACTGAACAGAGAGCCCAGTGAGGGGCTGGATCCCAGGACTCTGGGATCATGACCTGAGCTGAAGGCAGACCCTTAACCAACTGAGCCACCCAGGTGCCCCATCTTCATATGATTTTTAAATAAGCTAAATCTATTACTCTGTTTCACTCTTTACTCCTTTGCTGTTCTTTTCATTCTTTCAGTGAGGGTGCAGGCAGACTAGACTCTTTTCTTTCTAAAAATATTTTATGAATGGAAGACAAGAAGTCGATATTTACTCATCTTTTCTACATTGAGTGAAATGATTCCAGTATCTTTAAACTTTCTTTAAAATACATATTTTTCATAACTGAAGTCATATTTTAGTGACTATTAATTTAGATAATATAATTTAAAATGCTTCAAAATCATAGAATGATATGTAGAGATAAGATGATATATATTTCAAATCCAAGCAAGGTTCATTATTTCATAATTTCATAATTTGAGGAAATGAGTTCTACAGGTAAGTTTTCATAAACATCTTGTCATCTTTGGCTTCTAAATGCCATCTTAAAAGGTGTGGTGCTGGCAAAAAAAAAAAAAAAAAAAAAAAACGTCAGCAGAATACTCAGCATTATCAGCTGGTTAACTAGGAAGCATTAGCAAACCTTGGCCTTCTGAATAAAGACATAACAGATTTGAAGATGGCATAATGTATTTTAATATGTCATTTGATAGTTAAGAGTGGATCAGTGAGAAAGTCAAAGGACTTGGAGTCAGGAAAACTTAGAATGCTCTAGGTATAATTTCAGCTATACATTGAGGCCAAGCAGGGCAGTAATAGTGTGAAAACCTTAGAACCAAAGGGATAGTTATTTAAATCAATTTTCCAGATTTTATTAGACATTTATTTTTTAGATCATACTGTATACATTTTCTATGGTAAAATTGACAGTTGTTTCACAACTAATTGGCAACTACCTTATTCTGTATGAGTCTTCAACTATAGTCTTTCAAGTGTGTTAAATTATAATTATAGTGAATATGATCTGGCCCATTCATTCTTGCATGTAATTTGGTCACATACTCTGCAAGCATGAAATGATTCAGTGTATGGAATATCAACAAGCTTTATTATGAGAGAGAAGCCCTGTGTTTGGATTTATTAAAGCTTCAATTCAGAAGTCTGGTATGGTTTATTTATTCATATTATCAGCTATTTCAATTTAGCCACTGACTTTTGAAAAGCCATGTGTATATTCATTTATGTGTCATCATCATCAACCCACCTAGAGTAATTGTCAATTTGTGGATCCTATTTATATTTCTGTCACAAATAGTATCCTTTTGTAGATTGGCTTTTGAACTTAAACCTTCATATAGTTGTAGTATGAAGGGTTTATTTCTATTTTATAATGTCATAAGGTTGTTAGGAAGATCTAGGGAGATGAGTTATGTGAAAGTGCTTTGTAACTTTTAAGAAACTATTCAACTATAAGGTATTTTATTTATTAGAATGCCTACGTGTGCTAGGCTTGTAATCAGTGATTTAAATTAACACTAGAAAATCCCAAATGACATTATACGTTTATTATTTTAACCATCCAAGCATGATCGCACACTTTAGAAATGGAAAAGCTCTTTTCATTCACTGATGGAGATTCATTAATCTGTGAAGGAAAAACAATTTAAATCCAACAGATTTTATCATTTGATATTATCTAATGGAGAAATTAGTCTGTCTTTGGTTTTAGTCACAGTGTATTGTCAGTGTTCTTCTTTAATCTAGCTTCATGGTGATTGTGGAAATAAGTAATAATAATAAAAATTTTTGTTCGTAAGTAGACTGTAAGTCATTTTAATATCAATTATGAATGCATAAAGTTTATGTTTATCACGTAGCTCTATGCTGTTGTACAGATATTCAGGCAAATACATTTCTTTGTTAGTCTTTCCTATGGCAAGCCAACATGTTTAGTACACTGGGTATTTATGTGATGGTGTAAATATGTTACGTATTGGAGAGAATTGATTACTTTGTAACCAGCAAATAGAACACCAGCAATGGTTCTACTTGCCTGATTCTCAGAATTAGATTTATTCCCTGATTCCAGTTGGGAAAACCAGTCTCCAACCATTCACCACAATTTTTTTTTTTTTTAAAGAATTCCAGTGTAGTTAACATACAGTGTTACTTTAGTTTCAGGTGTACACTATGGTGATTCAACAGTTCTGTATATTACTCAGCACAATTTTGACGTCTATATCCACATTTATCACTGTTGAAAATAATGAGAAGTGTTGTTAACATGAGTAATCTCTCACCTTTACTCTAGCTTTTTCTTATTTTCACTTTCCACAGACCAGTTAGCAAACCCTCAGTCTTTTCAAACAATGCCAGATAACCCCTTTCCAGTGAGTCTTTGCCTATACAGAACAATTTTGTAGTCCAAGAAGAAAGGATTTGTTTGTATAAGAACTTTTGTTCCTGGGAGTCTCTGAAATTAAAAAGGAATTTTATTTCATAGGAATTTTTGTAGTCATGAATTTGAGGGGCAGATCCTAATTGAAATAAGTCCTACCGAAGAGTGGTTTTGTATCTCATGTACTATCATTTTGGTTCAGGTAATGCTCCCAGGAGCACTACTTGGTTAAGTTGACCCACTTAGGAACCAAGGGCAGCTGGGAAGAGCCAAACCTCAGGATCATCATCTGGACCTCACTGGGGTACCCATCGCACAGTGATGTGTGTGTTCTCAAGTTGTTACAGGACAGCCTGCAAATAGGCTTCTTCCTGGAGTCAAAAGGGAGAACAGGATGGAGTAAGCCTCTACTGCTCTTGGTGTTGACCTGGCTTATCTAACTCACCTCCTCTATAGACTAAAGCCAAGAAAGGGGAATATTAACACAAGAGCCCATTCATTTGGAGCCTTTTTTTTTTTTTTTTAATAGATTCTTGTTTTCCTTTTCTGGGACTGTGGAGAATATAACTTTTATTTTTCTCATTGTACATTTGCCTTCCCGCTTCCTGACTCCATCAGATCTTAATGATAGAAAGAAATAACTTCTATTATTTCAGGTGAACTCCTTGAACTAGTTTCTGCAAGCTAAATTGTCAAATTGTTGAGGGGTTGGGGAGCTTGCAGCAGGGATAAAATAACAGAGATGATAAAATGACACTTATCCAAGATAGCCAGCAGAGCCTGAAGGTTGATTTTTTGGATACAACCAGGGAAGGGTCTTGTATTGAGAAAAGCCAAAGAGAAGGTTAAAATAAGCATATTTATTTGTTTGCCTATTGTCTTTTCTCTTGCTAGAATGTCCTGTGTGTAGTCATGTAAATACTGCAGTAGGAGGTTCCTTATTATAATGGCTGCTCACAAGAGATTCCAAGAACATGTTTATCTTGTGAATGAAAGAATGATATATAATGTATATTAAAATATTAACACCATTATTAACTTTTAGGCTCACTGTATTGCGTTGAGAACACAAACTGTATTATTCCATTTTCTTAGAAGACATTGCTATCTTCTCTATGCTTTATGCTTCAGAAAATAATTGTGATTATTCTTTGATGCTAGCAAAAATGTACATTCTTTTTGGGTGAAGTCTTATTTAATCACTCAACTTTATTAATTACATTAATTATCTCTTTTCCCCCTCTTTCCTATTAGTATTTATCTCTTTCTGCTTCTTGGGTGATGTGAAAGTTGAGATATATTAGACTTCCATGATTATTGTACTTTTCAGATGTTTTCATTCTTTGCCCTTCTCGCTCTTCCTATCCTTCTATCCTTTCCCTTCTCTTTTTCTTTCATTTTCCTTCTGTTTTCCTTATTTCCATTATCTTCTTTATTATCCTTCTTTCTGATTTTCTTTCCACTCTCCTTTTCCCTTCTGTCATTATTTTACATGCTTTTGCAGCTTGTTCTGTGGTATCTGATGTGTAACACTTGGGTAGTGATTTTCCTTGATGTTTGTTATAAAATTTATGAAAAAAAAAACAACCATATTTATATATTTATTTCCATTTTCTAATTGATTATACTTTTATGTAATAAAATTTCAGCTTCTTTTTCATTGCATGTGAATTAGATATCTTTTAGCTCTTTCAAATAATCTGAGTGGTACCTATCTGGCTTAGTCAGTATAGCATGTGACTATTGGTTTCAGGGTCATGAGTTCAAGCCCCACTTTGGGCACGCAGCCTACTTAAAAAATAAATAAGTAAATAAAATTGTCTTTAAAGAAAATCTGAACTATTTTAAGTATATTAAATTGCATATTTTATTTCTGTTTTCTTGGTTTCTTGGTTTATGAAATAATGGTTCTTATACTTCCTTATTCTTTTTTTGCTTACTTTCCTTCCCTATGACCATGCATTCTTTCATTTTTCCTTTTCTCTGTTTTTGCCAAAACTATGAGTCTTTTTTTTTTTAAGGTAGGCTCTATGCCCAGCATGGAGCCCAGCACAGAGCTTAAACTCATAACCCTGAGATCAAGACCTGAGCTGAGATCCAGAGTCAGACGCTTAACTGAATTAGCTACCCAGGAACCCCATGAGTATTTTATTTTAATTGCAGTTTAATTTCTATTTTCAAAGAAAACATTATATTTTCAAAGAATACATTTGAAACAATATTTCTTTTTGCATATATAATTCAAAATTGACAGTGTGGTCATTTTTTTTTTTTTTTTGGTAGAATGACCATCAGCTTAGATTTTTTTTTTTTGATGTTTTCTTATAATTAGATGGGGGTTATGAGTTTTTGGGAGAAGGACCATGAATTATCTTTAAAGAGATTTAAATAATGAAATCAAAATCTAATATATTACCCAAGGAATATATGCTGTTTCTGTTGCTTTTCATCATTTGCGTGGATTCATATTTCCATTTGTGTCACTTTCTTTATGCCTGAAAGAATTCCTTTATCCTCTCTTATGGTGCAAGACTACTGGTGATTAATTCTTTCAGCCTCTGTGTGTCTGAGAAGTTGTTCTCTTACCTTTTTTTCTGGAAAGATATTTTCTAAGAGTATAGAATTACCCAGATTCCTTTTATTTCTTAATTTAAAGCTATTGTACCATATCTTCTTGTTTGCATTGTTTCTGTTTAAAAAAAAAAAAACCTGCTGTTTCCCTTATCATTGTCCTTTCATGTAATATGTCTTTATTCTAGCTGCCTTTAAGGTGTTCTTTTTATTACTGTTTTTGAGCAGTTTTATTATGATGTAGTGAGGTACAGTTATCTTCATATTTCTTGTTCATGGATTTTTTGAGCTTCTTTAATCTGTGGGTTTATAATTTTTGTCAGATTTGGAAGTTCTGGGCATTATTTCTACAAACACTTCCTCTGTCCTCCTTCTTAAGGTCGTTTACCTTTTAAGACTCTAATTATACATCTATTAAATAAACTAAAGTTGTCTTGCAGCTCACTGATGTTCTACTAATTAAAAAAAAATCTCTTTTCTGTGTTTCATTTCTGTCTTTAAATTCACTAATCTTTCCTTCTGCAATATCTAATCTGCTGTTAATCCCAATCCAGTGTTTTTTAATCTCACATATTCTAGTTTTCATCTCTAAAAGTTCATTTTTGGCACGTCTATGTGTATGCACATGCATGTGTGTATTCTAGGTCTCTACTCTCTGAACAAATTGAATGTAGTTATAATAATTTTGTAATTATCCTTGTATGCTAAATCTAAGATCTGTGTCAATTCTGGATTGTTCTTGATTGATTTTTCTTTTTATTATGAGTTATATTTCTCTGCTTGTTTTTATGCCAAATTTTTTTGTTTGGGTGGTAGACATTGTGAATTTCATTTTGTTGAGTGTCTATATTTTTGTATTCCTATAAATATTCTTGAGCTCTGTTTTTAGATACGGTTAAGTTACTTAAAAATATTTTTATCCTTTCCAGTCTTGCTTTTTAACATGATTTAGGTGGCTTCAGAGCAGTATTATTCTAATCCCCACTATTGAGAGAAGATCCTTCTGAGTTCGTGAATCATGAATTTTTCCAGATTGACTGATAAAAGACTCAGTTCCTGGTCAGGTTCTATTTCCTTCAGTTGTTTCAGGTGGTTTTTCCCCCAACCCATGGTAGTTTCTTCCCATGCTTATGTTGAGCAGGATTCTGTTGAGTACTTACAAGGAAACCTCTAGGGTCTCTGGAGTTGTCTCCATCTGCAGTTTTCTCCTCTTGAATGAGATCTACCCACCTTGGTTTTCTTGGACTCTTAGCTCCATCTCCTCAACTCAGGGAATCTGCTGGGCTCTCCCTAGATCTCCTCCCACCCCCACCAATGCCTTGCTAGTGCTACAGTCTGGAAGCTTTCTCAGGACAATAAACTCATCTCTGAGAGAGTCACATTTCTCAGACATCACATCCTCTTTATTCCTAATGTGAAGGGGCAAACCACTGTGCCATGTATTTTGTCTGGCTTTTTCATTATTGTTGTTTCATGGGAAAGGGTAAATCTAGTCTCTATGGCTTCATCTTGATGAAAAACCCCTCTCATCTCTATTAATTCTTTTTATTATCTTTGCAGTGTGAGTCTTTGCATCACAATTTTCATTGGGATGTTATATATTTCTGAGAAAATTTATGCATGCCTGTGCCTGATTTTAGTTCTTGATGTTCCATTTTAAATAATACTTTTTCTTTTAGTTAGATTTTTAATTCATTTTTAATTCATACTTTGCCTTTTATTTCTCCTAATGTTCAGTTACCTCTTTATTTATATATATTATTTTATATTATTTTTATTTCCTGTTTCATATAATTTATATTCTTAAAAAGCTTTTTTGTGAATACAATGTAGATGCTTTATAGAATTTTACTTTCTTTTGAAACTGCTCTGTTAAAGACTTCTGGTATTCCTTAAAGTGGTACCAGATATTTTTCTGGTGTGGGACAGATGGTGAAGTTTACTTTCTTTTTGTTTACTGTAGTTCCTAACTTTTTTCATTGAATTTATACTTTTATAATATGAAAGTTCATCTTATAAGAAAAATGCTTTTTCCATTCTCTCTGATTTGTTGACTTTTTTAGAGATTTATATTACTGTGGTTCATTTTTTCTGTTTACCCATCCTTGAAAGAAAAGAGCTTTACTCAAACCAAATATTCCCCCAAATCTGGGTGGATACAACCTCCTTGGATCTTCCTACTCACTTTCTGGATATTTAGGAAAACAAAGATTTCCTTTTAGATGTTAAACTGGAAGTCTTTTTGTTGTGAACTCGTATTATCATTAAAAACTCCAGAAACTTTGGACCCAGATGAGAAGAGAGAAAGGCTCTATAGGGGGAACTTCAGTCCTTCATAGTTTAATTTTTGTGTTTGGAGATACTTGTTTTCTTAGAGTTCAGTCCAGTCATCTTACTCTTGCCTCCAGTTAGCAATTGTGAATAGTTCCTTTAAAACTATGGCCCACTGCATCAGGATGACCCCAGCTGTACTGGGGCAGGCCCTGGGTTCTGCCAGGTTCTGATTAGTACAGATATATTTACAAATGCTTTAATGAACATTGTTTTCTTCTCCTTTGTATTGATTCTCACAAGCATTGTCACTTGCCAAGAGTCATAGACATGTTTAAGGAAATCTTTTCAGATTATTTGCTTTTCAGAAATGTTGAGCCCTATATGCTTATCTTATCTTTATCTATTTATTTACTTACTATTTTTATTATTTTATTAGCATACAGTGTTATATTAGTTTCAGGTATACAATAACGATTTGATTATTCTCTGCATTACACCGTCTGTCACCAGTGTTTTTGCAATTTTATTGACTCTATTCCCAATGCTATACTTTTCATCTCTATGACTTATTTATTTTGTAACTGGAAGTTTGTATCTCTTAATCCCCTTTATCTGTTTCTTTCATTTCTCTATCCACCTCCCCTCTAGCAACCACCAGTTTATTCTCTGTATTTAAGAGTCTGTTCTTGTTTGTCTCTTTTTACTTTGTTCATTTGTTTCCTAAATTTCTCATATGAGAAAAATTATGATATTTGTTTTTCTTAGTCTGACTTATTTCACTTAGTCTTTTAACTTCTAGGTCCATTTATATTATTGCAGATGGCATGATCTCATTCTTTTTTTTTTTAAATCATAAGTAGTATTCCATTGTGTATATATAGTATATCTTCTTTATCCATTTAATAATGGGCACTTGGGTTGCTTACATATATTGGCTTTTATAAATAATGCTGTGATAAACATAGAGGTGCATATATCTTTTGGAAATAGCATTTTTGTTTTCTTTGGTAAACATCTAGTAGGGAAATACTGGATCATTTGGTATTTCTATTTTTAATTTTTAATGGAACCTCCATACTCTTCCACAGTGGTGACACCAATTTACATTCCCACTAACTGTGCACAAGGGTTACTTTTACTCTACATCCTTGTCACCTCTTGTTTATTTCTTTTTGATTCTAGCCATCCTGACAAATGTAAGATGGTAGATCATTTTGGTTTTGATTATCAGAGGACATGATACTATATATAGAAAACCCTAAAGATTCCATCAAAATATTAGAACTGGTGCATGAATTCAGGAATTTGTAGGATACAAAATTAATATACATAAATCTGTTACACTCTATATGCTGAAAATGAAGTAGCAGAAATGGAAATTAAGAAAACAATCCCATTTGTAATTGCACCAAAAAGAGTAAAATACCTAGGAATAACTTAACCAAGGAGGTAAAAGAACTGTACTTCAAAAAGTATAAAATACTGATGAAAGAAATTGAGGGCAACACAAACAAATAGAAAGATATTCCATGTTCATGGATTAGAAGAACCAATATTATTAAAATGTCCGCACTACCCAAAGTAATCTGCAGATTTAATGTGGTATCTATCAAAATGCCAACAGCATTTTTCATAGAACTAGAACAAATAACTAAAATCTGTTGTTGGGAAAATTGGACAGCTACCTTCAAAAGAATGAAACTGGACTCCTTTCTTACAACATACACAAAAATAAACTCAAAATGTATTAAAGACTTAAATGTAAGAACTAAAACCATAAAACTCCTAGAAGAAGATGTAGGCAGTAATTTCTTTGACATTGGCTGTAGAAATATTTTTCTAGATAATGTCTTCCCAGGCAAGCAAAACAAAATAAAAAATAAACTAATGGGGCTACACCAAAATAAAAGCTTTATCACAGCAAAGAACACATCAACAAAATGAAAAGGCATCTTACTTAGTGGGAGAAGATATTTGCAAATGTTATATCTGATTAAGGGTTAAGATCCAAAATATATAAAGAACTTAACACAACACATGCACACACACACAAAATAATAAAAAATGGACAGAAGAGCTGAATAGCATTTTTTCCAAAGAAGACATACAGATGGCCAACGAACACTTGAGAAGATGCTTTATCTCACAAATCCCCCCACCATTTTTATGGGAGAGAGCTATCCCATTGCTATATTACTCTCTTAGGTACACATTTTCCCCCCAATTATTAAAATTTCCCTTTATTAGTGAGGATAAATTTATGTGTGTGTTATTGTTATTTGGAATAATTTATTGTTCATATCCTTTAGCCATTTTTCTTTAACATTTTTATTTCTATGGAATTTCTGTGTTGTCTTTTGTATATTAAAGTTATTAACCTCTTCATATTTTTTTAAAGATTTACTTATTTATTAGAGAAAGTGAGGCAGGGAAGGACAAAGGGAGAGAGAAACTTCAGCAGACACTGTGCTCAAACCAGAGCCTGATGTGGGACTCAGTCTCACGACCCTGAGATCACAATCTGAGCCAAAACCAGAGTTGGCTGCTTAATCAACTGTGCCACGCAGGAACCCCAACCTCTTCAGGTTTTTTATAAATATATTCCCTAGCTTTATCTCCCATATAAATTCTCTCTGTCCCTCCATCCATCCTTCCCTCCCTCTCTATAATATATAAATATATAATGTAAATAATATAAGTAAATCTACATAAATATATGTAATATAAATTTATAGAGTTTAACATGTTTAAGTTAATCAAATTAATCAGTGAATTTTTTCTTTATTTTTGAACCTTTGAATTTTTTTCTTTATTTTACTTGGAAAACTCTTTCTAATGGAGGAATCCAATAAATAAACCAGTAAAATCTATTTCTTACTCCTCTGTCTTAGCTGAATATTTCTCAATTGAATAAACATATCAAATTATAGCTTCATTTCCATCTATCCACCCACCCTGCACTATGTGTACTACTTCCAGGTCTCATATTGTTAACATTACTAATATATTACATCTCAGAATGCAGTGTTAACTCTTTTTAATGCCCACCATTACACCATTTTGTAATTCCATTCAATCCCATTTCTGGTGTCTCTTGATTGGCCAGAGAGAATTAATTATTCAGTGGTACTGAAATTGAAGTATTACAGCTATATAAAACATTATGTCAGAACTTTGTGGTGTAAACCAACCATTCATTATGCCTATAGATTGTGTTGGTCAGAATATGCACAGGACACAATGGGGAACTCTTTTCTTTGTTTTGCCATGTCAGGAGTTTTAGTTGGACGCAAAGTCTGGGCGGTGCAATTATCTGAAGGCTGCCCACAGACAGGGCTGTTTGCTGATCCTGGCTGTCATTTGAGTCTTAAGCTGCAGCTGATGTCTGGAACATTTGTCACTTTTCCATGTATCCTGGGCTTCCAGTTACCATTGTAGCAGGATTCCAATGATGAGTGTCCTAAAAAAAAGAAAACCAGGCAGAAAATGCATTGCCTTCATGACCTAGTCTTGGGAGTCATGTTGCATTTTTTCCTGCCATATTCTATTTGTTAGAAATTAGTCATCAAGTTTGGTTCATCTTCAAAGAGAGGGAAAAAAGTTCTGTGCCTTTCAATGGAGGAGTGTTAAGTCATCCTAAGAAGAATGTGAGAGATAGACTATATTGGCATAATCATCTTTGGAGAACAGAACCTGCCAAACTCATTTTGAGCGGTAGATATAATGCCCTCCTCAAGGTTTATAAACTTTAAGTTGCATGTATTCTCCCAACGACATCTATTTCCAGTTTCTTTTCCTGCTAAACTTTCATTATTTCTTGCTTTTCACTTCCAGTAGCTGCTCTTTTCTCCATGCCAATTAAAATGTGAAATGTTGACACTTTTCCTTAACTTTCTGAAAAGAACATTTATACAAGATATTTATATATGTAGTAGATTTTACTGAATATTTAGTGGTTATATGCAATGGAGAATAGAGATCATAGGGGTGGAGGAAATAACATCATAGCCACTATGGAACAAATAATTTCAAATATGAATATAAATAACCATGATAGAAAAGACCCCTTTGGATGTCTCTGTCACCAAAAAGTTCTGGCTTACCTACATTTCTTTACTGGGCATTACTTTTCTGACATGTGACATGATTTCCTCTGCTTTATCTCATCCATTATTCTCTTTTTCTGATTTTTCATATTCCCATTTTCTACTTGTGTCATATCCAGAAATGTTTAGATGTATAATTTCTCTGCTAGCTTTCATTTTATGTCCCGATGGCCTCTTCTGTTATACCAAAGCAAAGAGAACCAAATGTTGGCACCTGAGCTGAAGATGAATTATGGAAATCCTTTAAAGGCAGGATCTATGCATATTTGTAATTTTAAAAGCAAATTTGCCTTACCCACAAAACTATCAAATAAGTGAAGAAATATAAGCACATAGTTTTCTTCAAGCACATTGATAATAACTTTTTTTAACATTGAAAAATGTCCTTTATAGTAGAGATGTTAGATTTGTGATAGTTGGGGGGAAACCTTAGATTTATCTTTCTTTTTCTTTTTTATTCCCCTATGTTTTGCCAATTTCTCCATAAAAATATGTTAATCTAAGTTGAACCCTTAAGATTTGGCAGAATTTCATGTATTCATGTGAAGTGTGAATTAATTGTTTTATGTGTAAATGGAATTTGTAATAGGGTTGACTGGATGTTTGAAACATCTTCTCAAAGCAGTGGGTTCTAAAGGAAATATTTCTTTAGTACCTAAAAATACCTCAAACCATTATAGCATAATATGGCAAAATATTATTGGTTCCTTTCCAAAGTTCCAGTTTTCTATGACTTGAATTCAGGATAACATTTTGCATTTTTGGCCTTCATAGAAATTAGAAGTTGAAATGTACATGAAAGGCCTGAGTTGGGAAGAAGATATTTAAGTTAAAACGTTCTGTATTGTTAATACACAAGAGATTTTGTTTTAGTTGAGAAATCCATCAGTTTTTAGAGACTTTAAATCTTTAGAGAGTTTTATTTTATTTTTTTTAAGATTTTATTTATTTATTTGACAGGCAGAGATCACAAGTAGGCAGAGAGGCAGGCAGAGAGAGAGAGAGAGGGAAGCAGGCTCCCCGCCGAGCAGAGAGCCCGGTGCAGGGCTCAATCTCAGGTCCCTGAGATCATGACCCGAGCCGAAGGCAGAGGCCCAACCCACTGAGCCAACCATGCACCCCTAGAGAGTTTTAAAGACAATAATTTTGGTGTAAAAACCACCCCTGTTAGAGTGGGCCATAGCAACACAATCATGCCTTTGATTTCTTCTTATTGGGAAGACCATGTTTGAAACAATGGTGTACATTCTAAGACTGTAATGCTTGTAAATGGTAACATTATGTGTTATGAACTTGTGAGATCTATGAATTTTGAAAGACGGGAACATTAAAAAATAATGTGTTAGGTTAAGCTTCATAGAACAGATAGTAGAATCCTAATGGTAGAATTTGGATGAACCCTTTCTGACTAACTCATACTGTATGATAAGGATTTCTGGTCATTTAGGAGCAGTGATAAATTGACTGCTAAGTTAATGAGGCTGAAGCTTCAGGGCCTTGGTCCTTGCACTGCAGAGATTTTTAGAGTATGGGTATTGATGGGGGGTGATTTGGTAAGCAAGGTTGCAAACCAAAGACATGTGCATAAGCATTGCTGGTAACTTACCTAGAGAGATCTTAAAGGACTTTTGTTATTTACTCTGTGTTCTTTTTTTCATTCACAGCAAATATTCATATTTGTACCTATTGTTATACTTGTAATTTTATACTCTTTCTTAAAAGACCTCCCAGTTTATGGGGTGCCTGGGTGGCTCAGTGGGTTAAAGCCTCTGCCTTAGGCTCAGGTCATGATCTCAGGGTCCTGGGATCAAGCCCCGCATCGGGCTCTCTGCTCCGCAGGGAGCCTGCTTCCTCCTCTCTCTCTGCCTACCTCTCTGCCTAGTTGTGATTTCTCTCTGTCAAATAAATAAAATATATATATATATATATATATATATATATATATATATATATATAAAACCTCCCAGTTTATATAAAGGAGACTCCATAAAACCTCTATCGACCTTTATTTGCGAAATAATGATGGAAACCACGTCTGAGGTTAATTTAGGGTAGTTCCCTTTGATTGCAAAAGGGCAACTCTTAGCTAGTATCAGAGCTAAGAACAAAACTTAGATTTATTCATTTCTCGTTCTGTGCACTTTCCTTTACGCAATGAGGTCTTATATCCTTACACCTTCAAGGGGTCTTCATTTGGTTTATTGAAGTTATCCAGATCTGATCTAATAGAATGTGACAACAAATGATGTCACTTATAAAGTGTAACACTAAAATCTGCTGTATGAAATAGCTCTGGCAGCATCTACCTTTCCTCTGTGGATGTTATAGTTTTTTAATTACCACCACAGCTGAAATGCCTAGTGTTTAGAAATTGGAATGAGTTCATGTAAGCACTTACATTATCAGGAAATATAAATAGCTCATTTATTCATGGTAGCATTACTGTGTTCCTAATATAGTTTTTATTGATGGACACTTGAACTGTATCAATCCACTTAAAATTCAGAATGGTTCTTTTGTGCATGCCTTTATGGCAAGAGCAGTATAATTTAATTTAATATAATCTTTTAAAAACAATGATGTTTGTTTCATAAATGAATATTTTATATGTTGTGTTTAATTAAAATAAAACTATGCTACTGATCTAGAAAACACAAAACAGACTTGAGTTCATATTTATGAAGTGTAGCAATATTGGCAAGGCACAACTTATCTTGTTTATGAGACATGCTTGCTATTACTTGTACAGATTGCAGTCATTTTATTGCTGAGCTTTACATGGTTTACAACCCAACAAATGCAATGAAACTGTCATGAGGAAAATAAGCCTATAAAATTTTTAAAAAAAAGAAGGTGGCACTCACAGATCAAAATGCAGTTTTTGCTGAAGCATTGGTAGGTTTTGAGCTGTTACATCCTTTTAGGCAGCAGGTTTTCTGGATAGATCTCTAAATGAAAGGGAAAAGGCTGAGATAAGACACCAAGGTTATTTTTAGCACCTCTGCATTGAGTATACAGTTCCCTTGAAACCTTGCTTTTACTTTTACTCTCTTGATAAGTTCCAGAAAGTCAGGTAAACATAGATGTGTTTTTGACACAGGAGCTGTTTGGAAACCAGGAAATAGTGTTTATATGTAATTAAAAAAAAAAAAAAGAGGATATGTGGATGAAGAGGTCCCTATCTCTTTATTTCAGAGTGTTCAAACTGAGCATTGAATTTGATTCATATTTTTGTAAACTTGTGTCTGCGGACCTAGAACAAGAAATTGTAGGTTTCAGGTGGTGGTGGGCAGGTGGGTTTGGGTGTCTCCGTGGCTTTGCATATAATTTGTCTTCCAGGACATTAAGCTGGAATTTTAATTTGCTTTCTAGGTTCTTTTCCCTTTTCCGTAAAAAATCATTTCATTCCTTGGCCATTCATTAAATATTAGTGACTTTAAATCTTGTATTTCTGAGGTATATTCATGCATGACCTTTGAAGGTTTAGGAAAAGTGACATGAAAACAATTTTTTTTAAGATTTTATTTATTTATTTGACAGAGAGAGAGAGCACAAGCAGGGGGAGCAGCAGGCAGATGGAGAGGGAGAAGCAGGCTTCTGCTGAAGAGGGAGCCTGATACGGGGTTGGATCCAGGACCCTTGTGATCACGACCTGAGCCAAAGGCAGACACTTAACCAACTGAGCCACCCAGACATCCTGAGGAAAACAATCTTAAATGAACTTCAGAATTGTTTACAGAAAGGACTTAGAAGAAAAATAATGCAGTACATCTCTTTGTTGCATATCCTTCCCTGTGTCTAGTTTTATCATAATTGCAACAATTACTTCACTTCCTGCTGCAAGAATAATGAAGTTTTACTCTTAAACCTATCTGATGAACTAGGCCCTTAACGATATCCAAGTGGTAGAAGAACAAAAGTATATAAAAGATATTCAGGGAAGAGAAAGGAATAATTTCAAAAAAAATAGGAATATAAACTTTTTGCTGTATATAAAGTATCTTTTTCAGAGCAGTTAGCAATGATAAACATGCTACCTTTTGGGTCTGCACAATGTCCTACTTGTCTTCCCCTATCTGAATTTTACCCATATCCTGCAGGTGCAGCTCACATCTTATCTGTTCGTATCTGCAGATACATTTCACAGGCTTTGGTGTCCTACAGTCCATTTTCTGGAATTATGGATGGATCCCACCTCTAGATCCAGGACCACTGCAGTTTTTCTTACTTGTCTAGTTGTCCATTTCTCAGCCAGCCCATATTCTGTGCTTCCTCTGTGAAACAATCACTGCATAAAATGGCCTGCTGTGTGGTCTCTCTGCCATTAGAGGGTGTGCCCATTGGACCTGAATGTCTACAAGGTACTACCTGCCCACTTCAGTAAGCCCTTGCTCTGGTTCTCTGCTAAGTAAATGCCCTCCCTGAATGTCACTCTGCTCAACTCTGGGACTCTACCACACTGCTGTATTCATGCCAGCCTCCTTTTGCTGGAAAAACTGATCCTCTTCTTGTTACTGTTCCACGTTCATATCTGTTCTACTTTCCCAGCTCATTCAGTTCTTGTTACCAGCTGGTGTCCTGCCTTGAATGGATGGTGTTTCCCAGACTCTGCTGTAACCACCATCTTCCCGACTTCACAGATTTCCTGACTCAGTGTCCAATCTATTTTCTATTCTTTCTTTCTTACCTTACCCCTGACTCCCACATAGAATCAGTGAGGCACTGAGTTATATTTGAAATTGTATAATACACATGTTAGAAAATGGGCATTGCACCACCAAGCTGTGCTCAGAGCAGTCAGCCCCATGACAGCATTCATTTCCATGATCCATCACAAGTAGTCAACTTCAACCCCTCATCTATATAGGCTCATATTTTTGAAGCCTCAGCCTTTATCTTATAAAAACAGCCTTAAGAAAAAAAGCTTAGTAGTTTTTATCTGTGACACTTCCCACACCACCTAGCCATTCAGTTTCCTTTCTAGACAGTGATCTGTTAATAGTCACTTTGTTACCCTTTTTGAGATAATTGTGTGTGCGTGTGTGTGTACAGTATAAACAAAAATGTGAGTATGGTGGCTGTGTATATATAGGTGTATAAAGTCACACACATGAACACACATGTTTTACACAAATGGAAGCATAATAAAACATTGTACTACACTTTTTTTTTCTTTAACGTTATATCTTGAAGATTATTCCATGTCATGTTTAAAGAGTTGTCTCATTCTTTTAATGGCTGCACAATATTCTATTTGGTACTCTGTCCTTTTGATGCATTTAGAGTGTTTAGAGTGTTTCCAGTATTTTATATTACAACCAAAGCTATGGGGAACACTTATCATTCTACATTGTGGTGATATATATCATATATGTACAATGATTGTCTGGATATGAAAATGCTGGGTCATTGGGTCTATACATTTGTTATTTTGATAAAAATCACTTAATTTTCCTCAATTGAAGTTGTACTATTTAACTACAAGTAGAAATTGAGGCTATCATTATATCCTTAGGTATTCTAGGTAATTCAAAGAGGATTAAATAAATGGACTGTTTACAAAATATGGGCAGCATAGAGAGAAACCCCAAGAAAGCTGTAATATCTCAGGGCTAGTAAGGGATTGGGTTATGTCCACAAGACCTGAAAGAGCAAGAGGAGGGACCACTTACTGTTGCCTAAAGACAGGAAGGATGTATGGAAAGGGCCAATTTAAAGGAACTATGATCTTTGGTCAAGGAGGCAACCAGCTAGAAACAAACCCTCAGAGAAGAACCCCAAGTGGTAAATATTCAGGTTGCACTCTCCTCTCTACCTTTGATGTGTGGCTGGTATTACCATTGGCCAACCATGACAGATGGCCAAAGGGCAAATGAGACCCTTGATGCTGTTCACACAGGTAATCCGGCTGAGTATAGAGCCGGTAGAGAAGTGGGACTAGAGGCATAAACAGAAGATATTCAACCCATTCTACCTCCTCACCCTTCCACCAACATGCTATTAAACAGGATTTTGTTATCCTTATTTACTTGAGAGATGAGATATTGATTATGAATTTTTCTTAATATGAGTGAGGCTATAATATTTTGGAATAAGTAAGAGATGAGTTTATTTCTTTATCTGTTGTATCTATTCCTAACCTTTCCCTGTGACAGAATATTTTTTATTCTTAAAATTTCAATTTTAGATTTCAAATTTATAGAAAACTTGCAAAAGCAGTATGAAAAATAGAGTTCCTGTTTATCTTTCATCCATATTTTCAAATTGTTAATATTTTAGCATACTTCCCTTTTCATTCCCATTCTTCCTTCTCTCTCCATGTATGTGTGTAAATATCAATTAATCAATCTAATATATGTATAAATGTGCACAAACACATATATCATTATATATGGTAAACTCTTTGGGCATGAGATACAAACAGGATAACTTAACTATGTATTTTCTGAAAACAGAAGCATTTAGAGAAAATCAGGAAATTAATGTCATTCCATTATAATCATTTAATCCTCAGGCTCTATTCAGATTTTTCCTGTTGTCCATACATTGTCATGTCTTTTTAGTCTCCTTCAAACTGGACAGTTCCTCAGTCTTCCCTTGTCCTTCATAACTTGGAAGTTGCAGACCAGTTATTTGTAAAATGTCCCTTAACTTATATTTGTCTGATATTTTTCTCATCTTCAGCAGTTTTACCTCAGGAATTATGGTGAATTTATCTCATCATATCAGGTAGTATGCAGTGTCAATTTGTTCCTCTACTGGTGATGTTAAATTTCATTACTTGGTTAACACAGTTTCTGCCAGTCTTCTTCATTGTAAAGCTCATTAGTAAGGATTTGTTATGATTGATTACTACACAATTAAGTATCTTATGTGGAGATTCTTTGATATTTATACTAAGCCATAAAGCTCTCTCTTCTCATTCTTTCATTCATTCACTATGAATATGAATACTACTTGTATTTATATCAATCAGGGTTTGAGTAGAGAAGCCCAAAGGGTTTATTATTGGGGTATTATCTACTGCAGTTGTGGGAGCTGACTACACAATTTTGTGAGCCTTCGTTTCTGTGTCTGGAGCTGGGCTGAATCTCCGTGGGCAGGCAGGCAGGAAGAGCCAATGGACATGAAGTAGGGGAAGTGAGCAGAACTGGCACTAGTGAGGATAGAATAGAATCCACTTTGGTTTCTCATCACCTCCAGGCCTCGAACTTAGATTACAGAATATTCTGCAGGAGAAGCCAATGCCCTTCATGGGCTAAACATGCATCTGGCTAGACACCAGAGGAACTGAGGCCAAAGATACAGTAATTGCTCGTGAACCTGCTGTCCTCTTTACTCCATCCTGATAAGAGAATCAACAGTATAAGTGGGAATGCAACAGCATCCAGCAAATTGTTCATTGCACTGACGTGAGTATAAAGTAACCCTGCTGCTCATTTACTTCTGTTTTGCAAATCCAGTGCAGAATATCATTTCTGATTCCTGCTAACTCAGAATTCTGCAGGGAAGGGAATTCTGGAAAATGTAGTCACAGATTAGCCAGGTTGATAAAATATGAATCTAGAATAGTATTTATAGTAGTATGAATGCATGAATTCTTATTTTACTTGAAAGATAACTATTACAGTTTTTACTTTGATGTTGAAATTTTTCCATACTCGTCCAATGGAGGAAGCCTTTTGCGATGATTCTTATATGTCTTATATCATTTTTCCATCATTCTTTGAGTATTTACTTAATTTCTGACTGAAAAGATGTTTTATGATCTTCTTTTATTTTCTCTATAATATCCCAGAGTCAGTCTTTTTTCCAAAGAGCTTTGGTTCTTTCAGAGTAGAATGGTATTTAGAAGCCAGGATCTGAAAACAACTTGTTCTGTTTGAGATCACTGCTTCTAGGTGATAGACAAATCTGGGAAATGTAGAAGAAAGGAAGAAGAAGAAAGCTTTTCTCCCTATTATGGTGTTAGTCTTATTTTATATTGAATTTGGGGAGTTCTTTATGTATTAGGGAAACTAACCTTTTGTGATGTGAGTTATGAATATCTTCCCTAGATATCACTTGTGTATAATGTTCTATGGCAATTGGCCTGTTTTGATTTCGCTCTCGGGAAGTTTTGGTAAGACACATGCAATGCAATTTGGATATGTATAGAGCAGGTTTTTCATTCTCATGGTTATGTAGAAAGAAGATGACATCTAAACAGGGTTAAAGTAGGGAAGATGATCCTTGAAAATGCATGTAGGGAAGTCTTTGTGACTGTTCTGCTTTTATGAAAGTAGTATCTTTAAGGCAGAGTTCATAATGTGCAGGAAGAAAAATTTTCAAGACTGATTTTCATGGAGGATAAATTGCAGGTGTTTAGAGGTTTTTATTATATATTATATATATATTTATATTTATTTATTATATATTGCATATGTATTTATTTTATTGTATATTGTATATATATGAATAAAAATAAATTTTATTTATTTATATTTACCCTTTTCAGAAAGAAGCTGTCCTCGATCTCTTCCCTTCATTTCAACTTTGATTTTTTTTTTTTCCCATATGTTTCTTGGTCCTCTGCAAGGCTAATTTACTATAGGACAGGGATTATATCTTACTCATCTTTATGTCTCCACTTCCAAGTACAGTGCCTGGCAAGTAATAGGTTTGTAGGAGGAGTGAATGAATGAATGAATGAATATATTGGTCTCCCATCTGAAATATTATTGGCCTTTGGGTAGTAAAAAGAGAAAACCATTCCAGTCTAATTATTTTACCTAACTTGATCTTCTTATCCCAACTATTAATGCCATGGTAGGTCTGTCATCCCGGTCTTGTTAATCCAGTTCATTTGTTGGTATGGTAAGTTTGGAGAGATGAGTTTCAGATGCTGTTTTTATGCTGTCCGTCAGACATCTTCTGTCCCATGCCATGTACAGACACATTTTGTTCACCAGCTGCTGATTTCTGTTTGTTCTCATCATGTTGTTTCCTGGGCCAATAGTAGTGCTGCTGCTACTGGCCTCTTTTCTGCAACACTGTCCCCTAGTACATCACATGAATATAAAATGCATTATCTACCTTCTCTCTGTCCTCCTCTGTACCCCCCCAACCAAGAAATAAAGGGGAAATGCTTGCCAATGCATGTTTTGTGAATTTTCCCAGTCCCTGTGGTTTAAACCCTGGTCCCTCTTCTAAAGAGATTAAGTACTCCTCAGAGATAACACCAGAATTTGAAATTGTAGAGGATGCTTGGAGCAGATCAAAAAAGCATTCTGGGGATTAAAACTTCCATAAATTTGAATATTAGGGTCAAAGGGTTTTGGATCTAAGGCTGTAAAGGTGAGTGTGGTACTATTAATTGATTGTTACAGCTACTAGATTCACATTCTAATTTGCCAATAAAAAAAGGCAAAAATATAGTGTGAAACTTAGAAATTTCATCTGTTATGTTATTCATACCCTGGCTTGTAAGTAGTGACCCCATGAGATTTTCTTTACATTACTTTTCTCCCTTAGTATTATTAAGATTCTTGCTCTACAAAGTCTACCTGAAATGTCTACTACCTAGACTAGTATAAACCTTGAGTAGACATGTCCTCTGTCAGCATTTATGGACCTCTATCCTAGATGTGAAAAAGGGTTACATTTCGGGGACTCTTCATTCAAATACTAATAATTTCTGGGAAAGGGTTGAGGAAAGGGTTCATTCCTACTTTCTGTTTCTATTTTAATGTTAAAATTACCATTGTCATCTATTCTCTGTCCACATATTCATCCAATAAGTTAAAAACTTAACTAGTTTTACTAGGAACTTAGCATTCAGTAGGCACTGATACTATTCAGAAGGATAAGGTGCCTGCCCTGATGACCTTGAGACTCTATGGAGAGGCATACATGTAAAACAAATTTTGATTGCTTTCCTTGGAGTTCAAATTTTGAATGTTCTATAAAGAGCAAGCTTGTGAGAGTACAAGTAGGCAGCTCCTTTCACTTCAAGGGACATCAAAGAAATCTTCCTCAAGAAGATGAATCCTAGATTAAATATTAAAATGTATCAGTAAGCAGAGGACATGTAAGTGCTTAGATATGTGTATGGTGTTAGTGTATGGATTTGTCAACAGTTACAGATCTTGTATGGATGTTGGTTAGCAAGCACAACAACAACTGCCATCTATTAAATACTTATTAGGTTTTTTGTTATCCTTAATTCTCCTCCCAGAACATCTATGGTTGGCATTATCATCACATTCGATGCATTTTTAAAGGTAAGGAATCACGGGGCGCCTGGATGGCTCAGTGGGTTAAGCCTCTGCCTTCTGCTCAGGTCATGATCCCAGGGTCCTGGGATCGAGCCCCACGTCGGGCTCTTTGCTCAGCGGGGAGCCTGCTTCCTCCTCTCTCTCTGCCTGCTTCTCAGCCTACTTGTGATTTCCATCTGTCAAATAAATAAAAAATCTTAAAAAAAAAGAAAAAAAAGGTAAGGAATCACATCTTAGGGTGGGTTCTGTAACTTGCTTAAAGTTAAATACAATGTGGGAGAACCAGGATTTAGATCTAGAACATTTTTACTACAAATTCTTTAGTGTAACAAATATGTGTTAGGAAAAATAGTATAAGAAGGGATTGGAGATGTAGTTTAGATGAAGTTTAAAAGAGGCAGGTACCATATCATGAAGAGTTTTTTGGGCCACATTAAGAATCACAGCTTTGGTCCTGAGACTGATAAACTAGCCCTAAGGGGCTCTAAGCAAGGAAGTGGCATGATCAGATTTACATTTAGAAAGATGCCTCTGGCTGTAGGTTCAGAAGGGCCAAGATCACAGACAAGGAGACTGGTTGAATTGATCCAGTGGAGACATAACAGATGAGTTTATATCTTCATTAGTAGCAGATGAGCCACACCATAAAGTCATCTGCCTTTATAATCATCTTGATTCTGCTTCCTATTCAAGTCTTTGGTATCAGCTGGTTCCCTAATTCCACTCCAAACTGTTCCTTCCACTTTTCAATTGATTTCCTTCCAACCTGCGGAACAGCTCTTGCTTCTGGAGCCTTACACTGAACTTCCTGTTAATTTGGCATTGCAAAACCAGTAGTTGTCATTTGATAATTTAATATTTACCTCACTTAAGTGACCTAACATTTATGGTCTAGCCTGAATTTATTCCTTTTAATTTAATTTGCATATTAATAATAGATTTGGAAAGTGTGCTTGGATAATTCTTATCTTGTAAAATATACACTGCTTATTTCCATATGCAATTGCATCTAGTACTTGTGTAACAGAATTTTCAGATTCTATTAGATCAATTTTTTTTCCAAAAGAATGATAGTAAACTGCCATTTTGAAGATGGGAAATAAAGGAAGCTATCACACAGCTTAGTTGGCCAAGGGTAAGATCTAGAAATCTCAGCCAGTCAGTGGAAGGAAGCTGGCAGGAAGTGGGTGAGTCAGACTGGATCCAAAGAGTTAGGGGCTCTGTCAAGGAAATGGTGGCTATGAGTGTTCAGGCAGGCAGTAAATCCAACACATGAATTTTGTGAAGTTTGGAAAGCTTAGGAAGACTTTGGAGAATCACAGGATCTGTTAAGGCAGCTGCCAGATGCACAGAAAACCTAGAAATTTGAACTGAGAGGGGGTGCTTCGTTTTATATTCTCTTTTATGTTGCCTCTTAAGTAAGAATTTCTAAGTCCCCTGTTGTGTTTCATGGACAGAGGACAGGTCATGATCTTCTCAGTGTAGTTTGATCCTCACTGCATGAGTTCTTGAGCTGAGAAGACAGCTGAGCTTATTTCCACTTGCCAGACCAAGGTGAAATGATCTAGTTTGAAAATCCATATCATAATTGGGCAGCCCAAATCAGTCTACTACAGCTCATACAGACCTTTCTGTGGGGCTTTGCACTTTGTAAAACTCTTTTCAGAAGCTTTTATCACAGCTATGAAAATTCATTTTTTTAAAAGGTTTTATTTATTTATTTGTCAGAGAGAGAAAGAGCATAAGTGGGCAGAGTGGCGGGCAGAAGCAGAGAGAGAAGCAGGCTCCCTCCCGAGGAAGGGAGCCTGATGCGGACCCTGGGATCATGACCTGAGCCGAAGGCAGCGGCTTAACCAACTGAGCCACCCAGCTGTCCCATGAAAATTCATTTTATTATTAATGCCATTGCACTAGTCTAAGGACTTGGAATCAAATCCTGTCATTCCTTGAAGAACACTAAGCCTGTAGTTGTAGGAATGATACGGAAATGCTGACAATCCCTGGAAATGGCTGTTTATCTTCTGATTCTGTTTCTGTTTGCCCCTTACCTATTTAGGTTTATTCTCTCTCCTATTGAAGAACCATCCCAAGTACTAACTGCTTTATATTCCCTGACAAATCTCTAGTCAGAAGTGGTTTTTCTCCTCCTTAGCCTTCCCATTGCATACTTCTTTTATATCCTTTTACAGCAGCTATTTTAACTTGCTATGTGTTACTGTTTTTGCATAATATATCTACCCATAAACTCTCCCCCTTTTCTTCTACCCAGACTTAGTAACATACTTAATACTATGAATATACACCATGTGTATCCAGTAAATGTGTGAGTGTGTCAGAAAATTCCAGTTGTGTTTGATTCTTTTAGCGTTAATTTTGGGATTAGAATACCGAAAAGAATAAAAATAACAGTGCAAAAATATTATTTACCAACGAAGAGAGAGCTAAATATGTATTGATAAAAGTTCACCTTTGTCTTTCCCATTTCCATACCTGAGAAGTTTGATACTTGCCTTTTAAAATTTTGTATGCTTACATCACACTTGTACATGCAGACTCATTCAGGCACACAGATTTTATTTCAAATAAATTCTCATGACACTGAATAATATTGTAACTTTCTTTAGGTTGGCAGAGGAATCAAAAGACATGGATATACAAAGTGAGAGTAAGATAGAGGCTAGTGACAGGTGGGAGGGAGGTCTTGATAAAAATTTTTATTTAAGGGATCATTGGAGAAACTAACACTCAGAAAGGGGGCTGAACACTGTAGGAGAACAGCCAGACATAAAAAGCTTGGCAGGGCCTTTGGATATGGTCTTCCTATCTGGCAACTCTGTGCCATGAGTAGAAAATGATCAAATTGGCCAAGATTTAGTAAAAAACAGTATACTACCAGCTCCTATCACAGGTCATTAAAGTCATCTGAATTGCTTCTCTGGAAAGTCGGATGGGAATTTCTGTCCTTAGCAATAATTCTCAAAGTGTGTGGTATTGGGACCAACAGCTTCAGCATCACATGGAACTTGTTAGAAATGTAAATGCTCTGGTTTCACACCAGACCTACTGAACTAAAAGTTCTTGGGTTGGGCCCAGCAATCTGTGTTTATGTAGCCCTTAGTGGTAATTCTTATGCTCACTAAAGTTTGAAAACTACTGAACTAGAGAAAGAGTTAGAAAAGTAGATTGGGGTGAGTTGGGGAAGGAGATAAGAGTTTAGTTAGAGATTTATGGGGAAAGACTTTTTAAAAAAATGAATTATTCTAAGTAGAAGATCACTTAAAGTTCTTGGATAATTTGTTCATCAGAAAACCAACATTAAATATTTCTATATATTACCTAACCCTACTTCTACAGTTAGAAATCTTGAAAGTCTTGTTAATTTTCTTACTCTTGGCCTTGGTGCCAAGACACAGGACAGTGTTTGATTTTGTATACCTTCTAAAACCCTGGCCACAGATTTCATTAAAACCTAAATTTGGATGAGACAGCTTTTCATAAAATAATACTAATAGGTGTAAAATGCATCCTTCTTGGTATTAACTTTTCAAGACTGGATCTCCATATTATAGATGATAAGGTCAATGACAGATGGTATCCTGCCTTAGGTAATGGGGGAAAAAGCATGGCATGGAGAGAAAAGTCTCTCTCCTCATTTGGAAATATAATAGCAACAATAAGAATGTTGGAAACTTCTTTGAAATTTAGTTTGATGGAGTGTCAAGCAGAGCTGCATGGGTTCAGAAATATTTACATTTGAAAACCAGAAAGTAATTGGAACAGAAATTCCTCTGCCCCCTCTTACCTTTCCTGTCAGCCGCTCAGTCATTCTGAGTGGCCTGAAGTTTCTGTACAGACAATCATCTTGCTAATGACCGTAATTCATCACAGGAGGTGTTTAGTTTTGAAAATGAAATATGACTATATATTTTGGAGATTGATAGTGAGGGCTTGTTTATTGATTATACTCCCAGGGAAAAATAGAAAAGAAAAGAAATATAACAGAGAAAAATGCATTTTTGAAGGTCCATCATAATAGCTAAAGTAACTCGACATGTTAAACTTCTTAAAAAAAAAAATCCTACCTGTAACTTTACATAAAAGATTTAAAAAATGCTGATTTTGGCATACTGTGTGCTCTCCTTTTTCAAAACAATTTTGAGAAGACTTAAAGACATATATGCCAAAGGTAAGTAACAACAATTATTAAGTCAGTATCAGGGACATAAATAAGTGCTCTCACCATAAGGTCTCGTACATGCTATCACGTGAACATTAGCTTTGCCTCTGAGTTTCCTAGTGACTGTGGCAAAAATCGAAAAATATGGGAAGACTCAAATTCCTCAATAAAGAATTGATGTCAACTTAGATTTCACATAGGAGGTACAGAGTAATGTAATGGATAGTGCTCTCTATGGTAATTTTCAAATAAATATAGAAGTGATTGTCATATGGGTAAATTCAAGGTCAGAGCATTTAAGAGTACAGTTTAGGCAAGGTGAATTATCATATGAAAAATTAAGCCAGTGGAGTTCATAAAGGCAGGCTTCTTTGGCTTCTTATGTGATAAAAGATTAGAGTTGAGGATAAGTATGTCCCTTAGACTCTCTTCTCTCTAGAAGGTTTTAGTTAGAAGTTAATGGGGTAGAGGCTCCTGGATGGCTCACTCAGTTAAGCAGTTAAGTGTCTGACTCTCGTTTTCTGCTGGGGTCTTGATCTCCAGGTCCTGAGATCGAGCTCGCCTGGAGCTCTATGTTCAGTGGAGAGTCTGCCTGGGGCTGTCTCTCTCCCTTTGCCCCTGCCCCCACTACGCATGTGCACACTGTCCCTCTCAAATAAATGAGTCTTTAAAAAACAAAGAAGTTAATGGGGTGTTAGTTGGAAATCATTCTAGTTTCTGCCTTGCTGCCTTTAAGTGATACTGGCTTAATGGAGCTCCCTGTACTTTGAAGGCCAGAAGAATATTAGGTAGAGTTGTCATTCTATTAATAAGAGGAGAGGCTATAGCAGTATTCTCACCTAGAAGGAAATCATTCCACTGCTAAAAGGAAGTAAAGTGAAGGCATGTCCAGATTTTCCTCAGGAAGGCATCTTTAGGTTTTCTATAGACCTTGAAAAAGTGCTTTAATTGTAGAGGATAGCAAAGATAACTTGTACCAGAATTTTCCAGTCAGTGCTTCCTCCTTTTCAATAGAAACATCAAGCATTTATTTTCACATAAATGACATCAAGCAATTATTTAAGGCTATTAATCAAAAGATTAATTTACTTTATGTGGGACAGTGAGATAAATAAACAAACATGGTTGGATATGGGGACTTTCAGGGAAGCCTATCCAACTCTTATTTCTCTTTTTAAATCCCTTAGGAATCCCACATTTTCCAAATAAGCACAGCTTCTCCACAAATGATTTTTCTCTCCCAAATGCATTGAACATCATCCAGTCTTAAAAAGTGTTCCAAGAAATTTAAGGAATTGTCAGCAGAATTCTTAACTTACTAATTAATTGTACTTTTTTTTTAAACTAACTGAAATATTTTGTCCTGATGATTGGAATGTTCACATTTAATTTGCCAAACAAAAGTTTAAAAATATATTGTTAGAAATGCCACAGGCTTTGTAAAGTGGCTTTCCACTGGCTGAATGTTAGACCAAGACCAAATGTTTATTAATTCTCTCTGCCACAGAGCTAATAGAACTGTTCTTTTAATTCAACAAACAGAAGCCTGTGTTCTTTGGATGGTTATTTTATTTCCCATGGAGTCTGCATGCTGTTGGCTGACAGTTACAATGGCTATGTATCTATTTGGCTCTAGATGGCTCTATTACAAAAACAAAAAAACAAAAAAAAAAAAAACCCAAAAACAACAAAACAACAACAATAACAAAAAAAAAAAAACCAAAACCACTACAATAAAACCAAAACAAACCTATATTTTAATTTGTGTTTGCAGTAATCCTGAAAAATATATATTCAAAATTCTTGACAAAATTTCTGAAAATAATTTTTTGTTCCTTGGGAAACATTTTTAGTGTAGAACTGCAAAATTCACAAGATAAAGACTAATTGATTAATACAGAGTCTCACATTGTCTAAATATTTTTCCAGTTGCATTGACGTTTCCCTCTTGAACTAATTGCGTCTTTTTTAGTATATTATTATTTTTTTTAAGCAGAAAACACTAACCAGCAGCTTTCTCTCCCTGCCTTGCCAACACACAGACCATACCCCATGGTTACTACCTTTTTCAGGATGATGTGAGTAGTTAATAGCAAAGCTGCTATGAAAGGATAGGTGTAGAGGGGTGGTCAAAAACTAGCCGGAGGCATAGCTCTCAAAACTCAGATATTTTCACTGCACTTTTGTCCATGTGATCTTGAACAAATTACTTCATCTCTCCATGATTTATTTTCCCTATTTATAAAGGGAGCATAAAAATGATTGTGACTCTTCTACTGGAGTGTTAAGATTAGATTAAGTTCATGGAAAAGCACCAGAATAGCTCCTAATCCATGGTAAATAAAGTGAAGTGAGTTGTGTTTATTCTCCTTGAGCTCTCATCTTTATGTGTTTCCATTTTGCTGCTTACCTTTGCCTTGATGCACCTGTTTCTATTAGGAATTCAGTGTTACTTCTAGGGGAAATTCAAATGTGTCCTCAAGTTCTTCAGCTTAAAATTATTCTCTTTGCTTCTTATCATTTTTTCTGTCTCTATTTTTAAATCATTGGCTTTCACTTAGTGCTTCCTTTATCAGTTGACCACCCTGCAAGTTTCTGATTTTAATCTGCCACAAACTGAGAAATCAGATTATTAACTCAATTAACTTGTAATAAATTAGGAGTAATTTGACTCAGGTTAAGCATCTGGATTGCTTTCCTCTGAATAAAGCGTATCCTCTTGACTGCATGGGTTTTGTACTTGGTAGGATCTGTTTTGCTTTCCAAGGACCTCTTTTGCTTTTTAAAAGCGAATGTGCTGGATAAAGCACCTTGGAAAAAGTGAGGTGTGATATTACTTTGAATTTCCTCTTGATGTTAGTGTTTGCTGTATTTACAGAAAGTGTGGGTGAAGAATAAAAAAGAGATAGAGGAGGTAGTGAGGCACATGTAACAATATTTGTTATAGGAGTAAATGAGACAGCTCACAAATGTGGAAATTTATTACCCTGACTGCATTTCAAATCCACCGGCTCTGCGCTCACTACCTAGTGCTCTACTTCAGGCAAACGGAATTGATTTGATAGCAGGGGTTACTACAGTGATTCTCAGGTGGTGCTCCCAGAACCAGCAGCAACAAAATATTTAGAAATCCAAGTTCTCTGCTCAATAGTAAACCTATTGACTCAGTACTGCTTGGGGTGGGCTCAGCAGTCCATGTTGTACCACTTCCTCCAGGTGATTCTGATGTAGGCTACTGTTGGAGACACGCCCCCTGCTCCCCCAGCCAAGGCTGCTTGTACTCAAACCTGACTATGCATTAGATTCACCTGGGGAGCTCCTAGTCTAGAAATAATTTTAAGGTCAAAACAAAAATGGAAACAAACAAAAGCACTTCAGATGATTTCATTTTAAACAAAGGATGAGACCTATTTCTCTAGAACTTGCTTTTAGGCTGAAAGCAAAGTCACTACTGGTTAAGAGCTGGAATTTGAACAGAACTCTGTGGTTCAACATAGCTCCCTTTTAGCATCTGTAGTCCTGGGACTTTCCCACACTAATTCTTACTGTTTGCATCAGGGTGGAAGGCCTCTGTTAAAATGCAAGTGTTATCTGTGAGAGACGATATCATGAATTAATATACGTTGATATATTTTCTCCTGCTAATTTCGTCTGCAGCAGTGTTTCTCAAACACCAGTGTACTTCATAATCACCTGAAGGCTAGTTTAACAAAAGGTTTCCCTGCCTCACCTCCAGAATTTCTGATTCTGAAGATCTGCAGAGGAGCCCAAGAATTTACATTTCTAACATGTTCCAGGTAAACTGACAGTTGTTGGGCCTGGGACTAGAAAAACTTGGAAGAAAGAAGGGTCCTGAGGAATGGGGTTGAGAACAAATAAGACTTGCTGGATGGGGAAGGAGAAGGTCATGCTGTTCTTCTCCAAATGGGGGGCCAGAGCAACAAAGAGACCACCCTGTGGAAGGAAATAGAAGGGCAGCTATAATGATGGATCCTAGTGACTTCAAAATCATGCGATTATTATTAGAATAGTTTGATAACACTAATTTCTAGTTTCCAGGTTTTTATCTTGTGTTTTCCAAAACATACATTGCAGCAAATTGACTATATAATTTGTTAAAAATGCAGACACCTAGTCTTCAGCTTTGCAACTTCTAATCAGTAAAGCTGAGATGAAGCCCAGAATAAGCGAACTAGATGAGTTTGCTGTAAATAGTCTTTTATTTGTTTATACATTTGTAATCCTTTACTCTGAGAACAGAGGGCTTTCATTATTATAATTATTATTACTAAACATTTCTGGAGGTTTAAGAGTAGAATAGAAATATTTTTCTGAGTGTACTTAAGATATACTTTGGCTTTGTTCACAGAATGACCTCTACCCTTTCTAACTCCTAGGGACTACTTAAAAATAAATTGAAGATAACATATATTGGGTATTTTTTTTATATGAAATAACTCTCAGGTCCATCTAAACTCAGGAGAGATGAGACATCCATTAGTAGGACTATTCCCAATTAATGGAAATCAATGTATATGAGAAAGAGCATGTGGGGATAATGCACAAACTTCATTCTAACAAATTCCAGTGACTTTTTGCTTTCCATGTGATGATGGCTACCATATTCCTGCCATATTGATGGAAATCTCTACAGATAGTAGACTATTGTGATTGGAAAACATGTGCACGTCTAAAAAGATTATTAGCAGTTGTTGCTAGGTTACTTTTAATTTTCTTACTCCTTTTGTAAACCCCAGTTTAGAACCCAGTGAAAAGTCAGGATAATGGCATGCTTATAATGAACCTCGGATCTTACTGCACAAGAGAAAAGATTGCTATCCCAGCTACCTTCAAATAATACTTTGGTGCGGTTACTCTGATGGTTATGAATAACAAGTGATCTTCTAGGAGATATAGCTGGCATACTTAAATCTTTTTTTTTCAGTTTTTTGTTTAATTTTGATTTAAAAATTTTTTTAAATTAAATTTTTTATTTATTTTCAGCGTAACAGTATTCATTGTTTTTTCACCACACCCAGTGCTCCATGCAATCTGTGCCCTCCCTAATACCCACCACCTAGTTCCCCCACCCTCCCACCCCCGCCCCTTCAAAACCCTCAGGTTGTTTTTCAGAGTCCATAGTCTCTCATGGTTCACCTCCCCTTCCAATTTCCCTCAACTCCCTTCTCCTCTCCATCTACCCTTGTCCTCTATATTATTTGTTATGCTCCACCAATAAGTGAAACCATATGATACTTGACTTTCTCTGTTTGACTTATTTCACTCAGCATAATCTCTTCCAGTCCCGTCCATGTTGCTACAAAAGTTGGGTATTCGTCCTTTCTGATGGAGGCATAATACTCCATCGTGTATATGGACCACATCTTCCTTATCCATTCATCCGTTGAAGGGCATCTTGGTTCTTTCCACAGTTTGGCGACCGTGGCCATTGCTGCTATAAACATTGGGGTACAGATGGCCCTTCTTTTCCCTACATCTGTATCTTTGGGGTAAATACCCAGCAGTGCAATTGCAGGGTCATAGGGAAGATCTATTTTTAATTTCCTGAGGAATCTCCACACTGTTCTCCAAAGTGGCTGCACCAGTTTGCATTCCCACCAACAGTGTAAGAGGGTTCCTCTTTCTCCACATCCTCTCCAACACATGTTGTTTCCTGTCTTGCTAATTTTGGCTATTCTAACTGGTGTAAGTTGGTATCTCAATGTGGTTTTGATTTGAATCTCCCTGATGGCTAGTGATGATGAACATTTTTTCATGTGTCTGGTAGCCATTTGTATGTCTTCCTTGGAGAAGTGTCTGTTCATATCTTCTGCCCATTTTTTAATATGATTATCTGTTTTGTGTGTGTTGAGTTTGAGGAGTTCTTTATAGATCCTGGATATCAACCTTTTGTCTGTACTGTCATTTACAAATATCTTCTCCCATTCCGTGGGTTGCCTCTTTGTTTTGATGACTGTTTCTTTTGCTATGCAGAAGCTTTTGATCTTGATGAAGTCCCAAAAGTTCATCTTTGCCTTTGTTTCCTTTGCCTTTGGAGACATATCTTGAAAGAAGTTGCTGTGGCTGATATCAAAGAGGTTACTCCCTATGTTCTCCTCGAGGATTCTGATGGATTCCTGTCTCACGTTGAGGTCTTTTATCCATTTCGAGTTTATCTTTGTGTACGGTGTAAGAGAATGGTCAAGTTTCATTCTTCTACATATAGCTGTCCAGTTTTCCCAGCACCATTTATTGAAGAGACTGTCTTTTTTCCACTGGATATTTTTTCCTGTTTTGTCAAAGATTATTTGACCATAGAGTTGAGGGTCCATATCTGGGCTCTCTACTCTGTTCCACTGGTCCATGTGTCTGTTTTTATGCCAGTACCATGCTGTCTTGGTGATCACAGCTTTGTAGTAAAGCTTGAAATCAGGTAACGTGATGCCACCAGTTTTATTTTTGTGACCAGGTGGGATTCATCCCTGGGTTACAAGGATGGTTCAACATTCGCAAATCAATCAATGTGATAGAACAAATCAATAAGAGAAGAGAGAAGAACCACATGATCCTCTCAATTGATGCAGAAAAAGCTTTTGACAAAATCCAGCATCCGTTCCTGATTAAAATGCTTCAAAGTATAGGGATAGAGGGAACATTCCTGAACTTCATCAAATCTATCTATGAAAAACCCACAGCAAATATCATCCTCAATGGGAAAAAGCTCGCAGCCTTCCCATTGAGATCAGGAACACGACAAGGATGCCCACTCTCACCACTCTTGTTCAACATAGTATTAGAAGTCCTAGCAACAGCAATCAGACAACAAAGAGAAATAAAAGGTATCCAAATTGGCAAGGAAGAAGTCAAACTCTCTCTCTTCGCAGATGACATGATTCTTTATATGGAAAACCCGAAAGACTCCACCCCCAAACTACTAGAACTCATACAGCAATTCAGTAATGTAGCAGGATACAAAGTCAATGTCCAGAAATCAGTGGCTTTCTTATACACTAACAATGAAAATACAGAAAGGCAAATTAGAGAATCGATTCCATTTACTATAGCACCAAAAACCATAAGATACCTCGGAATAAACCTAACCAAAGAGGTTAAAGATCTGTACTCGAGGAACTACAGAACACTCCTAAAAGAAATTGAAGAAGACACAAAAAGATGGAAGACCATTCCATGCTCTTGGATCGGAAGAATAAACATCGTTAAAATGTCTATACTGCCCAGAGCAATCTATACTTTTAATGCCATTCCGATCAAAATTCCACCAGTATTTTTCAAAGAGCTGGAGCAAATAATACTAAAATTTGTATGGAACCAGAAGAGACCCCGAATTGCTAAGGAAATGTTGAAAAACAAAAATAAAACTGGTGGCATACTTAAATCTTTAAGCAAGTTATGAAAGCCATTATAAAATCTGTTCACTGGGAAAGAAGGAGGGGTCTACTTCTTCAAGAATTTTTTGCTTTTTTAAAAATAAATTTAGTGAATAAATCACTGTAACAGAATGCTATCAAAGGAAACACCTTGTCTTGAAATCTAATGGTGTTCACCAAGGAAACCATGAAAGATATGAGCCAAGGATATTTAGACAAACATTTTAAGAAATATTTGTTATTTTAAAGATATGTGTACCTCTTATTAAACTCAGAAATTTAACCTACATAAAATATGATACACTAAGAATTATTGATAATGCATAGAATGGCCTAAATTGTTTGGTGAGGTGTTCAGGAGATTTTCTTTAGAAAACTTTTTTTTTATTCACTTAATCTGTATTTGAATTGTATTAAAAGTTGAAGTTGTACAACTAGTATGGGCATGTGAAGAGTTTGTTTTAAGGGAAGACTGGATTGAGGTGTCTTAACTGCCTTAAGCCACACATCAGTTTGAACTGGACTGGCCCATGTATTGTTTGGCATTGAGCTCTTGTTGTTTTAACCCTGTGAGGAAATAGTCACATTTATTCAACCTTGTCCTCATCTTTTGTTCCTGTATTCAGCAGAAGGACAGCATGGGAACAGAAGTAGCTGCCTATCAGAGAAAGTTGCCAAGTTTCAGGGTCCCCAGGGAAATGTCTTGAGTAGAACACTCCAGAATATTTCCTAATTTTGATGCTGTAAAACAGTTAGTATTCTGCTCAGGCTGATAGGCAATTTCTGTATTCACGCCATACTAGGTGTTATGCTATAGAAAGCATAAAAAAATTGCTTCAAGCAGTATGTTTTCCTTTCTGGCATTTAGGAGAAACTGAATGTGGAGAGTTGTGAATGTCCCTCCAGATTTGTTTGCTTTCTGTAGGAGAGGGTTATTTATTAAGATCATGGAGATGCTTTTGTGAATGGTACTTTATAAAATAAAAGAATATTACTACCTCTCATTTTATTACTGTTCTTCTCTTTCAGTAATACTATACTTCTGATCTTGGTGTAAATGTCATATTGTGTGAATATGCAAACATCACATCCGCCTACATATGTTCTGTTGCTTAGTAATTCTTGGCACTGGAGCACAGTGAATTCTGTGCCTAATAAATGAGATATCCATCAGAATGAAAAACGAATTATGCTGGTCTCTTGGATAAGATATTGTTATTTCAGATTTTAGTTGTGAAAAGTAGGTTGCATTCTTGTGCATGGTAGTTTTGAATTCAGAGCTAAATTTGTATACATGTTCATCAAATAATGCCCACTATCTAAAGATTTTCTGAAGAAACAGACCAATATTTCAAAGTGTTTACTTAAAGATACACATATTTTTAGATATATAAATTTTTATTTGGAAAAATTTACTTTTTAAGAATCTGGAAAAATCTCCTTTCATAGTAAAAACCCTGTATTTAAGAGTAAGTCCTGGAATTATGCCTTGAAGATTGACAAATGAATTACCTTCATTTTAGTGTAATTTTTCCAGCCATCTTTTGCACTCTGAGCCTACACCCCCTTTTGTAATGTCCATTAATAAATCTCTGCAATTTGAGGTTTTTGGTAGGGGTCTATCATCAGCTTCAAATCACTGCATTAAAAGATCTCTCAAGGTGCCTGGGTGGCTCAAGAGTGACTCTTGATCTCAGCTTGGGTCTTGAACTCAAGGTAGTGGGTTCAAGCCCCATGCTGGGCATGGAGCCTACTTAAAAGATGTCTTTATCAATACATTTTAATTCTTTTCTAAATTTGAGAGACACTGTCTCTCTCTGCCCCAAGTAATTAAATATGCTTTTTTCTAATGACGACTTTAAATCCACCAAACAGAGTGTACCAGATGTCATATTCTGGAAGGTCATTCCTTCACTCCTAAATGTTCATTTCAGTACTAGGATTTTCTTATTCTTGTGCTTAAGACAAGGAATACAAAGATAAAAGATGCCATCCTTCTTATTTAGGAGGAGACAGACGTGTTCTTTGATGTTACAGTAGAAATTACAACAGAGGTCCCAAGCGACAATAGATATCCGGTAATAAAGTTGATACTGAACCAGTCCCAAAGGAGGACAGGGATTAACCGAATAACTCTTAAAGCCCTCTCCATGTTAAGGAAATTAAAGAAAATGTTAACATAGGGGAGATTGAGGAAAAAGTTTGGAGACAGCAGTTAATATGCTTTGAGTCACAACTTCTTCCAAAGAGATGAGTATAGGATGTTCCCACTCTACTTCAAATCAAGAGAGGGGGGCTTTACTGAGATCACTAAGAATTTGAGACATGGACTTTGAAGTTTTAGGGATGAGTACAGAGTGTACTGCCAGCAAAATGGAAATGATAAGAGGGATACCTCAACTCCTTGTGTTTTCAGGGACCTTAGTGGATCAGCTGTCTACCACATTATGGAATAAAGCCAATCTAGGGCCACCTTAATTAACTATGCATTTGATATCCATTACATCAGGAAAATGTGGACTAAAAATACAAGTGATGTTGTATAGCCAAGGTATTTTTACTTCAGCTGAAACACTGCGCTTCCATGCCCTTGTAGGACCTCTAAATGCTGACACTTCTTTTACTTCACACATTGTCTCTTCTCTCATAGTTGTGGATACCTACTAGGGGATAATGGCTTTCAAGTTTTTATAAATATTCTCTGGACTCCTATCAAATGATATGTGACCTTTTCAACTGTCTGTCTCATGGGTACTTCAGATGTCCAGACAAACAGTACTCTTTCTAACTACTCTTTAATATGCTCTTCCTTTTATGTTAATTGTGTCCTCTCAAGTAGATGACACAGTTATCTACTCAGCTACAACTAAATCTAGAAAGGTGAGTCACCCTTGATACTTCAGTTATACCTTTAACCTCATGTCCTATAAATTACTGTATAATGTTAGCTTTACCATCATTCCTCCCTCTCACCTTTATTACAACTATTATAATTCAGACTTTTCACTTACTCAGAGTCTCAGTTAACAACTTTCTTGCCTCCATTCATGCCCCACTAAAATTTATCTTCAGTAACATAACCAGAGTTATTTTTTTTTCTAAAACAAAAGTATGAACATGTCACTCACTCCATTGATTAAAAATCCTTCAGCATCTTATTAAAACCCAAGCTTCGAAATGCAGTAAAAAATTGGTTCCTTGAACTTTTTCCTGGTGCACTCTGGCCATATTTTCTGTTGCCCTCTACCTTTGACTTTATGTTCATTTAACATATGATCTATACTTTACACTTACATCATGGTATTTCTCCCTTCTCTGTCCCTGTTTTCTCTGCTTTGAATGCCTTCTCTACTTCTACTCATATTTTAGGATTAAGCATTGCCATTAATGCTATGAATCTTTCACTGAATGCCTAATGTAAGGTGGTAAAATTTACTCTGAATGTCTTTATCTTTGAACTGTCACTGTATTTGTAATACTTATTTGTTTGGGTCCCCTGCCAGATTGTGTTTCTTTTGAATCTTCGGTACATAAAAAAAAATATTTGGTGTAATGGAAATGTTAGATGAATGAATGGATGGATGCATGGATGGATGGATGGATGGATGAATAAATGGCCACTAGTCTTGCTTGATAGTTTATGCTGTCCATATACACTTTCTGTGAAGGGAGAGGCAGGTGATATTTGAAGTAGTAGACCATAAAGCCACTCTAGATTGTTGATCAGACTGAATATGCCAGTGCTATCATGGAAGTGGTTTTTGAAGAATTACACCTGAAATTACTTGTGAAAAAGAAAGGGATGTGAGTCAAGAACGACAGGAGATTTTGGCAGTTGCCCGAGATGAATGCATTTAAGGTGGAAGTGGAAAAGGAAATTAGTAGGTTTGAAAGACACCATCAAGAAAAAATAAGCCAGGAAAATCAAGTATATCAGCTGTAAGTAGGAGTGAGGAAAAAAGTCTTAAGTGTTGAGAGGGTTTAACCATACAATTTGTTATATTTTAGATAGGGCTGAGTAATTACAAATAGACTTATAATCTGCCTGGAATTGGAAAAATCCTAGTTTATGTAGAACTGACATTATTATACACATTTAAATTTATAGAATTTTTGTACTCCTGCCATGATGGAGTAACTGGTATTAGTCCTGTCCTACCACTGTAAACAAATAGAAAATTGAATGAAATATATAAGAACTGACTTCATATATTGGACAACAGACTGTGAACCGTGAACTCTAAGAACTGTGAACTCTAAAAGGAGAAAAAAAATGAGGTGTGCTCTGTAAATCCCTGGTTTTCTACGTGGATTCACTTTCTGAGTCCTAACACAGTGGTTCAGGGGAAGTTGAAGCTGCTTAAATTTGCAAAACAGAGCATTTAAGAGTCAGGGACTATGAAGAAAAAGAATTCCTGAAATATGCATAGGCTTGCCTTCAGTCTGTTGCTGAATAATAATGTATGTGTGTGCAGAGTGAAACCTGATGAAACAATTAGTAGGGTGTTAGAAGTCAAATAATTTCCAGAGCTCACACAAAGTTGGAAGTTTCTGTCATGCAGAATAGAAAGATCTCTTTGGACAGTAGAGGCATACTGTAGGACACCAGGAAGTAGTCCAAACGACATTTGAGTAAAGATTATTCTAAACAGTCCAAAAGAAGTCTTAAAAACGTGTCATGAATGTATATATCTGACTAATCCATGAGTAATGCAACTACTTCTCACAACAAAATTTAAAATTTTCTAAAGAAATGCTATAAAATTCAGACACTCAATAACATAGTATTCACAAGGCCCCTTACCTACTCAATAGTTAGTAGTTATACAAAGAAGCACAAAAATATGATGCAGAAACAGCAAAAAATATCAGTTGTTAGAAAATAGCCAGAGAGAAAATAGATGAATTTGGAAATGAGAGCTTTAAAAATGTTATTAGAAATATATTTAATGGGGCACCTGGGTGGCTCAGTGGGTTAAGCCTCTGCCTTCGGCTCGGGTCCTGATCTCAGGGTCCTGGGATCAAGTCCCGCATCAGGCTCTCTGCTCGGCAGGGAGCCTGCTTCCCCCTCTCTCTGCCTGCCTCTCCGCCTACTTGTGACCTCTCTCTGCCAAATAAATAATAAGAAATAAATAAGAAATAATTAAATTAAAACATGACCATAATGAGAAGAGAAATTAAAACTATGAACTGGAAACTCTAGAGTTAGAAAATAGGATATCTATAATGAAAAACTCATTAGATAGGCTTACCACAGGATAGAGACTGCAGAAGAAAAGACTAATGAACTGAAAACATACATAGAACTACAATAGAATCTCTCCAAACTGAAGCAAAGGTCTCACGATGCGATAAGGACAATTGATCTAACATACATATAATTGGAGCCCCAGAAGACAAAGAATGAGTAAGACTGAAATATATTTAAAGAAATACTGGCCAGTATTTTCCAAATTTGACAAAAAGAATGAATTCCCAAATCCAGGATGCTGGTGACTTCAAGCAGAGCAAATAAAACAGAAACCACACCAAGAAACCATTATCAAATTGCTGAACCAGTGATTAAAAAAAAAAAAAAATCTTAAGAACAGTAAGAGGAAGAACAGACATTAGACAATACAGAACAAAAATAAGAATAAAGATCTGCATTAAAAACTATGCAAACAAACAAACAAAACCCAAAACCAAAACAAAACAAAAACACTATGCAAACAGCCTGACTTTTTTCACTTAGCCTAATGCCCTCTAGGTCCATCCATGTTGTCTCAAATGGCAAGATCTCAGCCTTTTTTATTGCCACATAATGTAACATTTATATGTTACCACATCTTCCTTATTCATTTATCTATTGATGGACACTTAGGTTGTTTCCATGTCTTGGCTATTGTAAATAATGCTGCAGTAAGCATAGGGGTGCACATATCTTTTCAAATTAGTGTTTTGTTTTCTTTTTCTTTTTTTAAAAATGATTATTTGAAAGGGAGAGAGTGTGTGCACATGCATGCGAGTGGAAGGAGGAGCAGAGGGAGAGAATCTTAACAGACTCCCTGTTAAGTGGTGCGGTGGGAGGGGGGCGGCAGTGAGGCCTAATCTCATGACCCATGAGATCAAGACCTGAGCTGAAATGAAGAGTTGGATGCTTACCCAGCTGAGCCACCCAGGGGTACCAGTGTTTTCGTTTTCTTTGGGTAAATACCCAATAATAGAGTTATTGGATCTTATGACATTTCTGTTTTTAATTTTTTGAGGAGACTTTAATTTTTTGAGGAGTTTTCCATAGTGGCTGTATCAATTTACATTCCCATCAGTGGTGTATAAGAGTTCCTTTTTCTCCACATCCTTACCAACACTTGTTATTTCTTGTCTTTTTTATTTCACCCATTCTGATAGGTGTACTACATGATTTCATTTGAAAGTGGGATCTAAACAAAACAAAAATGAATAAACAAACGAAAAGCAGAATCAGACTTCTAAATGCAGAGAACAAATTGATGGTTGCCAAAGGGGAAGAGGGTGGAGGTTGGGCAAAATGGGTAAAGGAGGGGAGCCTGGGTGGCTCAGTGAGTTAAAGCCTCTGCCTTCAGCTCAGGTCATGATCCCCGGGTCCTGAGATCGAGCCCTGCATCGGGGTCCCTGCTCAGTGGGGAGCCTGCTTCCCCCTCTCTCTCTGCCTGCCTCTCTGCCTACTAGTGATCTCTCTCCTTCTCTCTCTGTCAAATAAATAAATAAAATCTTTTTAAAAAAAATGGGTAAAGGAGAGTGGGAGAGACAGGCTTCCAGTTATGGAATGAATAAGTCATGGGAATAAAAGGCACAGCATAGAACATATAGTCAATTTTACTCTAATAGTGATACACGGAGTCAAATGGTAGTAGCTACATTTGTGGTGAACACAGAATAATGTATAAACTTGTTGAATCTCTATAGTGTACACCTGAAATTAATGTAACATTGTGTGTTAACTATACTCAAATTTAAAAAATGGTACAATGGTAACAATATAAACAGAAGACAATGAAATAGCACCTTCAAAGTGCTAAAGGAAAAAGTCAACAAATTTCTATAATGAGCAAAAATGTCCTTCCAAAAAAAAGATTAAAACATTTTTTTCAGACAATAAGAGATAAAGAATGCTAAATATGGTTCTTCAGGCTGAAAGCATGTGATGCCAAACTGAATCTGAAGCCAAATAAAGGAATAAAAAGAGCAATGGAATTAGTACATATATTGGTAATTATAAAAAATTTTTTATTTCTTTATTTCTTTAGAAGAAAATTGACCATTTAAAGCAAAATAGTAAAAATTAGTGGCTTATATATACAGGGAAAAAGTGTAAGCTTAGAAACATAAGTATACTGTTAAAAATGTTACGTTATAAATGACTATATATAATCTTAATTGAAAATAGATCCTGAAAAGTTTATGAAACTTATTATAAACATTGGATAAACTTCTAAAAGTAAAACATTGATGTACAACTAATAGCCCAATATCTGAAATGAACTATAAATACCCTAATCATAAGGAAGTTAAAGTAGTAATACTGATATTAGAAAGGCAGACTTGAAGACAATGAATACTACTAGAAATAAAAGGAACATTTATAATTTTAAGGAGTCAATACATCACGAAGACAGCACTCCCAAATGTATATATATCTAATGACAAGACTTCAAAATACATGAAGCAAAAACTGATAGGACAAATAGTTGAGGATTTAAACAATTTCAAAGGATTTGAATAGTTGAGGATTTAAACAAAGTCAAAGATTTGAAAGCTAAAGCCACACTATGAACCAAATTCTTTTTATTTTTATAGAATACTTTATTCCAAAGCAGCAGAACATATATTGGGTACAAATGGAACATTCACAGAAATTGACCATATTCTTGGCCACATGGCAACTTTTAATAAATTTAGAAATATTATAATTCCATAGAGTATGTTTTCTGACAAAATTGAATTAAATTAGAAGTCAAAAAGATTATTTAGATCCTTCCAAAAGATGGGAAATTGAACACTCTTCATAAATGCCTTAAGAGATAAAAATGAATACTAAAAAAAATTTGAAGTGCATGAATCTTTTTTTTTATTAGAAAATGATTTGGGGGCACCTGGGTGTCTCAGTGGGTTAAGCCTCTGCCTTCAGCTCTGGTCATGATCTCAGGGTCCTGGAATCGAGCCCCACATTGGGCTCTCTCTGCTCAGCAGAGAGCCTGCTTCCCTGCTATCTCTCTCTCCCTGCCTCTCTGCTACTTGTGGTCTCTATCTGTCAAATAAATAAAAAAATCTTAAAAAAAAAAAAAGAAAATGATTTGAATACAGCACAATAAGTGATTTTACTAAAGAAGTTGCTTAGAAAAAATGCTATTGGGTTAAAGGCCTTATTAGAAAACAAAAGTCTAAAACTAATGATTTAAGCATCTTCCTGGAGAAGTTAGAAAAAGATACAAATTAAATTAAAAATAAGTACAAAGGAGGATAAAACAGCTGAAACTGGAAATTAAGTAAATATAAAGTGGACAAAAATAAAAAATCAGTGAAAACAATTGGTTTTGAAAAAAATCAATAAATTTGATAAATCTCCAGAGTGATCAGGGAAAAAATAAAGAAAATGTATTATTGATAGAAGGAGTCAGAGAGAGGCATAGGTGTAGAACCTACATCCATTAACATTTTAATAAGTAAATTTTATGAATTTTTATACCAGTATGTGAAACATAACTTAGATGAAATGGAAAAATTCATTGAATGGAACACATAACCAAAATGGCTAAAGAAAAAAGAATAATGATAGTTTTATATCCAATAGTATTAAATTTGTAATTGAAAATATTCCCAGAAGGAAAATTTCAGTCTTAGCATCTCTGATAAATTCTGTCAAAGGTTAAGGAAGAAATAGTGCCCATATACACAAAATTTTTTTCAAAAACAGGATGGATGTGAATACTTGCCATGTCATTTTATGAAGGTAGTATCATCTTGATACCCAAGCTAGGCAAAGAGGCATTACAATAAAAGTAACTTAGAATTTGATATCCGCATGAACTTGGGTGCATAATTTTTTAAATGTTAGGACATCAAATCCAACAGCATATCAAAAAGATAATAAATCATGACAATTTGAATTTATCCTAATAATACAAAATTGGTTTAACCTTTGAAAATCTAGTAATTTATCATATTAATTGGATAAAGGAGAAAAATCTGGATTCTTAATAGTTATAGAAACAATATTTGACAAAATTCAGTGAACAACTATTTATGGAAAACTCTCAGCATTTTAATAATAGGAGCAATTTTGTTTACCTTAAGTAAAGGAAGTCTAAATAAATGGAAAAGTTTATCTTTTATGGATTAGAATACTTGATAAAGGAAATTATTATCTATCTAATCAAACAAAAACTATGGTTAACCTATTAATGGAAGAAAAACTAAGAATTTTTCTCTTCAGATTAGAAATAGGGAAGGATGCCCCCTCTCATCACTTCTATTTAACATTTTCTGAAAGTCCTAGGTCAGGGGTCAGCAAACTCCAGCCTGCAGAACAGTCACTTGCTTTTGTAAGTAAAATTTTTTTTAACATTTTTTAAAAAAAATTATTTGACAGAGAGAGAGACATCACAAGTAGGCAGAGAGGAAGGGGGAAGCAGGCTCCCTGCTGAGCAGAGAGCCTGATGCAGGCTCAATCCCAGGACCCTGGGATCATGACCTGAGCTAAAGGCAGACACATAACTACTGAGCCACCCAGGTGCCCCTGTAAGTAAAATTTTAATGGAACATAGTGATATCAATTTGTTTATATATTGTTTATGTCTGCTCTTGCCTGCACGGTAGATTTGAGTGTAGCAGAAACTATAACTAAGTAGCTTAAAATATTTATTATATGATTCTTCAAGAATAAGTTTGTCAGTCCTTAAACTGAGTAGTGCAATGTGTGTGGGTGAGACAGAGAGAAAGAGAGAGATTGTGTGGAAATTGGGAGGAAAAAAGAAATTGTCTTTACTTTCAGTTAGCATATTCAGGTACAAGAAAAATCCTGCTTAATCTACAAAACTAATAAGACACCTAAGGTCACAAGTTAAAGGTTTAGTTTTACAAAACAGTTTCTCTTCAATATACTAGCTATAAGTACTTGAATATATAGAATTTAAGAATTGATAATATTTGTATTAGCATTGAAACACAAAATACTTAGGGAAACAGTATTTAACTCAAATTTGAAAGCTTGAAATAAGTTTTTTTGGCAAAATGTGTTTATTAAATACAAAAGTACAGGTTGACCTATTTAAAAGACCCGTAGAAAAAAATAATCAGACAATGCTACCAGAAATTAAATAAAATCTAGTAGATGAAACAGTATACCATATTCATAGATTTGAAGGCTTAGAAAGTTGGAAAGTTGCCTTCCTGATTTCAGTACTTATTATAAAATTATACCAATGGGGTGATTGTGGCAGGGGTATAAAAATCAATGAAATAGAGTGCCAGAAATAGTCCTCTTCCTACAGGAAGGGTTGCATCCTACCTGGAGTCCAAGTTACAAAGAAAAACTCAGCAGATACTACATTTTCTGTGCAATATCATAAATATCTGTCTAGTGAGAGCAAATGTGTATTAATGTATAACATGTACATTAAACGTAACACTATGCTAAGAATTTGGAGTACCCCCCCTTCACTTAATATATTAGAATTTTCTGTAATTCCAACTAGACACTGAGTTTGTAATTTGATTATATGCTGCTGATGGGCATCAGTGTTTTGTATGGAAGCATATATGGTAAATATCTAAGATTTATACAACCAGCAATTCAGACAATTATACATTCTTGCAAAAAAGTATATTGTTACTATGTTTATAATCTAAATATAGAACATATATTAAATGCTCTGTGATTTCCATTTGTGCATGACTTGGGAGATTATTAAAATTACTTTTGAAATATGAATCTAATACAAATATGGAATTCATATTAATGGATATAGAAATATATAGAAATATCCCTGATTGAATATATTTACTCCAAGCTGCAAGATCAATTTACTTAACATATTGCCAAATGTGTTTTAAATAGATTATCTTGAAAGCAGCCAGAGAACAATATATGCAGAGGAAAAGCAATATGAATGGTGGTTGACAACTCTTCAGAAACAATGGAGATCAGAAGACAAACTAAAATTTTAAAGTATGGAAAGAAAATGTCAGCCCAGAATTCTATATTTAGTGAAAATGTTTTGCCAGAAAAACTCATCATTTCAGGCTTTCACATTTGAATTTGTTTCTTGTGCTTGTGTTAATAAGAAATATGAGGACATTCTTAGCTATAGTGAGAATAAGTCCTGATTTTCCAGACTGGACAGGAGCTTAAAATACATACAGTCTGTAGGCTGGATCTAAACAGGACCCTCCTGACACAGAGTTTAATTGTAAAATCAAGCATAATGTATATAATTAACTCTAGGCCAAAAAAAAAGTGCAGTTTAGAAATAAGATGCTTTTTGGTAGAAAGAGTATTTGTGAAATTGATATTAGACTCTCAGTACCTGAACATTTAGCATCTGATACCCTTATCCAACTGTATCTGTTCTGAACCTGGCTCACAAAGCTGTCCTCTGATAATCAAGTGATTTTCCATCTACATCTGCCAAGAAGAAAAATGTAACAGCTATGTTCATACAAGTCTTACTTCCCATTTAGCAGTATCATTTTTTGTTGTTGTTAAATTAATAAACTGGCATTCCACTTGATGTATCAGTTTCTTATGAGCTTAGTTAACATGAGTTAGCCTCCTTGAACATTATCATAATGGTTCCCTGAATGATCAATTTTAAGACTTCTCTGAAATCTCATTTTTCTATCCACAGCAATCTTAGAAGATGAATAAAACCCTTCATCCCTTAATTTTTTTAAAAAACTTTTTATTTGATACAGCTTCAAACTTAAAGGAGAATTGAGAGAAGAATCCAAGGAATTCCTATTGTAGTTCTTATCCAGATTTAAGAATTCTTTACATTTTTCCTTAATTTCTTTATTATTTTCTCTGTATACACACATATATCTCTATATATATACATACGTATACATGCAGGGATATTTTTCTTTTTTTTATTTTATTTATTTATTTGACAGACAGAGATCACAAGTAGGCAGAGAGGCAGGTAGAGAGAGAGGAGGAAGCAGGCTCCCCGCTGAGCAGAGAGCCCGATGCGGGGCTCGATCCCAGGACCCTGGGATCATGACCTGAGCTGAAGGCAGAGGCTTTAACCCACTGAGCCACCCAGGCACCCATATTTTTCTAATGATGTATTAGGGGCATAATTTTCCCTTTCCCCTAGATATTTCAGTATTTCTTAGGAAAATTGGTATTCTGTCATGTAACAACATATTATAAAAATCAGAAAAATTAACATTATAATTTGATACAGTGTTGTGACATAGCCCATAGTCCATGTTCAAATTGTTAATTGTTCCCCCAAATGTCCTTTATAGACCCTTCTCCCATCCCCTAGTTCAATGTCCAAGCCACTGCTTTTTTAAAAATTTTGTTGTATCTAATATTTCCTTACCCAGTCTTTATCTTTTTTAGTTTGACATTTTTGCTGCAGACATTTTGTAACACATCCTTTAGAGTTCCCTTGATGTTTCCTTTTGATTAGATTTAGGATACACATTTTTGGTGAAATACCCCAAATGATGTGTCCTTCTTAATGAATCATACCAAGAGGCATCATTATATTATTTTGGCTCAATTGTGGTTATATAAACTTTGATCTCCAATTAAGCTGGTGTTGAGAGGTTTCTCTTTTATAAAGTTATTGTTCTTTCCTTTGTAATTATTCTTTCACGACCACCCCAGTGGTGGTGTACTGTCTTCCAATATCACAGATTAGTTTTGCAGGTTTTTGATCTTTATATATCTGGAATCCCATGGTATGTACTCTCCTTGTATATATTCTTTCATTTTATGTTATGTTTGTGAGATTGATCCATATTGCTATGCAGTTGTTATGTTTATTCTTTTTTTTTTAAAGATTTTATTTATTTATTTGACAGAGATCACAAGTAGGCAGAGAGTCAGGCAGAGAGAGAGGGGGAAGCAGGCTCCCTGCTGAGCAGAGAGCCCGATGCGGGGCTCGATCCCAAGACCCTGAGATCATGACCTGAGCCGAAGGCAGAGGCTTTAACCCACTGAGCCACCCAGGTGCCCCTGTTATGTTTATTCTTATGACTGTATTGTATTCCATTACATGGATATATCACCCTTCATGAGCAATTGAGCAATTTTCCAGTTTGTAGTATGAAAGATGTGCTCTGTAAACATTATTGTAAATGTCATTTACAGAATCTGTTGGGTATATACCAAGGAAGAGTAGAATTGTTGAGTTGCATGTATCCAGTTATTCAGAGTTGGCAGACATTTCCAAAGAGTTTTCCAAAGGGGTTGGTTGTACCAGCTTTTGTTCTGTCTAGAAGTGAATGAACGTTCTGGTAGATCTGAAATAATACATTTTTTTAAATTTTTTCCTTTCCAATTATGATGGTTTTTTTTTCTTTCCTTATTGTACTTGCTATTACCTCTAAGAATTGTTGAGTAGCTTTTTTGTCATGAGTGAGAGTTGAATTTTATCGAACGAATTTCCTTCATCTATTTCAAATGTTCATGTGATTTTCACTTTATTTTCTATGTGTTAAATCACATGAATTGATTTTTTAATGTTAAGCCAACCTAGAATTACTAGATTGAAACTATTTGGAAATAAGTCGTCCTTTTTATATACATCTGGATTATGTTTGGTAATATTTTATTAAGGATTATTGTGTCTGTGTCCAAGAGAGGAGTTGGTCTCTAACTTCTCTTTGTTATAATGTCCTTGTTCTCTTTTGGTATCAAACTTATGCTGGCCTTATAAAAAGAGAGGAGTTCTCTTTCTGTTTTCAGAAGAGTTTAAGTAATATTAGGGTTATTTCTTTAGATTTGAAAGAATTCTTTGTTGAAGGTTTTTGGGGTAGGGGTTTTATTTGTGAAAAGTTTTTAACTTTTAATTGGCTCAATTTCTTCATTAGACATAGAATATTGAGACTTTTAATGTCTCTGTCAACTTTAGTAAATTGTGTTTGTTAGGGACTTTTTATAGCTCATTGAAATTGTTAAATTTTTTGGCATAAATTTTCTTAATAATATCTTCTTTTTAAAAAACATGTTGGTAGGTATTTGTTGATGTCCTCATTTTCATTCCTGATATTATCAATTTCTGTTGTCATCTTTTTTTCCTTCTTTACTCATGCTACTTCATTACCAATTTTATTAGTCTTTTCAGAGAACCAGTCTTTGGTTTGTTGATTATCTCTATAGTGGATTTATTTTCCCTTGATGAATATCTGATTTTGCATTCTTTCTTTCCTTCTTTATGCTTAATGGGCTCATACTTTTCTGGATTTTACTCATTTATATTCTTCTGTAGTACTTCTTTAAGACTATGGTTTCCTTTGTTTAGCTCTATCCCTAAGCTTTGATAGGTCATATGCAATGTTTAGTATTCATATATTTTAAAACATTTTCTGACCATCAGTGTGATTTATTCTTAGACAAATAGTAGTTTAAAATATATATATTATTTGATTTCCAGCTTTAATTCCTCTGTGAAGATGGAAATGTTCAGTATCTGAGATACCCTATATAGTTGTTAGTCATTTGTGGCTACTGAATACTAGATACATGGCTAGTGCATTGAGGCACTGAATTTTATTTGACTTATTTATTTATCTTTAAGGAACTGAATTTTAAATTTTAGAATACATTTTATTTTTGTTTATTTTTTAATTTTTTAGAAATATTTTATTTATTTATTTGACAGACAGAGATCACAAGTAGGCAGAGAGGCAGGCAGAGAGAGAGGAGGAACCAGGCTCCCTGATGAGCAGAGAGCCCGATGCGGGGCTTGATCCCAGGACCCTGGGATCATGACCTGAGCCGAAGGCAGAGGCTTTAACCCACTGAGACACCAGGCGCCCCTAGAATACATTTTAGAATAAAATTTATTTCATGTAAATAGTCACATGTTGCTAGTGTCGTCTCTAATAGTCAGCATAGTCAGGGTTACCAAAAATTTTCTACATTGACATACTGAAGAGTATAATACTAGATGAAGACATAACTAATAAGTTACTGGTATTTTGAAATCTCTTGATCTGAGGTAGAATGCACAGTGTCCTCTGGAACCTAGATGTGTGTTTTAGATTTGGAGTCCAAAGGGGAATTGATCCTTGGTTAACACTACTGATTCTCCTGAATATGGAGTTAATGATCTTGAGATCACTGATGATATGCTAAAATAATATTCATTGTGTTAGACAGATCTGATTATGTAATTTAGAAAAGAATTGGAAGAATGTGAAGAAAGTCTAGTATGGCTCAAGAAAGGCCAGTGACAAATATTTTAAAAACTATTCTTCATTGGTGCGTGTCTTTCCTTTCTGCATTTCTAATTCAGCATTTATAAGAGGAATCTTCTTTCACTCCACTCCATGGTGGTATATTCCCATAATAACATCCTAGAAAAAGATGGGAGAGTAAAAATACAAGGTATGGTCAAAGTGGAGTGAAAGCTTGAATTCAGTAAATAACTGGGTTTCTGATTAGAAACTATGACATCTGAAAAACTAAAAATCCAATTAGAATTCAGTTATCTATTGAGGAAAACATGATTACAATCCTTATACCTTATAATTACCATCATGCTTTTCCTTATTCTTTTTGTTAAATATTTCATTGACTTACCTCACAAGCTCCTATAATTTGGAGTAAATCAATGATATGTACTGATGTAGGCCTTAGAGAGCTAATATATTTATCTTTCACTGAATCAAAGGCGAGTATAATTATTTTCAGGGAAAACTCATGAAATTACCACCTGCTTGAAAAGAAACTCCAGCAAATCCCAAGTTTCAGGGACTAGAATCATATCCTCTAGTTATAAACAGAAGAAAAATAATCCTCTGGGGCCCTATGAACAATACTTTCCAAAAATAAAGCTCTTGTCTTTTAGTAACACATCAAAGTTGTACCATGGAGTTGGTAACAGCACAGAGAAAAGAAAGAAGAAGTTTTAAGAATATTTTAGAGCTTGGGGACATTTCAGGATGAAAGTTCTTTAGGATTTTGCTACATTGGTAGAATACCAACATTATAGTTCCTTTATGAAATGTCACCATCAGAGAGATTAATTTTAGAAATATGGGATCACAGAAATGTTTCCATTGATGTAGGTTACTTTGTTGAACTCCAAAAATGTGTCAAGAGTAACAAATCTATCTGACATGTCCAGTCAAGGATCTGTTTTAAGCAGAAACCATGGCTTGCAGGACACTGTTTAATTTTAATTTTCTTTTTCAACCACAAAAAGGAGTCTTTGTTTGCAGTTAGGATGAACACCTGTGGAATCCTTAAACATTTACAGACTTGTCTTTAAAAGCTCTATAGTACAGTTAAGATTTAATCTATCAAAGTGGTATAAATAATGTAGACATAGCCTTAGGTGCCAGTTCTTCCCACAGCACATAGAAAAACATAACAGCAGTAAGAACTTCGGTGATTTTCATATAGCTCAAATATAACACTGCCAAAAAGGCAGAGGGGAGCAGTGTAATCTGGAGATATAGCCTTCTTGATGCTAGTAATAATGTGCTAAAGTTTAGAAACGGGAAATATCAGGGTTCTGGCAAAGCTAAAATTATTCAGAAGAAATAAAATTCAGATGGTTTCTTGCTCAAAAGCTTGGATCTTATTCTGAAGTTCTTGTAATTGAAAGAAAAGTGACTATAAGAATGGCCAAGCAGTTCTGGGCCTAAGCATTGACCTTCCATATCCCTTTAATCAAATCTAATGATATTTCCATGTTTATCCATGACATTAAAACATCTCTGCTGGACTTGAATGTGGAAGTTCAATCTAAATCTCAAACCGAGCATATATTAGACATGAAGTAATATGTGCACAACAGCATATTGGCTACTAAAAGGGATAACAAGAAGCGTAAGATGTGGTTCTAATTCCAGAGATTATTAAAATCTAGTAACAAAGATGAGGAGAAAATATTGAGAGGTAACTAAGATTCATAGCATATATAGTTGAAAGGGGAAATTTGGGGAAGGTGTTTTCTGGAAAATCTTCTTGGTAGAAGAGAAAATCAGATTTAATAATGGCAAAGTTCCACACAGGTAGATGTGATGAGGATGAGATGTTCTTGACAGGAGTATTAATGCAGATCTGGAGAAATGGAGAGACAGGAAGTAACTGATTTTAGCTGGAGAGATAGGTTTATTAGAGGAATAGAGAAGTAAGTTTGGAGATCCCCCCCCTCCCCAAAATGTGGTGGGACTGGAATTCCAAAGTGTAGTAATTTAAGAAAACAGGACTTTGGAAAGTTTACCTAATGGATGGAAACCAGCATAATGTAGGTGTTCAGTAAATATTTGATGAGTTAATGAAATGGGAGATTATCACTGAACATTTTTACAGAAAAGCAGATACATTAGGAATGAGCTCCTCACTCCCTAAGAACAGAATTAGAGTCATTAGATGATGTACTGAAAAGGCAACTCCTCTTTCTGGAGCTACACATTAAGACTGTACTAAGCTCATAATCTAACTTTCTTTTCACAAGATAAAAGAACTCTAAACTTTGTGCTCCCCTTTCACTTAGTGCCTCCCAAACTCTGTTATCACATGATCTTTCTTTCTGAAAGCCTAATTTTTATCCTTCCTTCACTTTTTTTCTAGAGGACATATTTCTCTGTTCCAAATCACCTTCTGGGTAATCAACCCTGATCCCTTTCAGGTAGTGTTAATTACTTCCCCTTCTGTACAGAAGAGTGCACTACTCTTGTTATACTGTACATTGCAAGTACAAGTCCTTTCACATGTTTATATCCCATGCTTAACTCTGCCCCTGTCAAACAATTATATGATCACTGAATATCTACTGAGTTAAATACATACTTTCCAGTATCACAATGTTGATGGCAGAGTGAAAAATTTATAAAACAAGTTATTCCTGGAAATGAAAAAAAAAAAGGTGAAGGATTGCTGTCCTCTTTGATGACGCTTCCTGAGTATCTGAAGGGAAAAAATAAGGAGGTGGTAATTCTAAGTTTCCTTGTGAATTCTAGGTTCAGCTTTTTACTAATATACTTTCATTTTAGTTTTAGACATTTCATATATCTGTGTGTACATAAATATGCATATATACATACACATATGTTCATATATATGTATATTATATATAATCTTAATGATCTCTCTTTTTCTGCACACAAACATGCACACACATGCATTCTTAGTTGACAGGAGGATCTGCAAAAATGCCATGCTTCTGCCAGTGTGGCTTTCCAAACAGGTTTCATAGAAATAAGTGAAATAGTCAAAACAAATCTTACTTTTCCTTCAGCCATACATTTACTTGGTTACTTGTTGAGTTATTTATTTTGCTAGGAATTTCTGAATTCAGTAATTAGAGATGAGTAATGAGTAGATAGCCTATGGAACAAATCAGATAAATAAAGATGTAGAAATTCAAAAGAAGTTTCTGAAATGTTCCTACTTTAAGCTTCTCATATCTTTTGGGGATTTTGCTTTTTTTTAAAATTTCATTCCAGAAACCCACAGGTGGACTTCAGAAAGTTTGTGAGCTCCTTTAAATCAATATGCTACATTTTGTAATATGTTCATTTTTCTTGGGAAATTTTCTTTTTCCCCCTTGTTTTCTTTTTTGTAAAATCAGACTTCCACAATTATCTATGACTGTAAAATATTCTATTCTGTCTACTTTAATGTGTTAGACAATAGGTTATCTATTCAGTAATAGTAATTAGAGTAATAACCTCCAAATAATTTCAAACTGATTATATCTTTTAATCTTCTTAACTCTAAGAAGTAGTAATTTTTTTTTTTAGACCTTCAGTTTGCTGATGATTAAATTGAAATTCAGATCCCAAACATCCTGCATAAGCTAAACTCGTTATTCCATGGTAGGCAGTAGAGCCATGCTTCTCATCTCTCCAAATCTGCAATTCATTTCAATAGACTTGTTCCTTGCCCCATCAACCATATGTTCTCCAGGAATCTCTCTCCTTCCATCTGTTTTCCTCTGTGTACAAGCACGATTAGTCCTCGAACAGCTTGTCCAACTGTGCTCGATCTCACTTCCCACCCTGGTTTCAGGTCTTCTGAACATGGAAGGTTTGAGGGCAGAGAAAACTGACACAGCAGAATTGGTATTTTTGAGTTGGCCATCAGGAAATCAGTCTGGTCATACTTCACTGCAGGGGTTAGAGTGCTGGTATAGGGGAGTGGAAAGGTAATCAGCAGAAAGAGCTTTGTACCAGAAATTTGGAGGCAGATAAGGAAAGGAGTGAACTTGGAATAAAGCAGAGAGGAGACAGGGAAAGGGAGGGGAGGCCAGTTGGTATCAAGGACCTCAGTTCAAGCAGAAAAGGCTCTGTATCTCATTCCTAGAGCTGTTAGACCTTCATAATGTTGGAGATCCTGATCCCAGGAGTCCTCAGTGACTCTGCTACAGTCTCTGACTAGTCTTAAATAATCCTCTTTGGACAAGGGAAACACTTTCAAGGAAGTTGAGGCCATATCCATGTATGTACCCCACTCTCATAGGGAAATTTAAAGCATCTTAACTCATCAGTGATGCCTTTATACTGTGTGAATTCTGAGACAGCTGGAACTTTGTGAGGCTAAACCATCTTTATTACTTTCTTATTCAAACCCGAGGTCCTGTATTACAGTGGGAGCATGAGTGTTCCTTCTTTCTTCCTCATCCTCTCCCTGGAGGCTTTCACCTGCCAAAACTAAGGGAAGATTTTGCAGTGGTACTTAAACCTAAAGAGGAAACAATGCTGGATTATGGTTTCTGAGGACCTCAGCTCTATCTCATTTATTCTTTTTGTTTAAATTGAGGAATTGAGGTGTAGAAATGTCATACACCTAAAGGAGGTAGAAGCCTGGAGCCTCAGATTTCTGACTCAGAACCATTCCCTTTATCCTATGAAATGTTCAGTACACATTTTCTCAATAATATTACTCACTGACCAGAAAATAAGTTTGTCACTACTGCTTATTTTTCTTGGTATTAAGTTTAATAACTATTCCATTAGTACAATAACTTATTGCCATATAAATCCATAGTTATTTGTATCAGCGCATGCACTGAACTAATCATGTCTATGTTTAGTCCTATTATGGGCCATTTAGCTCTCCTACTACATTTGATGCAAACCAGACATTGTGATGGGCCAAACTCTAGGACACAAACAGTTTCACAAAATGTACATGTTTTCCACCACTAAAGGAACAATATACTTTGCAAATAAACACTATTAACATTGAAGAGACCATCCAAAACAATATAATAAAGGTCAGCAGGATATCTCAACATTCCCTGCCTGCTTAGCCCTAGGACTCTGGACAGTGGAAGTGAAGAAAAGGTAGTGCTGAGAAAGGGAATGGGTCCAGAGTTAAGTGATACTTGAATTGACCTTTTAGGTCACTGAGAGCAGATTGCAAACAAATTCTCAAAGCTATTGAAGTTTTTCTTTGAACTTTCCCCTTATGGATAGCTTATTTTAATCAGTAAGAAAACTTCTTCCCTGTTTGATGAAATCCTGGAGCCCTGATCCCAAAATGTCTTTGGCTGACCCAAACTTCACTTTTTGTGGCATGTAACATGGAGAATGAAAGAGCTAAAGTTTTGCAATCCTCTCTTTCCTCTGTTGAGATGGTTAGCACTATTCAGCGACTGCCCTCTCAGCCTCCATCCTGTTATAAACAGGTAAACTCTGAGCCACTGAAGTTTTGGTTTGTAAGTTACCAGGTCCTAAACAGAAGCTAGCCTGTTGTAACTGGTATATTTCCCACTGTTTTCCCTAATGATAAAAAGTCTGTGGACTTCTGCACTGGAAACAGGAAGTTGAAAGAGTTGCTTATATATTACCAATTTGGAATTTAAGCAGAATGGACACTGGTGTTCTAAGGCTAAGTTAGTTAAATAAAAGAGTACATTTCCCATTAAGAGCAAGTAAACCTAGTGAGGTGAGAAAGGGAGTGGTTTTTCCATTTAAATGTGGCTGTGAGACCCAAGTGTTTTAGAAGAGGACATTAAGTGACACTTTCTGGAATGGCATATCATCCCAGTCATTGCTAGGACAATTTTTTTAACCTTTCTGTTTCCCCCATCTGTTAAAAAAAAAAAAAAGAGAGAGAGAGAGAGAAATATTTATTACTGATATTTTTCTACTATTGTTACTAAGAAGATTAAATTAGTTAATGCATATAAAATACTTGGTATAATGCCTGGGTTTTAGTAATAAGTTACTAAATGGAAACAATTTTATTCCAACTTTTTTTTCCCATTCCGTCTCAATTCCTGTCTGAGTGTGGCCATGCTTTCTTCATCAGTGTAAGAATAATTGTTTTCATTTATATGAACAGCTTACCATTTATGCCTAATGATGTGTAGCACAATAGCTGTTATACATATCATTAAATGTGTGTCTGATTAACCTTCTTGTAATTTTAATTGCAACACAAAATACCTCTTGTGCATACTCAGCCATCAGAGACTGGGGCTCATGAAACATGGTTGACTGCTTTCAACCTGAAAGAATTATAAGGAACGTCGATCACACACAGCATAAGTCATACACCTGAGAACAGCAGAGCACAAAGAAAAGAACACAGGGTTAGGAGTCATGTAGACCAAGAACTGAAACCTTTAGGTCCATCACTATAATTTATTCAGTCTTCAGACAGCTTTTCTCTGTGAAACATGGCTAGTGATACCTATCATGTAGGATTTGTGAAGAATAGAGTTGCTGTATATACAATGTTCAACAAGGATCTTGGAACACAGTAAAAAGTTTATTAGCTGTTACTATTTTTATAACTTTGGACTTTAATTAAATGGGACTTCTAGAAGTCCATTGTAGTTAGCTTCCTCTGCCTTACAGGTATGTTATCACATTCTCTGCTCTAATTCTCTGCAAATGCAGTATATGAGACACCAGCATGATTTGTCCAAGGTCATGTACCTTGTAAGGGAAGGAGAGAAGCTGAGCCAGCCGGGTGCCCCACCTCTTCCTTTACTTCCCTCTTTCACTCAGCCTGTGCCCACTGCTGGCAAAACAACCTGAGGCATACATTCTTCTGATGTTTAGTCAGTGGCATCCTGTGCCTTCCCAAAGAGAGGAAGCACATTTGAGTCAGGAGGAAATACAACTGCCAAGTAGGAAAGATATCAAAGAACAGAGGACAGATGACCTGTTCTGGGCTGCAAATATGGCAAAAAAGCCACATCAAAATGGTTCCTTGGACCCAAGAAACTTGAGAACATTAAAAATCCGTAAGTATGAGTCACACTCCCCTGTGGGAAGGAAACTAGAGCTATCTCCTACTAACCGGAACATGTCTTCATGGGGCCTGTGCCCCAAGTCTCCCCAGTCCTGTCTTCTTTGGTTACCATCTCTGAATACTTTCTTCCTTGTTTAGAGTCTTGACCATGGCCCAGGTTAAGTATAGACTGAGTAATCTGAGCTGTCTTGGGTGAAAGCTACACATTATCACAGTAGAGTAGCTGCTCATCAGAGGACCCCATCTGCTGTATGTAGTGTGATACTTCCTCAGAAGATTGTGTGAACCTTGATTCAGAGCTCCATGGGAGATGAATAGACAAGTCACACTTCACTACTCTCTTTCTTGCCTGTTTTCATCTTGGTTAGGTCTTCCCTCTGAGGTCCTGGGGACAGTATATCACAGTCATTTGAATTTTGACATAGTACTTCACAAGGGAGAGGAATTACTTTACTTTTTAGGTGTTCCTACAAAAAAAATCATTGCAAGGATGAAATAAGAGAATGTGGGTTAATTAGACATATATTAGTGTGTGTTTAGAAAATATACTGGATATATATTAAGTATGTCTAGAAAAATATCTAGAAAATGATAGTTTCCCTTTTTTTCTTACAAAATAAAACCTAAATCTAGAGAAATAGAGTTATAATAAATATATTCCTGATTACCTAAAAAACTGCAAGGGTTAAAGATAGGAAAGGGTGTGAATTCCCCCATCATAATAAATATTTCATTTTCTAATTTATAATGTAAAATTAATAAGAAAAAAAAACAAGAAAAATTAAAAAGAAGTCCCTATGGATAAGCAGTGTACCATTAGTGTGTATTGTATGCATAGGTATATCATTCATTTTAAAATTAATTTAAATTACCTTTCAGACATCAGAAAACTTTCAATAAAGGAAGAAAAAGTAGTAGAAGTTTGACATGGTTCTTTGTTAATGAATTCAGAGTACGAATGAAGTTATTTGAGGGTAAATATTTTTCTGGTTATGATAAAATCTAGGTATGATTTCTGGTTATGAGCTTGTGGTTTAGAAGATTAAAGATGTTATAGCTGGAGGAGTTATTTTTCATCATGTTCTTAGGGAAGGTCCTGGTAAAAGCCTATCCATGATTAAAACTGAGGATCCCATGATGCCCAATGATTAAAAAAATTCCAAACAGATGTATTTTGTAATAACTAAATACTTTGTCTCTTAATGTCTTTCTTCATTGCAATTATTGAACAGTAGGGAAGGAATTAACTTATTTTTCTATATTAAGTGAAGTGTCAAAGAGGGAGAAAGTATGCTTCTGTTTATGTTCTACAAGCTTGAAGTTCTGAAATGTCATTTTCCTGGAAGCCATATCGTTCATATTACTGGGTTTAATGTGAAATATTGTATATAATTTATTTATATTAACAAGCCCATCTATCATACCACTGATGCCTCAACTAGTTTGAGAGGAATATACTATGGAAATGTAGGTGTGTGCCAGGATTGCTTGTATGTGGTACTTGGTTACTCCAGGTCTGTCTGACACATAAACTGCATGGGCCTATTTCTTGAACATGATTTTCATTTGTGCTCCCATGTGCTGGTAAGGGCTGGATGGATGCATTTGAGGAGAAATCTGTAACTGTTACACGCTCACCTAGATAATAGAATTGAGGCAGTTGTACATGAATAACAGTGAATGTCGTCTACCTTGCAAGCTGCTGAGGACGATGAGATGGTCAGAGTGCCAAAAGAATATTATATAGTGTAGTAAGGACTACTTTTGATTCTCTAGGTAACTCTAGAGGAATATGAGAATAATCTCCAAAGTTCTTCTAATTGCTGTCATTACCATGGGTGTAGCTAAACTATTTAGTGTTCAGGATCCTGCAAAAATAAGAAAAAAAAAAAGATGATGGTGGAGATAATGGCTGATATATATGTATATATGTATTAGTTAGAGTATATTATTAGTTATATATCTATATATAAAATAATACATTTGAATATATATGAATAAATATAGTGCATCAGTATCTGAATATATATAGTGCATCCAGGTACAATTATTATTTTTTTTGTTTCCTTAAATTAAAACTTTTTTTTTATTTTAATAAACATATAATGTATTTTTATCCCCAGGGGTACAGGTCTGTGAATCACCCAGGTTTACACATTTCACAGCACTCATCATAGCACATACCCTCCCCAATGTCCATTTCCCCACCACCCTCTCCCGTCCCCCCTCCCCCCAGCAACCCTCAGTCTGTTTTTTGAGATTGAGTCTTTTATGGGTTGTCTCCCTCCCAATCCCATCTTTTCATTTTTTCTTTTCCTACCTCCCCCCAACCCCCCCGCATTGCATCTCCACTTCCTCATATCAAAGAGATCATATGATAGTTGTCTTTCTCCGATTGACTTATTTCGCTAAGCATGATACCCTCTAATTCCATCCACGTCGTCGCAAATGGCAAGATTTCATGTCTTTTGATGGCTGGATAGTATTCCATTGTGTATATATACCACGTCTTCTTTATCCATTCATCTGTTGATGGACATCTAGGCTCTTTCCACAGTTTGGCTATTGTGGACATTGCTGCTATAAACATTCGGGTGCACGTGCCCCTTCGGAGCACCACGTTTGTATCTTTAGGATATATACCCAGTAGTGCAATTGCTGGGTCATAGGGTAGCTCTATTTTCAGTTTTTTTGAGGAACCTCCACACTGTTTTCCAGAGTGGTTGCACCAGCTTGCATTCCCACCAGCAGTGTAGGAGGGTTCCCCTCTCTCCGCATCCTCACTAGCATCTGTCATTTCTTGACTTGTTAATTTTAGCCATTCTGACTGGTGTGAGGTGGTATCTCATTGTGGTTTTGATTTGTATTTCCCTGATGCCGAGTGATGTGGAGCATTTTTTCATGTGTCTGTTGGCCATCTGGATGTCTTCTTTGCAGAAATGTCTGTTCATGTCCTCTGCCCATTTCTTGACTGGATTATTTGTTCTTTGGGTATTGAGTTTGCTAAACTCTTTATAGATTTTGGATACTAGCCCTTTATCTGATATGTTGTTTGCAAATATCTTCTCCCATTCTGTCAGTTGTCTTTTGGTTTTGTTCACTGTTTCCTTTGCTGTGCAAAAGCTTTTGATCTTGATGAAATCCCAATAGTTCATCTTTGCCCTTGCTTCTGTTGCCTTTGGCGATGTTCCTAGGAAGAAGTTGCTGCGGTTGAGGTCAAAGAGGTTGCTGCCTGCATTCTCCTCAAGGATTTTGATGGATTCCTTTCTCACATTGAGGTCCTTCATCCATTTTGAGTCTATTTTCGTGTGTGGTGTAAGGAAATCATCCAATTTCATTTTTCTGCATGTGGCTGTCCAATTTTCCCAGCACCATTTGTTGAAGAGGCTGTCTTTTTTCCATTGGATATTCTTTCCTGCTTTGTCGAAGATTAGTTGACCATAGAGTTGAGGGTCTATTACTGGGCTCTCTATTCTGTTCCATTGATCTATATGTCTGTTTTTGTGCCAGTACCATACTGTCTTGATGATGACAGCTTTGTAATAGAGCTTGAAGTCTGGGATTGTGATGCCACCGACTTTGGCTTTCTTTTTCAATATTCCTTTGGCTATTCGAGGTCTTTTCTGGTTCCATATAAATTTTAGGATTATTTGTTCTATTTCTTTAAAAAAAATGGGTGGGATTTTGATAGGGATTGCATTAAATGTGTAGATTGCTTTAGGTAGAATAGACATTTTCACAATATTTGTTCTTCCAATCCATGAGCATGGAATATTTTTCCATTTCTTTGTGTCTTCCTCAATTTCTTTCATGAGGACTTTATAGTTTTCTGAGTACAGATTCTTTGCCTCTTTGGTTAGATTTATTCCTAGGTATCTTATGGTTTTGGGTGCGATTGTAAATGGGACTGACTCCTCAATTTATCTTTCTTCTGTCTTATTGTTAGTGTAAAGAAATGCGACTGATTTCTGTGCATTGACTTTATATCCTGACACTTTACTGCAATCCTGTACAAGTTCTAGCAGTTTTGGAGTGGAGCCTTTTGGGTTTTCCACATACAGTATCATATCATCTGCAAAGAGTGATAGTTTGACTTCTTCTTTGCCAATTTGGATGCCTTTAATTTCTTTTTGTTGTCTGATTGCTGAGGCTAGGACTTCTAGTACTATGTTGAACAGCAGTGATGATAACGGACATCCCTGCCGTGTTCCTGACCTTAGCGGAAAAGCTTTCAGTTTTTCTCCATTGAGAATGATATTTGCGGTGGGTTTTTCATAGATGGCTTTGATAATATTGAGGTATGTGCCTTCTATCCCTACACTTTGAAGAGCTTTAATCCAGGAAGGGATGCTGCACTTTGTCAAATGCTTTTTCAGCATCTATTGAGAGTATCATAGGTTCTTACTCTTTCTTTTACTAATGTATTGTATCACATTGATGGATTTGCGGATGTTGAACCAACCTTGTAGCCCTGGAATAAATCACACTTGGTCATGGTGAATAATCCTTTTAATGTACTGTTGGATCCTATTGGCCAGTATTTTAGTGAGAATTTTTGCATCTGTGTTCATCAAGGATATGGGTCTGTAATTCTCTTTTTTGATGGGATCCTTGTCTGGTTTTGGGATCAAGGTGATGCTGGCCTCATAGAATGAGTTTGAAAGTTTTCCTTCCATTTCTATTTTTTGGAACAGTTTCAGGAGAATAGGAATTAATTCTTCTTTAAATGTTTGGTAGAATTCCCCTGGGAAGCTGTCTGGTCCTGGACTTTTGTTTGTTTGGAGATTTTTGATGACTGTTTCAATCTCCTTATGGGTCTGTTCAGGTTATCTATTTCTTCCTGGTTCAGTTGTGGTAGTTTATACATCTCTAGAAATGTATCCATTTCTTCCAGATTGTCAAATTTGCTGGCGTAGAGTTGCTCATAGAATGTTCTTATAATTGTTTGTATTTCTTTGGTGTTGGTTGTGATCTCTCCTCTTTCATTCATGATTTTATTTATTTGCGTCCTTTCTCTTTTCTTTTGGATAAGTCTGGCCAGGGGTTTGTCAATCTTATTAATTCTTTCAAAGAACCAGCTCCTAGTTTTGTTGATTTGTTCTATTGTTTTTTTAGTTTCTATTTCATTGATTTCTGCTCTGATCTTTATGATTTCTCTTCTCCTGCTGGGTTTAGGCTTTCTTTGTTGTTCTCTCTCTAGCTCCTTTAGGTGTAGGGTTAGGTTGTGTATTTGAGACCTTTCTTGTTTCTTGAGGAAGGCTTGCACTGCTATATATTTTCCTCTCAGGACTGCCTTTGTTGTGTCCCACAGATTTTGAACCATTGTATTTTCATTATCATTTGTTTCCATGGTTTTTTTCAGTTCTTCTTTAATTTGCTGGTTGACCCATTCATTTTTTAGAAGGATGCTGTTTAGTCTCCATGTGTTTGTGTTCTTTCCAAACTTCCTCTTGTGATTGAGTTCTAGCTTCAGAGCATTGTGGTCTGAAAATATGCAGGGGATGATCTCAATCTTTTGGTACGGATTGAGACCTGATTTATGACCCAGGATGTGGTCTATTCTGGAGAATGTTCCATGTGCACTAGAGAAGAATGTATATTCAGTTGCTTTGGGATGGAATGTTCTGAATATATCTGTGATGTCCATCTGGTCCAGTGTGTCATTTAAGGCCTTTATTTCCTTGTTGATCTTTTGCTTAGATGATCTGTCCATTTCAGTGAGGGGAGTGTTAAAGTCCCCTGCTATTATTGTATTACTGTCGATGTATTTCTTTGATTTTGTTATTAATTGGTTTATATAGTTGGCTGCTCCCATGTTAGGGGCATAGATATTTAAGATTGTTAGGTCTTCTTGTTGGACAGACCCTTTGAGTATGATATAGTGTCCTTCCTCATCTCTTATTATAGTCTTTGGCTTAAAATCTAATTGATCTGATATAAGGATTGCCACCCCAGCTTTCTTCTGATGTCCATTAGCATGGTACATTGTTTTCCACCCCCTCACTTTAAATCTGGAGGTGTCTTTGGGTCTAAAATGAGTTTCTTGTAGGCAGCCTATTGATGGGTTTTGTTTTTTTTATCCATTCTGATACCCTGTGTCTTTTGATTGGGGCATTTAGCCCATTAACATTCAGGGTAACTATTGAGAGATATGAATTTAGTGCCATTGTATTGCCTGTAAGGTGACTGTTTCTGTATATTGTCTCTGTTTCTTTCTGATCTACTACTTTTAGGGTCTCTCTTTGCTTAGAGGACCCCTTTCAATATTTCCTGTAGAGCTGGTTTGGTGTTTGCAAATTCTTTCAGCTTTTGTTTGTCCTGGAAGCTCTTTATCTCTCCTTCTATTTTCAGTGATAACCTAGCCGGATATAGTATTCTTGGCCGCATGTTTTTCTTGTTTAGTGCTCTGAATATATCATGCCAGTTCTTTCTGGCCTGCCAGGTCTCTGTGGATAGGTCCGCTGCCAATCTAATATTTTTACCCTTGTATGTTACAGACTTCTTTTCCCGGGCTGCTTTCAGGATTTTCTCTTTGTCGCTAAGACTTGTAAATTTTACTATCAGGTGATGAGGTGTGGACCTATTTTTATTGATTTTGAGGGGCGTTCTTAGCATCTCCTGGATTTTGATGTTTGTTCCCTTTGCCATATTAGGGAAATTCTCTCCAATAATTGTCTCCAATATACCTTCTGCTCCCCTCTCTCTTTCTTCTTCTTCTGGAATCCCAATTATTCTAATGTTGTGTCGTCTTATGGTGTCGCTTATCTCTTGAATTCTCTCCTCGTGGTCCAGTATTTGTTTGTCTCTCTTTTGCTCAGCTTCTTTATTCTCTGTCATTTGGTCTTCTATGTCATGAATTCTTTCTTCTGCCTCATTTATCCTACCAGTGAGGGCTTCCATTTTTGATTGCACCTCATTAATAGCTTTTTTGATTTCAACTTGGTTAGATTTTAGTTCTTTTATTTCTCCAGAAAGGGCTTTTATCTCTCCAGAGAGGGTTTCTCTAATATCTTCTATGCCTTTTTCGAGGCCGGCTAGAACCTTGAGAATTGTCATTCTGAACTCTAGGTCTGTCATGTGACCAATGTCCGTATTGATTAGGTCTCCAGCCTTCGGTACGGCCTCTTGTTCTTTTTTTTGAGGTGAGTTTTTCCACCTTGTCATTTTGTCCAGATAAGATTTGCTTTCTCCTGCTGTGGAATTCCGCTGTTCTTGGTGAGCGAAGTTGGTCTTGGCTGGGTTTCTTGTTGATCTTCTTGTGGAGGGGCCTGTTGTGATTCTCAAGTGTCTTTGCCACAGGCGGAATTGCACTGCCTTTGCCAGGGGCCGGGCTAAGTATACTGCTCTGGTTTGCTTTCGGGAGCTTTTGTTCCCTGAGCACTTTCCGTAGAGTCCCGGAGGACGGGAATGAAGATGGTGGCCTCCCAATCTCCGGCTGGAGGAGCCGAGAGCTTGGGGTTCCGCTCCTCAGTGCGCCCTTAGAGAAAAGCGCCCAACTGCCCCGCCTCCCTGGCCTGCGGTCGCACCTTGAGGAAAGCAGTCAATTGTTGGAACCTGGAGAAAAGCACCCGGTTGCTTCCGTCTCCGTGGCCTCCGGCCGCGCTCCGAGCCCACCCAGCCTGCAACCGGCACAAGGTAACCCTGGGCTGAGAGCTCACTCCTTGGCTTTGTCGCTGTAGCCGGCTTCCCCACTCTAATACCTGCGAGCTCTGTAGCACTCAGACACCCCCGGTCCTTCTGTGACCCTGTGGGACCTGGGGTTATGCTGACCCCGTCTGGGTTTCCCCCCGGTTTAGCCTCTGGAGCGATGTCTCCCAGTGGAGCCGACTTTTAAAAGTCCCGATTTTGTGCTCCATTGCTCCGCTGCTTGCCGGGAGCCGGCCCCTCCCCCCAGGGTCTATCTTCCCGTCGCTTTGGGTTCACTTCTCCGCAGGTCCTACCTTTCAGAAAGTGATCGATTTTCTGTTTCTAGAATTGTTGCTCTTCTTCTCTTCGATTTCCCGTTGGATTTGTAGGTGTTCACAATGGTTAGATAAGCTGTCTAGCTGATCTCCTGCTATCCAATGTCGTCTTAGCCTGCTACTTCCCTGCCATCTTGACTCCTCCCCTTAAATTAAAACTTTTATAAACCCCTTCCCCTATAACTCAGATTTCAGAAAGTATAGAATCATGCTCTTGTCTCATCTATCCTCATTTTACAGTTGAGGAGACAGTTTCAGAAAAATGAAGTAGCTTGCCAAAGACTAAATTTTAATCAATATATAGTGTGAGAGGAGTAACTACTAAATTAGGTTAGCAAAACATTATTACATAAGAGAAAGCCCTTGGGAAGAGTGACAGGACAGCTTTTCTTTCCCCAGGTCATTATTCACTTTAAAAAGCAATAAATGTTCCTACCCCTCTTCATGTTTTTAAGGGCAAAGGAAGAGGTCTTCATACTTCAAAAATAAATTATTATTTAACCTGTACTGTGAGGCCCTGAACTTATGCTAAGCATATAGCTGTGAACAGGACAAGCATGATCCCTGCACTCAGAAACGTAACTGTGAAAAGATAAATGATTCTGGGATGAGGACATGAGAATCTTTAGGAAGAGTGCCTATCAGAACATTAGGATGAAAATTATAAATATTTGAATTTATAATTGATCCAGGTTTTAACTATTTGAAGTAGATAAAATATGGAGGGAAAGAAAATTTTAGGTTGAATTGTGAGGAAATTCTCTTCAAACTCATTACTGTCAAGTTTGTAGCTTAGTTCATGCTCAGATTATGATTTGATTGTTAACACCTAGGCCTTGCTTTTTATTCAATAGAATGACCTTAAGTTCAAGTGTTAACCCTTCAAATACCTTCAAAGAGCAATTTAAGCTAACTATAAATCAGAAGCACTTTTCTTTCTGGATGAATCAAATAAAAAATAGTGTGCTCGGGGCACCTGGGTGGCTCAGTCCTTAAGTGTCTGCCTTCGGCTCAGGGCATGATCCCAGGTTCTGAGATCGAGCCCCACATCAGGCTCCCTGCTCAGCGGGAATCCTGCTTCTTCCTCTCCCTCTCCCCCTGCCTGTGTTCCCTCTCTCGCTGTGTCTCTATCTGTCAAATAAATAATTAAAATCTTTAAAAAAAAAATAGTGTGCTCACTCCATAATAGGGTGTTATGTGCTTTTTAGCAAATAAGGACAAGACAATGGAGTGTCTACTATATGTCAGGCCTATGACAGAAGAATAAGTAAAGGAGCATATATTCCAAAGTTATTGCCCCCAAAAACAAAGCAAATAAAATCTTACATTGGATTTTGCAAATTTAAAACTGATATAAAATGTGGATGATAGATTTTATAATGTTTATTATATCACTATTATGGTTCTCCAGATAAACAACAGGAGATACATATATGAGAGAAAGAGAGAAGGAGGGAAAGAAAGGGAAAGAAAGATACATATAGAAAGACTGACTCATTTTATGGAATTGGCTCATGCAATTGTGCAATTGTGGGGGCTGGCATGTCTGAAATTTATAGGGCAGGGCAGCAGGCTGGAAATTCAAGCAAGGTTTCTATGATGCAGTCTTGAGGAATTCTCTTTCTATTTCGGGAAATGTAAGTTTGCTTCTAAGTCCTTCTGCTTCTAAGGTCTTCAACGGATGAGATGAGGCCTACTCATTGAGAGTAATCTGCTTTACTTAAAATCAGTTGATTGTGTTAATCATATTTGCATTTACCTTCACTGTGACATCTAGACTTATGTTTAAGCAATTGAACACCGTAGAGTATAGCCAAGTTGACACATAAAATTAACCATTGTAGTGTATGCCCAGGGCCAAGAGCAATATTCTTGTTCCTCTGGTTGGAGGCAGAATTTTTTTTTTTAATAGAGTAGTCTTGAAAATTGTCAGTAATTCCCACTACTAAAGGTTATATTAGAACAGACCAGTATTTAAATTGAATAAAATAAATACAATGTTTTAAGAATTGAAAATTGGGAAAAAATGGAGATTTGGTGTTTATTATTGTATATGATTCCTTAGTAATGGCTACTTTCATAACACTTCACTGCATAGACATCAATCCATGTAGAAAGACAAGGACATAAATCCCTGTGTTGATGAATTATTTTGGGAGCCTGGAATCACCTTGAATTGATCAGCCAGGTTACTTTAGAATATGATGTACAACATTGATTTTATTATATTATGACAAATAGGGAGAAAAGAACTGATCTGCAAATGGACCACCTATCATATTGACGAATAGAAACTGCCCAAATGTAGAGGAAATGCTGATTTGGAGCAATTTACAGATATTGATGTTAATAAAAAATAGTTTTGTCATGTTAAATATAACTAGGCAAAAATTTGAAAGGATTAAGAGCTTAACATAATTAAAGGAAACTTAGAACTTAATGAGATTTTTATTAACTTCCCTTTGAACTATTTTAACTGAAAAAAAAAAGGCTTTCAAAAAGCATCAGCATAATTTTTTTAAAAAATACCATGTGATGCTTATCTTTGTATTTGTTTAGGTAATATCTGTTGTCTTCTTTCAGAGTAGCCATTCCAGAGCCAGGGTTTCTATATATAGCCCCTGTCATATACATGTATTTATCCCATAGAGAAATATTGGTGATCCAAAAAGAACCCAAAAAAACAAAAAACAAAGAAAATTTGATTTCAAAGTAACTGTGATTGAATTTAGGTTCCATATTGATGAGAGTTTTCCACAGAAACAAAACCAACAGCACACACTGACACATAAAATTAACCATCAGAGATTCTTAACTGATTTAAACTATGAGTTAGAATAACTTGTGTAATGGTAATACAAACAAGAAAAGAAGAGGCTACAGAATCAATATGAAGTATTTTGGGTCTGATATGCCTAAGTTTTATTCTTCAAGGGCTAGTCAGACCTAAGTACAAATAAAATTCTAATATTAACTGCAACAAAAAGGAAGATGTAAAAAGGAAAATGATGGTAGAGCAACAAGAGAAGAATGGAAGTGTCAGCTCAGGAGACAAAAGGTTATTTTATTTTATTTATTTATTTTTGCTGGTAACATGGTCCTATTCATTTCCTCCCTAATGGGTGCTCTCTGCTACTTTTCTGCACCATTGAGAGCAGCTGCTGAATAGCATGCAGAGCTCAGCTTGTGACTTCTCTGGCACCCACATGGTTTTCCTGAAAGCCCAAGGGGAGGTTAGTGAAGAGAAATTACCAGCACAAAACAGAGGCAGAGCTGAACTCATGATCTATAACACCGATTTGTAATCCAGTTAGCTTTGTAGGTAGTCCTTCCTTACTCCCCACTGTGCCATCAAACTGGCTTCAGTGAGAGATGGAGATGTATGTATTTTTCTGCCATTGACCTGTAATCAAAATCTGTGACAATAGAGCATACTAATTCTAGTTAGCCAAGATGGTAGTTCTTTACTCGTCCTCCTTTTTCCTTCTGGAGGTTCGACATTTTATCTCCAGTCAGAGAGATGGATAGCTGAGTAACTGCAGGCTTCTGTGCATTCTGGTCAGTTGCACTAGTCCATTATTGGGTTGTTGTACTACTACCTGCACACCCCTGTGTGCAGTGTGCTCCCATTTCCTTCACCAAGGCACTTCTCTCCTCCTGTCATGTCTAGTTCCCACAAACAGCCAGGTTAAAATAGGAATAGAAAACTTATCAACTTATTCTATTCTATTCTATTTTGATTTTTTATTTATTTTGATTTATTTTTTCTATAGTTTCAAGTTTTTATTTAAATTCCAGGTAGTGAAATTATATTACAATAGAGTAGTTTTTATAGTGTAGTATTAGTTTCAGGGGTAGAATTTAGTGATTCATCACTTACATACCACACCTAGTCCTCATCACAACAAGTGTCCTCCTTAATGCCCATCACCCATCTAGCCCATCCCCCTGCCCACCTTCTTCCAACAACCCTCAGTTCTTTATAGTTAAGAGTCTGAAGAAAAAAAAATAGGGGCTCCTGGGTGGCTCAGTCATTAAGTGTCTGTCTTCAGCTCAGGCCATGATTCCAGGGTTCTGGGATTGAGTTTCACGTCAGACTCCCTGCTTGGTGGGGAGCCTGCTTCTCCCTCTCGCACTTACCCTGCTTGTGTTCTCTCTCGCTCTCTCTGTCAAATAAATAAATAAAATCTTTGAAAAAAAAAAAAAGAGTCTGTTTTATGGTTTGCATTTCTCTTTTTTTCTCCCATGTTCAACTGTTTTTTTTTTTTTCTTAAATTCCACATATGAGTGAAATCATATGTCATTTGTCTTTCTCTGGCTGACTTATTTCGTTAAGCATTATACTCTCTAACTCCATCTACATCTTTGCAAATGGCAAGATTTCATTCTTTTTATGGCTGATTAATACTTCATTATATGTGTGTGTCACACCCCACATCTTTTCATTAATCGATGGACATTTGGCCTCTTTACATAATTTGGCTATTGTTGGTAATGCTGCTATAAACATCAGAGTGAATGTATTCCTTCAAATCAGTATTTTAGTATCCCTTGAGTAAATACCTAGTAATGTAATTGCTGGGTCAATAGTTAGTTCTATTTTTGATTTTTTGAGGAACCTCCATGCTGTTATCCAGAACAGCTATACCAGTTTGAATTCCCACCAACAGTGTAAGAGGGTTCCCCTGTGTCTGCATTCTCACCAACATCTTGTTTCTTATATTCATTTTAGCTGTTCTGATAGGTGTGAGGTGATACCTCATTGTAGTTTTGATTTGTATTTCCCTGATGATGAGTGATGTTGAACATCTTTTCATGTGTCTGTTAACCATCTCTTTGTCTTTTTTGGAAAAATGTCTATTCATATCTTCCACCTATTTCTTAACTGGATTATTTGTTTATTTGAGTATTGAGTTTGATAAATTCTTTATAGGTTTTGGATACTAACCTTTTATCAGATATGTTATTTGCAGATATCTTCTCCTATCGCAGAAGTTGCCTTTTCATTTTGTTGACTGTTCCCTTCACTTTGATGTCAAAGAGGTTATTGCCTCTGTTCTCCTCTAGGATTTTGATAGTTTTATGTCTCACATTTAGGTATTTTATCCATTTTGAATTTATTTTTGTGTATGGTATAAGAAAGTGGTCCAGTTTCATTTTTGCACATGTTGCTGTCCACTTTTCCTAACCATTCATTGAAGAAACTGTCTTTTTTCCATTGGATAGTCTCTTTTGCTTTGTCAAAGGTTAGTCAACCATATCGTTGTAGGTCCATTTCTGGCTTTTATGTTCTGTTCCATTGATCTCTGTGTCTGTTTTTGTGCCAGTACAATACTGTCTTGATCACTACAGCTTTGTAATGTAGTTTGAAGTCTGGAATTGCGATGCCTTTAGCTTTGGTTTTCTTTTTCAAGATTTCTTTGGCTTGAACAGACTGATAACTAATAAAGAAATAGAGTAAGTAATCAAAAATCTCCCAACAAACAAGTATCCAGGGCCAGATGTCTTCCCAAAGGAATTCTACCAAACATTTAAAGAAGAGTTAGTACTTGTTATTCTCAAACTATACAAAAAAAAAAAAAAAAAAAGAATTGGAAGGAAAACCTCCAAACTCATTCTATGAGGCCAGCATCACCTTGATTCTAAAACCAAAGACCCCACTAAAGAAGAATTTCTGGCCAATATCCCTGATGAATGTGGATGCAAACATTCCTAACAAAATACTAGGAAGTTGAATCCAACAATATATTAAAAGAATCATTCACCACAATCAAGTGAGATTTATTTCTGGGCTTTAAGGGTGGTTCAGTATTTGCAAATCAAACACGGTGATATACCATATTAATAAAAGAAAGGATAAGAACCATATGATCTACTCAATAGATGCCGAAAAATAGTTTGACAAAGTACAGCATCCATTTTTGATAAAAACCCTCAACAGAGTAGGGATGGAGGGAACATACCTCAACATCATAAGGCTATTTCTTTTTATTTTTTTGCCATTATAATAATAAAGTTTTATTTTTGTATCATGCATTAGAGTTTCAAATAAAATATATTATTTAATGATCATATCAATCTTGTGAGATCAGAATTAGGATCTCAGTTTTCTAAATGAAGCTAAGAAAGGTTAAGTGACTTGTCCCAGTTTTACATAGCCAATGTGTGGCAGAATTTAGGTCACATGGCTTATTTTTTTAATTAATCTTTTTATTAACATATGTTATTTGTTTCAGGAGTAGAGGTCTGTGACTCATCAGTCTTACACAATTCACAGCACTCACCATAGCACATAACCTCCCCAGTGTCCATCACCCAGCCACCCTATCCCCTCCGTCCCCACCTCCAGCAACCCTCAGTATGTTTTCTGAGATTAAGAGTCTCTTATCTTTTGTGTCCATCCCAGTTCCATCCTGCTGTATGAAAGGAGAGGAGGTTATCACTTTTTAATTCAAAAGGAAGGAATTACAAATTTCAAAGATGTCCATAGAAAGAAATTAAGCCATTAAATTCTATCAGTTTATATACTATGCATCTTGGGAATTGAACATGGAATTAAATACCATATGAAGATCCAGTAGCATTGAAGACCTTTGAAGATTTTTGTTTTCTCACTTGGAAAGATGATTTGGTTATTTTTGAGTAAGGGGATGGATCAAATATATGTTAGCGTAATTTCTAGCTGTACTCCCTGAGTACTGTCTTGCAAAGACCTTGTGCATTGTAACTAACAGAGATAAAAAGCAACAACAACAAAAAAACACAGAATAGGCCTACATCCTATACTATACAAAATTAATTAACCAACTAAATTTCTCAATAAAAAGTAGTTATTTTAACTAATGGGTTCTTTCTTAATTAATATGGCAAAGCAGTCTTGTTTAATGTGTTTACATTTATTCTTCTCTTCCCTAGGCCGATTGTATTTTTAATCTCCCTTTTATCTTGCCAAATTCTATTAATGAGTATATTTAAATACACAAAACATTAGGTTGGGAAAAATATTAACATATACACCAACTATTCACAATTATCTAGATGTAGTTTAGCTTTCTTCCCAATCCATATGTACTAAATTGTTTTTTTTATTAAATCACAGATATTTTGTTCTAGGTAAGCATTAAATTTCTTTCTTATCAGACTTTTTATGTTTCTAAAAGATTTTCATTCACGAATTGTGTGTGTGTGTGTGTGTGTGTGTGTGTGTGTGTTAATGTTGCTAATTTTGAGGAAGATATTGCAGGTTGAATTCCCTAGGAAGTATATTCTGAAAAATAAGGATACAGAAATTTTATTAGGGAGTGTTCCTAAGGTCAATACCTGTGGAAGAGAAGGGGAGGAACGAGGACTGGCTGAGTGAGAACTGCTATGAAGATTCTGAAGCTGGGATGGCCCTTCAAAGTTGTCCTCCTTTGGAGCAAAGGGGCAGGGTCTTTATACTTTCATTTGGATAAGCCATTGGATGGTGGCTGACCTTATGAAGAGTGTATGACTTGAGCCATACAGCTGTATATAGCCAAGGACAATTTCCAGAGAGGGCTAATAGCTGAGAGATACTAGCCAGCAGTAGATAAATGAGGTTGGGCTAGTCTTTGTTCTTAAAAACAAAGTATTAAAGGAGAATCTTTAAACAATGTTTCAACAATTTATTTTTATCTGTACTTTTTATTATTTATTATGTAAATGCAATTCTGTTTAAATACTTAGCACTCTTCTCAGTGCTTCTCTGAAGGTAGTTAGATACTTTTCATCTTTTCGTTTTTGGGCTACTGTCTTTACATAATATTAACAGGAAGCTGATTTAAATATACTGCAACATCCAAGTTATTTAAGCAACTGGGAAAAAGAAAGAAAAAAGGGTATATATACCCTTTTTTCTTATATATGTATCACCATGTAATTTTACCCAGTTTTACACATATTTTTCTTTAAGATTTTACACATATTTCTCTTCCAACTAATCAAAACAAAATGCTAAAATAACCAAGTTAGTGTCAAGTGTTAGTTTTAAGCTATAATATTTTAGTATCTTTAAGTAATATCATAAATTAAAAATGTGGTTTTATATAACAATATATTAATACTAGTGAGGAATTTTTATGACAGAAAATTTGTTCAATGAGTAAGAAAAACTGAATTTTTGCATCCGTTTAGAATACAACTTAAGTTAAAATTTAATTGAGTCTAACACTCTGTTTCCTTTGGCTCATAACTTTGAAGTCAGTCAGTCACTGTGGCCACATTTTATGATCACCCATCAGTATGGTGGTCAACCCCAGGGAGTCACATAGACTACAGTGTTAATGCACCCTCTTGTCTAGTACTCAACCTGTACAACTGTATGTTTATATATATATATATGTATATAATGCTTCTGAGTACTTCGCCTTATTTCTGTCCACTTATCATCATTTGAGGTGTTTTTTTTATTTAGAAAGTCCAACTTTTGTAGTATATAACACAGAATTAAGCACTTAATAGTGTATCAGTATATCATATTCAAGGTTCAGATTCTAAAGTTAGCACATAGGGTATAAATCATGTGTAGTTAAAACTACTCTTTAAACTGGTGCATAAGGCTGTACTATTTCCTTATGTATACTAACATTTGAGAACTATGGAGCCAGATGAAAGGAAGCTTCTAAATCAGATGTAGATCTTAGAATGTCTCTTCAAAACACATATCTTATTCCTAGATAAAGAACTCTAAAATGTTTCTCTTTGCCTGCAGGATTTACTTTCTCAGTTTTAAAGTTGAGTCTCTAAACTGTTAATACATCTCAATAATAGTATTTTGCTTTCAATTTGGAAAGCACTTGGCATAGTCCTGGCACACAGTAGGTGCTCTGTAAATGTTGATGGATTCGAGTCCAAGTCATTCTATTCTTTAAATAATAACAAAGAAGAAAGAGACCACTTGAAGAAATGACCAGATTAGCTCAGATAATTTCTTAAAACAAGAAAAACTGACTTTCTGTATCCAAAAGCAAGACTTTGTGTTAAGCTGTAATATTTGAAATTGTCTTATTTGTAGGTACATATATGTATTTAAGGTAGCAAAAACAAGGTATTTAATATTTATGTACATAATGATAATAGTAATAGAAAGTAATAGAAATATCATCCAAGCAGAAATTCAATAAAGAAGCAAGAGCACAATGGGGTGCCTGGGTGGCTCAGTGGGTTAAAGCCTCTGCTTCGGCTCAGGTCATGATCTCAGGGTCCTGGGATCAAGTCCCGCATCGGGCTCTCTGCTCAGCAGGGAGCCTGCTTCCTCCCTTCTCTCTCTGCCTCTCTGCCTACTTGTGATCTGTCTGTCAAATAAATAAATAAAATCTTGAAAAAAAAAAACAACAGAAAAGAAACAAGAGCACTGAATGACACATTGGACCGGATGGACCTCGTAGATATATACAGAACATTCTATCCTAAAACAGCAGAATACTCATTCTTCTTGAGTGCACATGGAACTTTCTCCAGAATAGACCACATACTGGGTCACGAATCAGGGCTCAACTGATACCAAAAGATTGAGATTATTCCCTGCATATTCTCAGACCACAATGCTTTGAAACTGAAACTCAACAACAAGAAAAAGTTTGGAAGGAATCCAAACACTTGGAAGCTAAAGACCACCCTGCTTTAGAATGTTTGGATTAACCCGGAAATCGAAGATGAACTTAAACAATTCATGGAAACCAATGAGAATGAAGACACGTCAGTCCAAAACCTATGGGATATGGCAAAGGTGGTCCTAAAAGGGAAATACATAGCCGTGCAAGCCTCCCTCAAAAAAAAATTGAAAAATCCGGAATACACCAGCTCTCTTTATACCTTAAAGAACTGGAGAATCAACAACAAATTAAGCCAGCCCCCCACACAAGAAGGGAAATAATCAAGATCAGAGCAGAGATCAATGAGATAGAAACTAGGAATACAGTAGAACACATCAATGAAACTAGAAGCTGTTTTTTTTGAAAGAATCAATGAGATCGATAAACCATTTGCCAAACTAGTCCAAAAGAAAAGAGAGAGGACCCAAATTAATAAAATTATGAATGAAAAGGGAAAGATCATGACTAACACCAAGGAAATAGAAACAATCATCAGAAATTATTATCAACAGTTATATGCCAATAAGTTAAGCAACCTAGACAAAATGGATGCATTCCTGGAAACCTAAAACTTCCACAACTGAATCAGGAAGAAATTGACAACCTGAATAGACCAATATCTAGTAACGAGATTGAAATAGTGATGAAAAACCTCCCAAAAAACAAGAGCCCAGGACCTGACGGATTCCCTGGAGAATTCTACCAAACATTCAAGGAAGAAATAACTCCTATTCTTCTGAAGATGTTTCAAAAGATAGAAACAGAAGGAAAACTTCCAGACTCTTTTTTATGAAGCCAGCATTACCTTGATCCCCAAACCAGGAAAAGACCCCACCAAAAAGGAGAATTTCAGATCAATATCCCTGATGAATACGGAGGCTAAGATTCTCAACAAGATCCTAGCTAGTGGGATCCAATAGTACATTTAAAAGGTCATCCACCATGACCAGGTGGGATTTATCCATGGGATTTCGGGGTGGTTCAACATTCACAAGTCAACCAATGTGATAGAACAAATCAATAAGAGAAGACAGAAGAAACACGTGGTCCTCTCAATTGATTCAGAAAAAGCATTTGACAAGATACAGCATCTGTTCCTAATTAAAATGATTCAAAGTATAGGGATAGAGGGAAAATTCCTCAACTTCATAAAATCTATGAATGAAAAACCCACAGCGAATATCATCCTCAATGGGGAAAAGCTGACAGCCTTCCCTTTGAGGTCAGGAACACAAAAGGATGTCCACTCTCCCCACTGTTATTCAACATAGTACTGGAAGCCCTAGCAACAGCAATCAGACAACAAAAAGAAATAAATGTATTCAGATTGGCAAAGAAGAAGTCAAACTCTCTCTCTTTGCAGATGACATTATACTTTATATGGAAAACCCAAAAGACTCTACCCCAGACTACTAGAACTCATACAGCAATGCAGTAATGTGACAGGCTACAAAATCAATGTACAGAAATCAGTTGCTTTCTTATACACTAACAATGAAAAAATAGAAAGGGAAATTAGAGAATCATTTCCATTTACTATAGCACCAAGAACCATAAGGCACCTGGGAATAAACTTAACCAAAGAGGTAAAGGATCTGCATTCGAAGGACTACAGAACACTCATGAGAAAAATTAAAGAATACACAAAAAGATGGAAGAGCATTCCATGCTCATGGATTGGAAGAATAAACATTGTCAAAATGTCTGTACTGCCTAGAGCCATCTATACTTTTAATGCCATCCCGATCAAAATTCTAATGACATTTCTCAAAGAGCTGGAACAAACAATCCTAAAATTTGTGTGGAATCAGAAGAGACCCGAATTGCTAAGGAAAAGCTGAAAAAGAAAAACAAAACTAGGGGCATTGCATTGCCTGATTTCAAGCTTCACTACAAAGCTGTGATCACCAATACAGCACAGTACTGGCACAGAAACAGACACATGGACTAGTGGAACAGAGTAGAGAGCCCAGATATGGATCCTCAACTCTATGGTCAAATAATCTTTGATAAAGCAGGAAAAAATATACAGTGGAAAAAAGACAGTCTCTTCAGTAAATGGCGCTGGGAAAATTAGACAGCTATATATAGAAGGATGAAACTCAACCATTCTCTTACACCACACACAAAGATAAACTCGAAATGGATAAAAGACCTCAATGTGAGGCAGAAATCTATCAAAATCCTAGAGGAGAACATAGGCAGTAACCTCTTCAACATTGGCCACAGCAACTTTTTTCAAGATATGTCTCCAAAGGCAAAGGAGACAAAAGCAAAAATGAACTTTTGGGACTTCAAGATCAAAAGCTTCTGCACAGCAAAGGAAACAGTCAACAAAATGAAGAGGTAACCCACGGAATGGGAGAAGATATTTGCAGATGACACTACAGACGAAGGACTGATATCCAAGATCTATGAAGAACTTCTCAAACTCAACACACACAAAACAAATAATCATGTCAAAAATTGGGCAGAAGACATGAACAGACGCTTCTCCAAAGAAGACATACAAATGGCTAACAGACACATGAAAAAACGTTTATCACTATTAGCTATCAGGGAGATTCAAATCAAAACCACATTGAGATACCACCTTACATCAGTTAGAATGGCCAAAATCAACAAGACAGTAAACAACAAGTGTTGGAGAGGATGTGGAGACAGGGGAACCCTCTTACACTATTGGTGGGAATGCAAGTTGGTGCAGCTACTTTGGAAAACAGTGTGGAGATTCCTTAAGAACTTAAAAATAGAACTACCCTATTACCCTGCAATTGCACCGTTTACCCCAAAGATACAGATGTAGTGAAAAGAAGAGCCACTTGTACCCCAATGTTCATAGCAGCAATAGCCACAGTCACCAAACTGTGGAAAGAACCAAGATGCCCTTCAGTAGACGAATGGATAAAGAAGTTATGGTCCATATATACAAAGGAGTGTTATGCCTCCATCAGAAAGGATGAATACCCAACTTTTGTATCAACATGGATGGGAGTGGAAGAGAGTATGCTGAGTGAAATAAGTCAAGCAGAGAGAGTCAACTGTCATATGGTTTCACTTACTTGTGGAGCATAAGGAATAACACGGAGTACCTTGGGAGATGGGGAGGAAGAGTGAGTTGGGGGAAATCAGAGGAGGAGATGAACCATGAGAGACTGTGGACTCTGAGAGACAAACTGAGAGTTTTGGATGGGAGGGTGGGATGGGTGGTGGGAAGATAGGTGAGCCTGGTGGTCAGTATTATGGAGGGCAGGTGTTGCATGGAGCATGGGTGTGGTGCATAAACAATGAATTTGGAAACACTGAAAAAAATTAAATTAAAAAAATTGTATTTTCAGCCTTTCAAATTTTTGCTTAATAGTGTGAGAATATACTCATTGTTATTTTAATTAGCAGTCCTTAAGTGGTAGTAAGATTGAATGTGTTTTTATGTATTTATGACTCACTTGATATTTCTCTTCTATAAATTGTTGGCTTATATTCTGTTAGTAAGTCTTATTTATTTGTAGGAGTTCTTTCTTGAAACTAAAACTATCAGTTACATGAGTTGAAACTATCTTTTCCCAAATGGTGGTTTGTTTCAAATTTTATTTAACGTGCCCTTTAAGCTCAACATGGTCTAATTTATAATAATTTAAGGTTTCAATATTAAAATATTGAATATTACATGTATATTTAGTTCAAATTGTGAAGATTCATTATTTGCCAGTACCTATTGTGTTAATGGACTGAAATTATTAACAGTTCTCTATCATAATGGGCATGATGTTAAGCTTTTTCTGCAGAGGGGTCTTGAAGGACATTCCAGTAGGTACAGGACTTCTTTTTGCTGTTTCTGATGTGTTTCCTTCCGCTGCTTTTTTGCTTCTGCTACATGGCTGGTCAGTGGTGCAAGTGTGGGGAAAATCTGACAGTGCTCAGTTATATGTCCAGAGTGCTCAGTCCTTTGGCAAATCCTCTGTCCTGGCCTGTATAGTGACTGTCTTTCCAGATCATTCAGAGGCAGAGACTACATGTTGAGACCTGCTCCAGCCTAAGAAGTCCAGTAGACTTCATGACCTGAGCCGAAGGCAGAGACTTAACCCACTAAGACACCCAGGTGCTCTGTTCCTTATTTTTAAAACTCATCTTGGCTTCTCCTTTTCCTTTATTCTTCACACTAATTTTAGAATTATCTTCTGAAATTCCTCAAAGGTTTCTATGAAGTATCGATTGGTTTTAATTAAATACAGATTCATTTAGGGAAAATTACCATAATTACAATACTGAACCCTACCATTCATGAACATTTCTCTCCATTTATCCATGGCTTTTTTTTTTTTTTTGGTCTTTTATTAAAAAGTAATTATTTTCTCTAAAAATTAGTCTTTGGTACTTTATATACATTTTTTGTTATTCTAATGAATAAGTTTTTTTTAAAATATACCTTCTGATTAATAAAAAATGTTTTCATGTGTTTATTTATCATGTAAAATTAAGAAAACTTACTGAATTTTCTCATTCAACCTAAGTTTTGTTTAGATATTTTTTTGCATTTCGAAGTCACTTTCATATTATTTGTTAATGATGGTAATTTCCTCTTACCATTTCCATTTTTGAAATTCCTTAGTCATCTTTTTGTTTATATTCATCCTTTAATATAATCAATACAATGTTTAATAGAGGTGGTAATAAACACTGTTGCTAGGTTCCTGATTTAAAAGAAAGAAATCTAAAATTTGACTATTTAGTATGGTATTTATTATAATTTTTAGTCAATATCTAGGGGAACTCCTTAGTGTTACTAATTTCTTATCAGTTTTGAATCACAAAAGTTGAATTGTTTAAATGCTTTTTCTCTGTCTGTTGAGATAATTATATGATCATATGACAGCTTGAAATGGAAAATTACATTAATAGATTTTCTAAAATTAAAACATCCTTTCATTACTGAGTAAACCCTTCTCATCATAAAAGGCATTTTATAACTTGATTCACCAATCATTTAGTCTGGATTTTTCCATACAGGCTAAAAAGTTTAATTAGCTTGTAACTCTCCTTTATTATTCTGTCATTGCCCCATTTTAATATCAAAGTTTCTCTAGTATCACAAAATGAGCTGGGAGTACTTTTCCTTTTTTTCTTCATAATCTGGAACAATTTGCTTAAAAATGAATTATTTATTAATTTAAGAGGGCTTTTCTGTGAATAGTTTTTTGACTATTAGTAATTCCATTTTCTTCATAGTTACACATTTTCTCAGTCTTTCTATATCAGTGCAACTGAATTTTCATAATTTATATCTTCCTGAAAGGATATACAATTTATCTACATGTTCATACATTTCTTCATAGTATTTCTAATCTGTCTTTACAATCCCTAATAATTTTTGTTTGTATCTTTGCTTACCAGTAAATGTTTCTAAATAATTTTTTTTCTTAAAGATTTCTCTTGGTTTCACTGATACTTTCTACTCATTCTTTACTTTTTTCAGTTTTCTGCTTTTAGCATCGGACCTTCCCTTGTTTTCTTTTTAGGTTTGCTGTCATTTCTTATGTGTGTCAAATATTTTTATCCAATTTTTAGGTCATAAGTATGTCTTTTGAAGACTTTATATTCTGTGCTACACTAGTTATATCCTACAAATTTTGATGCATTGCAGTTAAATTGTTCAGTTTTAAATATTTTATTATTTCCTTTGTGATTCATTCTTTGACCACAGACATATTTAAATGTAATTTAAATTTTCAAATGTATTTGTGCATCATAGACTTTTTAATTCTAATTCCATTGCATTTTGCAAGAGGATTTGTTTGATCATGGATTTGGGTTTGTTTAAACTTCTTTCATAGATAGTACATAGAAAATTTTTATAAATTATATATGTGTTTGGAAACTGTACATTCTGTGGATGTGGTCTCCTGTATATAAAAGCACATCTATTAAATTACATTTTTATTCATGGGCTCTATATGGTTTCTGTCTTTTAGATAACTGAATTTTTATTATATGTAATATATATCATATTATATTATATTATACTAAATGTTTATATATCCAAGTGTATTTTAGATATATATACTTAACTAATCATCTATATTATATAGTATATAGTGAATTTACTAGGTTTTCCTTATATTTCTGCAATGTTTTCTTTAAATATTTTGAGATTGTCTTGTTACATACATACAAGGATTATTGTATCTTCCTAGAAAATTGTTTCTTTTGTGAAAGAGTGATTTCTTTTAACGTAAAGTCCATTTCTAGGTATTAAATGAATACCCTGGCTTTCTTTTGGTTAGTATTTGCAAGATGTAACTTGTTCTTAGCTTTATTTTTAGTATTTCATTTTTTAAATTATGTTATATTATGTTATTTCTGAGTTACATTTAAAAATGTGTGAAAGAGATAGTGTTCACCAAGTTATGGATGTCATCTCTGTTTTTTCCCAGGCTTACGTCAGTTGTGACTGGACCTGGCCAACAAGCATGGTAATCATGTTTCATAGATAGAGGATATCTAGCCATAGATAATTTCAGGTTCATGGGAGAAAGAACTATTTGTTTCTTTAAGTCACTGTGCTTGTAGAGTTAATTTATCACAGTATAGAGTAGTCAATTCTGACTACTAATTTTATAAGCTGAATTTTAGTTTAACAACTGAATTCCTGTTGTTGTGTTTAATCTGAAAATCTGTCCTTCATTATTTGAATTGAATCTGATAAGAATTTGCTGTGATTGCTGTTATATTTGGCTTTCTATACTAGCTTAGGCTTTCTTTTCACCATGTTTTCCTTGTCTTTTCTACCTTTCTCTCTTTCATTAAATTATTAATGGTTAATTTATTCCTTCAACCCTTTTCACATTCTATGGTACATTTTTTGAAATTAGTCATTCAGTTTTCATTATTTTAGTAATTGGCCTTAAAATTTTAACATACCAACTTGTCTTGATATCTGTTTAATTGGTTTATCTCCACTTAGTCTAAAGAATTCAAAGGACCTTAGAGATGTTTTTTACTCTAATCATTCTCAAATTGTCTAGAATTTTTATTCTCATTTTAATTCCCCACTAAATTAGTAGTTGTGATTTTCATTTATATAATTTATCTAAAAGAAAAAATTACTTAAAGTCTAAATTTATCGTATTCTAAACAATTTAGAAATTTATAAGCAATTTTTTGCTTTCATGATCCTTCAGGATTTTTTTAGTGAAGATGATATATTGATTGATCTTTCAATAAAAATCTGAATGATAAATGATCTCACTTTTTTTTTTAATGCCTTTATTTTTTGTTAGTATTTGAAATTGTTTTACTGAAACTTTGGAATTTAAGGCTGATGTTATTTTTTCTTAGCCTTTTGAATATTATTTTATTGTTTTTACATTTTTGAGATGTTATAAAATTTTAATTCTTTTTTAAGTATAAGATTTATTTTCTTTAAATTTTTTTATTTTTTAAGATTTTATTTATTTATTTGGCAGGCAGAGATCACAAGTAGGTAGAGTCAGGCAGAGAGGCGGGGGGGAGTGGGGGTGGGATGCAGGCTCCCTGCTGAGTAGAGAGCCTGATGTGAGGCTGGATCCCAGGACCCTGAGGTCATGACCTGAGCCAAAGGCAGAGGCTTAACCCACCGAGCCACCCAGGTACCCCAAAACTTTACCCTTTTTAAAAAAAAATCCTTCATTTTCACCATAATGTCTATAAGTTTGGGTTTGTATTTATTTATTGGAGTCAGGCTCATTTTATTTATTCAGTCCAAGGTTTGTTTTTTCACCTGTTCTGGAAAATATTCAGCCATTGTTTCTTTGGAATTGGCCTATCCTACAATGAACTCTGTACTTTGGAGACTTTTTTTATGTGACATAAGTTGGATCCTCACATTGATGCCTTCATAATTCTGCTTTTGTACTGTCTAGATTCATCTTTCTCTTTTGCTTTCTGGGTAATATAATAATATTTAGTTCCCAGTTTATATATTCTTCTTGAATTGAGCTCTCTTTGATGCTACACACTTTCAGCAAGTGTATATTTGATTTCCTTTTGAAACCCTCCTATTTTTCTTTGTCTCTACCTATAGGACTCTACTCCTTCCTTTTTACCTTAAATAAATTTTAAAATACTTATTTTTTTTTAATTTTTTTATTTTAATAAACATATAATGTATTTTTATCCCCAGGGTACAGGTCTGTGAATCGCCAGGTTTACACATTTCACAGCACTCATCATAGCACATACCCTCCCCAATGTCCATTTCCCCACCACCCTCTCCCGTCCCCCCTCCCCCCAGCAAACCTCAGTCTGTTTTTTGAGATGAGATGAGTCTTTTATGGTTTGTCTCCCTCCCAATCCCATCTTTTCATTTTTTCTTTTCCTACCTCCCCCCAACCCCCCCCACCTTGCATCTCCACTTTCTCATATCAAAGAGATCATATGATAGTTGTCTTTCTCCGATTGACTTATTTCGCTAAGCATGATACCCTCTAATTCCATCCACGTCGTCGCAAATGGCAAGATTTCATGTCTTTTGATGGCTGGATAGTATTCCATTGTGTATATATACCACATCTTCTTTATCCATTCATCTGTTGATGGACATCTAGGCTCTTTCCACAGTTTGGCTATTGTGGACATTGCTGCTATAAACATTCGGGTGCACGTGCCCCTTCGGAGCACCACGTTTGTATCTTTAGGATATATACCCAGTAGTGCAATTGCTGAGTCGTAGGGTAGCTCTATTTTCAGTTTTTTGAGGAACCTCCACACTGTTTTCCAGAGTGGTTGCACCAGCTTGCATTCCCACCAGCAGTGTAGGAGGGTTCCCCTCTCTCCGCATCCTCGCCAGCATCTTAAAATACTTATTTTGTGGACACTTTAGATGGTTTTATTTCACAAGTTTTTTGGGGGTACTAATTCTCCTATTCATTACATCTTCTTTCTCTCCCTCATGGTGGAAATCCCTTTTAGGACTTTCTTTTTTTTTTTTTTTTTTTTTTTTACTTTTTTTCCTGTGTGTGTGCTCTATGAGGCCCAAGTTGTAGTAGTTTCCAGAGTGATTTTTGGTTTACATTTGTCAGTGCCCTCAGAGATTTACTTGGTCCAGTATCAATTTTTATGTATATTTCTGCTCTACTGGCATACTGTAAATTAGAAATTTATATATGCAGAGTAGTTTTGAGGTTTCAGTTTCTAAGCAGTTAAATATAAATAAATAAATAAATAAATAAATAAATAAATAATCCTAGTCAGACATAAAACCTTACTGATGACTTTTCTGGGCCCAAGGGCATAATGTCTCTAATTCCATTTTCATTAAGAGGGAAGATACCTGGAGGGCCCAAGTTTCATTCGGGGACTACAATCCCAACCCTGTGGCCTTTCTGGAATAATACTCTGGTCTTTACATGTTGGGATAGTTTTAGATATCCTATTTCCCTTATCTCATATTTTAGATCTTATATTAGAATGTTACCTCATGTGCTTTGCTTTGCTGACTTCAAGTTCCTGACACCTGGACATTTTTCTTTTTTAAGGTCAGCTATGTTTTTTCTTTATTTTACTTATTATATTTTACTCAGCATTTTTACATGTTTGGAATGAGGTAGAAGTCTGTAAAGTCTGTATTTTAGTCCACTGTGTTGTAAAACTTGAATTCGGTCAATGTTTATATTCATGTTTTACTATTTTAATTTTTTAACATAATTATAGACTTACATAGACTGAATTTATACTGCTTTTTCCGATTAGTGCAGTTCTTGCCATTATGAAAAAAAATTTCTTAAGTATTTGTATTCTTTTAGATTTACACCATCATTACCTGAACAATATAGGTTTTTAAAAAAAAGATTTTATTTATTTATTTGTTTGAGAGAGAGAGCATGCAAGCAGGAGTGGGGGGGAGTAGAAGGGAGGGAGAAGGAGGGGGAAGGAATTTCAAGTAGATTCTGCACTGAGTGGGGCTCTCAATCTCAGGACCCTGAGATCATGGCCTGAGCTTAAACCAAGAGTCAGCCACTTAGCTGACTGAGCCACCCAGGCACCCCTGGGTTTATTGTTTTATACTTAACTTTTGGCTCTGGGATATATATGTATATAATTTCTTTTTGCTACCTTAAAAAGTAATGTGGGACATTGATTTACTATATATATTTACTTAGTTATTACAGTGATGATTTGCTACTAGGTTAATCTCTTGCATAAAGTTTGAATTGTATTAGAAAATCAAAAGAACAGGGTTTAAAGAGATTCACGTATCAAAAACTGAAGTCAAATGCTGATAATGGTTTTAAAACAATGTTTAAATTAATCCATTATAATCCACAGTCTGGCTTTATAGCTGATAAACTAATTCTTCTTTTTCAGTGTTGAAGTCTTGATCAAATTCAGGTGCTGTTTCTTGCTGTCATAGCTCACAGAGACTGAAGTAGAAATCCAGAATATTAGGTTGTTGACTCACAGTGAGTAATGTGTCAGGCAGAATGAATGAATTCTCTTGTTAGCTTGATTATTACATTTTCTCTATATAGATAAAAACATGAAAAGAAAAATTATCAGGTAGTTGTTTGGCTATTTTGGAATCACAAGAACAGATGTTGTTTAACAGTTTTTTTAGCTTTAATATTATCAGGGGCTCATAACTTGATATATCAGTGCCTATAATAGGAACATACGTGTCTGATGGACCTTTATTTCCATACATCTAACACAGCCTTTCCTGCATTGATAATGATTGCATGATCAGTGGCTGTTTCCTCAGTGGCTCCTCTGTATCTATGCTTCTGTTGCCAAATAATCTTGCTTTGCGTCGATGTTGGCTATTTTGAATTATTTATTGTCTTCAACCAGGTTCTGGCTAAGTTTTTGTTAACCTTGAAGGCTTTCTGTCTTCTTAATGTATTTGACTTTGGAATACCATTTCTATGTCTTATCTACCATTGTTATTACTAGAACTAGCTGCTAAGATTCATCGAAATCTTCACATTACTTGGTTACCATGGTATATTCTTTTATGAGCATTCTGTCATTTAAAATTGTAACACAGCCTTGTGAAGTAGAAATTGTTGTTATACCTGTTTTGCTGATGCATAAAGTTCTAAGTGACCAATTATCCAGTGAGTTTGTGGCAGGTTTATAATTTATATTTAGGGCTATTAACTTTAGAACACTTTTACCCACTTAAGTTTCACTGGTTCTTGGAATGAAGAGAGAGAAATACCCCTTTCACATTTCTTTTTAGCCAAATGATAGTATATTAGATTAGAATTATAGTGATCATCCTCATTTTATATGTGAGGAAATAGATCTAGAAGCTCAGGGTTTTATCTAAGACCACAAGCTAATTAGTTGCCAGTCAAGCCGAGACTGGAACGATAACCTGTTAGTCCTGGGATCTGTCCAGCGATTCCAGTGTTATTTCCTTCTTCTCATTTCCCTTCTACATCTCCCTGTTATAATATGTGGACATTTCATTTACAGGACTTCCTGAGAAAGACCAGTCATGAAATGATTGTGGTTGTATATTGAATTAGTGGTATTTACATATCTATACAGACACACATAATCATAAAGATGAAGAAATAACAACCATCATTACTAGGACATGGACACTAAGGTTTTTGGATGTGGTGGTCAATTTTCCTTTCTTTTTTTTCTTTTTCTCCCCTAAACTATACATCCTTTTCAACTAACTGAGCAAGTATGGATATTTGTAACACAATAAGAGGGATACAAAAATCAGAGTTTCAAATACAAGCTTAAACAAGCAAAATCTGTGTGAAAATTTCTATCTAGTACTCAGCAGACTATAACTAGCTAAGTAACTAGTTCAGAGAGACATCCCACTGGGAGCATTCCCTTTTTCATATATTCTGAATGGAAAGTTTGTGGCTTTGCAAAGAATGGCCTCTTTCTAGTTAACATTCAGAAGCATTATCATTGTCCAGCTGACCTGCTGTGTGGGGCAGCCATCCTAAGACTCTGTTCTCTTTCATTTCTAAAATGATTGAAATAACATGGTAAAGATTCGGTCCTTTGGAGCCAGTTTTATATAGGAATTATATGACAGTAATCCCAGATGGGTGGTATTTTGTTATTGTTTTAAAATTTTTAGGGACCATTATGCCTGTGCAGGATGTCAGCTTGGCAGATTTGAAGATCAAAGTTCTTTTTTTAGGTACAGCATATATGCCAAAGCTAAGACATCTCCCCAGGCTCATTGTGCCCATGCGTACTAAATCTTAATAATAGCTGCCAATTCCAGTAAGAAAGAAAGCAATTAAGTGCCCATACTCAACTCTCCTTTGTTGAGTCTGACAGGCAAGGTGATGCATTACCGGTGATGGAGTCACCAGGAATTGAACAAACCAAGCATTATTACCCCGAGTAGCCAAAAGAACATTCTTTGAGAAAACAGTTAATTTGTGAGGCTATCTGAAGTACTTGAGAATCCAACCCTATAGATGTAAAGGTAGAATTGCAAACTTCAGAAGTAAATAATCAATATAAAATGTAAAGGACTAGAATAGTTTTTCTATTAGTGTAGACTCTTTCCCCGGGGAGAGACTTTACATTGCTTTTCATTTTTAAGGGATTTATTCCAGGTTTATTATTTATCTATATGTTATATATGTAATATATATAAATAATACTTAAATATAGTTTTCCATTAAAATTAGATATAGTCTAATATTATTTAAAATATAAACAATATATTTAAATAGTTGTATATTTAAAATATACAACTGATAAAGAAAATGGCTTTGCATAGACATTGGTCTCCTCATTTAAAAACCTGAGAAGCTGGAATTTTCCTAACATGAACAACCAGCATGTTAAAACTGGGGCTGAAAGGAAACAACATTCAACAGGAAAATATTGTTGTAGAACAGAGTTTGGCAAATTGGAAAGATCCATTTTTTACCAATTTCAACTTGTATGAAGAGAGTTTTCACATGGTTAATTAGCAAACATTTATTCAGTGCCTATCTATGTGCAGTTCCTGTGTTAGGTACTGAGGTTAACAGAGTGGTTCCTGCTACCCATTAATTTATTATTTAGGTGGAAAGACAGATGAGTAGCTGGGGTAGTAGTACACTACAGACTGCATTTGGAAATGTGGGACATGCCCCAGTCTGGGAGAGCAATTAGGTAAAACTACCCACCAGAGGTGACAGTGGAGGTGAATCTTACAAGAATCAAGTTAGGCAGTAGAAAGGGAGAGGAAGGAGACTCCGATCCTAAAGCAACTGTTAAGACCACAGGGCAAGCACTAATGGAAACAATCTCATCTAAATAAGACCATCTCACCCCACTTTCTTTTCAGACTACAATCTGACTTGGAAAGAGCCCTTGTTTCCTATCCCTTAAAAATCCAAACTGACTTTGACCTGCAAATGTTATACAATGATACAGTTTCTACTTGTGCACTACTTACATAATTTTGTGTTTTCCTTGCTTTTTGGTATCATCTTCCTTGACAAGGAAGGAGTTAATTTTATCTTGTTCAACATTTTCTAGGCCCTATTGTATATTATGCCAAACCCAGTCATCTATTTTTTCTTCTCTCTACTGATCTGAATCCAGGGATTTTTCCATTAATTTTGTTCTTAATTAACTCTTAAATGTTGCTTCAAGGCTAACTGCCTATATATTTAGATGTAGAATTTCATAATGTCAAGAATGATATTTTAGCCAACATATTGTGAAGAAAATTATACCTATATTTTGAATGGAAAGAAATTAATTTGTTGAAAGTTTGCTGTCCTAATGCACATGATTATAGCTCATGGTCACTTGTGTTTATAAGTGAAAGGAACCATTTACTATTTACTTTTCCTAGTTTTATCTACCCTTTTTTCACAGCTCAGTTTAAACAACTACTTTCCTTTATACAAATCCAGTTGCTTTCATCATTTAAAAAGTACATAGAACAGAATATCCTTTGTTTTTCAAACATTAATTGGAAAAAAATGAGAGAAGTTGGTCATACTTCAAATATCTGAAAATATTGACACTTAATGGTTTCCAAAGCCTCTAAATACAAATGCTTTAAAATTATCCATATACAAATCACAGTGGTATACCATATAGAACTTTAAGAAATTGTATGACTTTTCTTCTTCATCCTTTTTTTCCCCCTTATTAAACACAATAGCGTTCTAAGATAATGTGTGCTAGCTTCTTTGTTTGTGTAACAGTTCCTGACATGGATCTTTCCAAGCATAGTAACGAGTATAAATTGTGCTCGCCTAAAGGCTATGAAACTCAAAAACTGTGAAATGGAGTTCAAGCACAGCCCTTTATAGCTTGGTGGAAGTTCAACTGTAGTTTGGGATAATTTAGTCAGCAGTTTCAAAAAATGCTTTGAAAACTATCTGCACATAAGCATTCTTGCACTGGGCTATTGCAAGTATTTTTCCATTCATTATAAATTTCCTACTTTGTAGGAATAAAGACCACTCATTGAATTTTTGCTAGTTGGACTGCCAATTGAAATGTTTGAATGATTTATATACAGTGCATTGAATATCCTTCATTGCAAATCCCTTTAACATGTTACCCCAGGATTTTGGTTTAGGAAATAAGGTGGGTAGGAAACACATTTCAGAAGTTCAATCTTACTATCTATTGCTTCAAATATTCCTGCTTAACATTTTTCACCCAAACTTAATTCAGTTACATAAATAAGATTTAAAAAAGTAAAAAAAAGATCTCAAACTACTATCTAAATGTATTTTGTCTAGTCTTCTGATTTTCTCTTCCAAAATGAAATTTCATGGTCATCTGTTGGTTGAGAAGATACAATGAAAACTATGGCAAAAACCCACTGGAATCCCTTGCATTCAACAAATCTTTATTGAATGTCTACTTTTGATCCAGAACCATTAGAATGAATGGAATCACTCAGGGAAGCAGTATTAAGTATGTTTGAAGCCAAGGATTCTTTCTGATTTCTTTCTTGAAGGGAGTTCCAAAAGTTGTCTTCAATATAAAATGTATTATAATACAGTAAATATGATTACAGGCATTTTCACATATGACATTTATTTCATAATAAAGGAGTTGGAAAGGTCTGGATTCCAGTCTTGAATCTTCTGTTTACTGGCCATCTGGCCTCAAGAATGTAACTATATTTGTCTGTTCTAACTTAAGCACTAACTTCAGCAGTGCCTGCATATTCTAGTGGCTTCAGTTTCCTTTCAACATCTACCTGAGATAGCTCCCCCGCACCGCTCCAGGATGGCCCTGGTTCTGGGTTTCCTTCCTTTTGTCCTCCAACTCTGGGTAGGGAGGAAGTACATTCCCTGCTTTTGCTAATTCCTGGGTTCCCTCAGGTACCCCTGAGAGCTCTTTCCACTTTTCCATCACCCTTGTAAACCGTTTTCCAGCTTATAGTCCCTCTGTTTGAAATACCTGGAGTGGTATTTATCTTCCTGACTAGACCTTGATTGATATACCTCTGTATGCTCCCATTTCCTCCACTGAAAATGGAGATAAAATTACCTACTTTAGAGGGCTATTTTGAGGTTACAATTTTAAAATACCTGAGTAATGCAGTCAGGGGCAGAATAACAGACAAACTGGCAGTGGAGGAAGGGTGCTCTAGATAGGAAACGTTGACAAAAGGAAAATAACATTTAGTGTTTCGTTTTTCCCCAAAACCCTATCCCTGCAAGGTAATCATCATTATTTTCATTAAGATGAAGAAAATGAGGGCTCCTGGGTGGCTCAGTGGGTTAAGCCACTGCCTTCGGCTCAGGTCATGATCTCAGGATCCTGGGATCGAGTCCCGCGTCGGGCTTTCTACTCAGCAGGGAGCCTGCTTCCCCCTCTCTCTCTGCCTGCCTCTCTGCCTACTTGTGATCTCTCTCTGTCAAATAAATAAATAAATAAAATCTTTAAAAAAAATAAGATGAAGAAAATGAGACTTGTAGGTACATGGTTAACATAAAAATCAGAACTCAAGTCTTTCCATACACTAAATTTATATCCTTTGTTTTGTTTTTCTGTCTACCATGATGACTCCTGTTAGAAAAATTGCAAATATAAACTGTGTACTAAACAAAGTTGAATTAGGGATGGATCTTTAGTCATTGACAAAAAACAGAGCAAAAAACAAATTTTTAAGATATATTTATTTATTAGAGAGAGAGAGAGAGTGAGGACGGGAAGGAGGAACAGAGGGAGAGGGGGAAAGATTCTCCAGCAGACTCCCTGCTGTGTGCGGAGCCTGATGCAGGGCTCCATCTCACAACCCTGAGATCATGACCTGAGCCAAAACTGAGAGTCACACACTTAACCCACTGAGCTACCCAGGCACCCCTCAGAACAAAATTTCTTAAACAATTCTGCTTTGTTTACATGAGTGAAGAAAAATACTGTTCATTTAAAACACACGTATACTTTTTAGAAGGATGGAGTTCTAACCCTGTCTTAATTTAGCATTTGTGACTAGAACACCTCTTATCTAATCTCCAGTTATTTGCATTTTTTAGCCCTTTGTGCAGATGATCAAGATAAGTTATGAATCAGAAATGTTTTGCCTTTAATTGCCCATATTGTCCACGTGAATGCCACTTTTAATTACCATCTGTTTCCCTTTTTGCTGTTTTATCCACAGGGTCTAGTAAATGGTTTTCTATTATCAAAAATAAATCAGGTGACAAGGCTCAGAAATTGTTTGTGGAAGAATATATATCTCTGATCTGAGTAAGAGAGGAATACCTTAAAATAAATATTCCATGTGTGAAACTTAGGCACTGTAGCAGGTGCAAATTCCCACCTCACTTTTTAGGTTTGTAAACTTCAGAAGGACTTGAAGAAGTTTCTGTATGATAAAAATAAGGATCTTTGAATTTTGTTTAGACATTCCTTTGTGTTTTTGGCAGTTTTACAGGCAAAACAGTATAGTTTACATAAGGAAAAATAACATGGAAAAATGATATAATAGCATGACAGGATACATGAAGAGAACTTCAAAAGCTCCTGACAGCTGTGGAGGGTGAGCTCATATTTTGTGGAATGTAGCAGGGAAGACAGGTGAGCACAGACCTCAGATTTCCCATATGTGAGATACCTGGGAGGTCTATGTACTACTGTGGGAAGCGATGATTTAAGGAAGTAAAACTTTGACTAGACACACATCAATGAGGAAACCAATATTGATAAAATAAAAAGGAATCTCAAGGAATGTGGATATCACTTCCAAGAATTTTGCTCACATTTACTTAATTGATTTTAACTCTGTTTCTCATTAGATGTTTTGTTTTTGCATTCATTTGCCTAGAGCCATACCACCCTGGATTGTGATCTCCTTAGATGTTATGAGACTGAGCAAAGTTTAGTCCAAAGTTAAGTTGTGGGGGAAAAAAGACCACCTAGGAGAGTTGTGCATGTGATCACTTAACTCTAGAGTTACTGATGCAATAAGAAATCCATGAAATAATATGGGTTCTTAAACGGAACCTCCCCAACCAAAATCTGAAATTGACATGGGGAAGGTTGGAAAATAGTTTTATAACTTTTGATTGCTATTATGTTATTTATTTTAATCTTCATTTGATGTTTATGTTACTGGATACTGTTTGATTCAATACTATTTGATTGAGGAAATCAAAAGACAACATTTGTTGATAGCTATTAGATGCCTAGCACTGGAGGACTTTCATAAGTACCTCATTTACACTCAAAATAACCCTCTTGAAGATGCACATGTTATTTACCCCTGTTTTGTACATAAGGCAATTGAGGCCCAGGGATGCCAAATCTATTAATAGAGAGCTTGGATAGGAAGAGAAAGGACAAAGTGTCAGACTGATGGGTAAGAGCCTTGAAAGAGTGCCAAGAGTTTTAAAATTTTTAGGGGTCTAATGATTTTAAAATGTCTTAAGTGTTAATTTTTAGGTTTCAGGGTTAGGCTAAAATGAAGCCTTTAATTGGACAAAATGTGCTTCAAATTGTTGGTACTCCTTGAAGGGATGTGGCAACTTTTTAATCATAAAGGGATAGAGACCCCAGGATTTATGCCAATCTCCAATTTATCTAAAAGTCCTCCCACAATTTCAACATGCTACCAGCACTGACTGTGAATGAGTATGGCTATGAAAATACATAAAGTATGGCTGTGCCATTAATCAGGTGCGATCTTTCAAAGCATCATAAATTACAGTGATCAATGCCAAGTCTCATCTTGATGACTTGGGGACTAAACCCATGGATCAGCCTGACAGAGACAAATAAGAAACTAAAGAGGGACGTGATAGTCTGTTAGAGGTGAGAGCTACTTGTTAGATTTTCAGACACGTCATTTGTGAAAGATGGTGGATAATTTGAAACTCTGCGTGCCTCTCATCTATGATTCCTTATGCTTATAAGTGGAGGTTTCTTTTGCCATTCTTTGCAGATTTTATTTTGGTTTGAAACAAAAAAATATCAATATCCAAGTAATCATTATCAAAACATATGTTACTTCTGCCCAGATTTCAAATGAATTTAAATTAAAAGCAAAAAAAAAATCTATATTTCCCTTTTTTGTGAGATTGTAGTTAGAGATTCAATGAGAAATTTTAGATTGATTTCTTAAAAAATATATTTTTTTCTGACAATGTTCTATTTTTTTCTGACACATCAGTTCTCACAGCTGCTTGGAACACTTAAGTGGTTACTTTGCACAAGTTCACCCTGAAGTTCCTACAGACTTCACATCTGATATCTGTGCATATGTCAAACATTATCTGCTGCCAGTAAATAATAGTTTCATCCCTTTCATTTCCCAAAGCTCACATAAGTGACTGCCAATGGCAGAATCTAACCCTACAGGAAATCACGTAGGAAAAAGGATTCCAGGAATGGGTTACTAGTCTCTTCTGCAGTGCTGAGAAGGTTACTGAATGTAATGGCAGTGATGTTGACAACAGTTAATCCAGCACAGTTCAGTCATCTCATCATCCTATGATATTCTTTTACCTGTATTTAAACTTTTGACTCCCACCCTCACCACAACCACCAAATCATGATTTTAATATTGCATACATATGCATAACCCTCATATGACTGAAGCCATGATCAATTTCTCTAGAATAAGGAAGGATACAAAGTCCCATGTGTATGGTACCCATCTCTTGGTGATATTCAAACCTTTACTAGCCAAGTCAAATCCATATTATATTATATTATATTATTCTATATTTAGACCACACTCACAAGCAGGGAGGTTGGGGAAGAGCAGAGGGAGAAGAAGAAAGAGAATCTCAAGTAGGTTTCATGCCCAGTGGGGAGTCCTGTGTGTGGCTTGATATCACAATCCCGAGATCTTGACCTGAGCCGAAATCAAAAGTCAGATGCCTAACTGACTGAACCACCCAGGTTTCCCTCTAATCCCTCTTTTACATCCTGTAGCTTAAAGACCAAATAACAGGGTTAGAAGAATGAACACACAATATGTTAGAAAGTAGGGTGGTAGACTTGTCTGTTTACTTCATATTGATTGAAAGCATCTGTAAGTGGATCTGATGAAGAGACATCAACCATTATCCAGAGATTCTGAACTTAGAGTTTGAAACTGTGATCACATGGGTTATTTCCTTTGGGGTTGGTTAATGTATTTGCATGCAGGAAGGAGAGTGAACCATTTATTCTGTAACCATAAAACAGGCTTTTTAATCATTAGAGCTTCTTATCAAATGTTTCTGGTCCACCTGAACAAGTAGTAAGAGTGCTTTTTGCCCATGCTTTTATATATATATATATATAGAGAGAGAGAGAGAGAGAGAGAGAGAACAATGGTCATGTGACTTGTTTTGAAAATGAAATATGAGCAGAAATGACATAAGCTCTAAAGGTCATGCAAGATTTGCCATGCCTGTCTCTCTCTCCCACAATTATTGGCAGTAATGCAAATACCAGCTCTTTTATGAAGATGATGAGTAACAGAACCTCTACTTAGGCTTTAAGGGCAAAAAATGCACAGGAAAGGGACACTTGTGTGACACAGTCAGTTAAACATCTGACTCTTGGTTTCGGCTGGGGTTGTGCTCTCAGGGTCATGGGATCGAGCCCCATGTTGGACTTCACATTTGGTGTGGAGTCTGCTTTGGATTCTCTCTCCCTCTGCCCTTCCCACTCATTATCTCTCTCCAAAATGGATGAAAAATGACTCTTTTAAAAAAATATGTAGGAAAAAGCCAGTATAATAATTAGAGACCAGAATATTATAAGTATCAACTTTCTTGACAGATTAGATCTTAATTAGTCTCACCACAAAAATAATTATGTGACATGATAGAGGTGCTAGCTAATGCTATAACGGCAGTTGTATTGCAATATATAAATATATCAAATCAATATTTTATACACCTTAAACTTGCACAATGAAAAATGTGTGGAAGAAACACAGAAACTTTTACTGTGTTAACTAACTGATACTTAAGGTTTTTTATTACTGCAGACTAACAAATCCTATTCTGAATAATATATCCACTATTAAATCTGAAAAGAAATGCAGTATCAAGTTTTAAGGTTCAAAAGTTGTCCAATATTTGGAAAGCAAAACATTTAATGCATCCTAGAAAATAGAAGGATATTGAGTAGGTTCAATATGTTTCTGATTACATTAAGGTTTATTATATGGCATATAACTTTTCATAAAATGTCATCACCATTGGGATTATGGAGGCATGGAGGGTTAGTAAATCACAGTGGTGATGATTTGTCTACATAATATTTGGGAGTGCCCATTTTCTTTCCTGAGACTTACAGAGATGATCTGAACTGGCCCATTGGTCAGCATATGCCTAACCTAGTTCCAGGTGCTTGTAGATATCTTGTTCACCTCTCAAAATAAACTTTATCTTTAAAAATCAACACCATTTCAGAGAATCCAAAGGATTTTTGATTCTTCAAAATGAGGGTGTATAGGTCAGATTAATGCAATGATTTACCTGGGAGAAATATATTGCAATGAAATAAATGAAGAGGGTCAGTCTTAGTTCTTGATAGCTGTGTTATTTGGCTTAAGTACATAAGTTTTGAATTCTAATTTTGTCTTATAAAAATTGAGGATAATAATAGTTACCCCATAAATTATTGTGAGGTTCGATCACTGTGTCAAACCATAGTGGTTATTCAAGATATAAGGTGGGTTTTTAATATTTACCTTTCAAATTTTCATCCTGAATATGCATATGAGATGGTTTGGATCATAGATTTCTTAGTAACTACTTCATAGTAAAGAATAAATATGTCCATCCCCCTTGCCCACAGCTTATCACTCGGGTAACATGATGAGAGTCAATGGGAATTTCTCCCATATGAATAGCTAGACAGTCTGTATGCAAGCAATGAGGAAGACATATTTTTCTCTGCTTATACAGGGAAAGGAGGTAGCTGCCCTGCTCTACTCTTGAAAAGATCTCCTTAGAAATGTAATGGTTCCTAATCCTTGCTTTTCATATATCCTTTGATATATTTGGTATATGCACATATTTGCATCAGTTGAATTTTGCAATATATATGTCAAGTTTTCAAGAAAAGAATGGCTGATTTTTCCCAGTTTTCTCTAGTAATAGATAGAAAGCCTTCAATCACCCAAATCCTGTCACCACCTTTTCCTTCTAACAATCCTGTTAACTCTGCTACTTGTTAGGATTTAAAAAAATAATAATAAAAATAAAAAAAGTTTTGGGCAGCTGACAATGTCCAGAAGGTACATGGCACAGGGCAGTATCTGCAAGATGTTTTCTTCTGAAACTAACTAGAAAGTCATGGAGCATGAAAAAACCCTTTCTAGACAATGTGAAATGAAACAGGAAAATACACTCCAATTACTGTCCTACATAAATATCCAAGGGGAACAAAGAGCATCAGTCAGGAGGCTATTGTCTCCCTAATTATGTTCCAAATTGGAAATGGCAACTTGTTTTCTTCCTCACATAATAGTTCTCTAAATAAATTGTCTTCTCCCGCTGTCTGCTGCTCTCTTGAGGATTTGGTTATTTAGGGATAAAGAAGAACTCGTGGTTGTGAAAAACATGGGTTATGAGCCAGCTCCCTGCCTTAGAGAGAAAATGGAAATGAATACTAGGGTTATGACATGTTGAAAGTCAGATACATTTTAGCAATTCATTTGTTGTGATTTGGGTACTAGGGAAGCCTTTTATAAATTTTACATATATATCTTTTGATTATTGGAATACTGGCTTATCACACTGTAATGAATGAAAATCACATGCAGAATATTTGATAATGTCTTTATCTTAAAGTATTGTGGTAGCTCTTCAAAATAAGAGTTTAACTGATGGGGATTTAAGAAAAAACTTTCATTAGTATTAGTTCTTCTTTATCATCTACTTATGTTTTCTTTCTGTATATATTTTTTAAAGATTTTATTTATTTATTTGTCAGAGAGAGTGAGCACAGGTAGACAGAGTGGCAGGCAGAGGCAGAGGGAGAAGCAGGCTCCCTGCTGAGCAAGGAGCCCGATGTGGGACTCGATCCCAGGACCCTGGGATCATGACCTGAGCCAAAGGCAGCTGCTTAACCAACTGAGCCACCCAGGCATCCCTCTGTATATTTTTTTATAAAGAAATATGTATTGCCCTCAGAAAACTTTCAAAATCATCCTTAAAATTTAATGCTGAATTTTTTTCTTAGCGACTTTCTCTATGAAGTACTTATATAATTTTTTTTATGTTACGGTGTTTAAACTTTGTCAGTGAAGTATCATCTCAGTTGTAAGGTGAAAACTTCAGGGGTGGATACTGCATGGATAATCTGTTCTGAGTTTACTTGTTTATTTGTTAGATTTTTGGTCCTTTATTCACAGAATCTACTTTTATTCTTAAAAATGGTTATCAACTATTATTACCTTCTGTGATTATAGCTAGGATATGAAATCTTTATTATGGTCCAAAGTTAATTTTTTCTCAGTTCAACTGAAAGTGTTTTTAATTTCCTACAAATGTAAACTGTTCATGTTTTTTGATGTATTGATATGTCCTTAGGAAGGTTTGTTTATTTTGTGTTCTAAATCTTCTTTAAATCTTCTATATCAAAACGATTGGTAGATAGTCCTTGGTAGATTTTTATCTTCATAATATCCTGTCTTTCAGTATGAATGATAACATAATGTTTTGACAAAGTGAAATTACAAAAACTAAAGACATATCATAAAACACAAAGAAGTAAAAGCTCAAGACACCTTTAAAGGAAAGTTATAGAAGCTTCATTCTCAAGGAAGGTGAGTATATCAGTGTCATTTTCCTGGGACAGATACAGCATGGAATGTATCGTGATAAGAAATTTAGTAATTGATTTAATGTGGTACTGTCAAATAGAAGAGTACAAATGATAATTTTGTAACCAATTGGAAACCTTTCCTAATTCTGATTTTTTAATGTGTTTTTCTTTTTTTCTTTTAAAGATTTTATTTATTTATTTGACAGACGGAGATCACAAGTAGGCAGAGAAGCAGGCAGAGAGAGAGGAGGAAGCAGGCTCCCCACTGAGCAGAGAGCCCAACGCAGGGCTCAATCAGAGGACCCTGGGATCATGACCTGAGCTGAAGGAAGAGGCTTTGACCCATTGAGCTACCCAGACACCCCTGTTTTTCTTTTTTTAAAGAATAGCTGACTTCCACCCTTGATCAATCACAAGGGCAGTTGTCAGGGCTTTGTTTATGTTGAAACTTGTTTCCACGTGAAAGTATGAAAGCTACCTAATCCCTTTTTTTGTGCTGGCAGAGAGCATTCTATGTGTTAAGGACACTTTTGTGTGTGTGTATGTGTGTGTGTGTGTGTGTGTGTGTGTTTGTGTATATAATCTGAGAAGAAAAAAATCTGCAACCAGTTTAATACTGTGACTCTATTCAATGGTTTTACCAGCGGGGGTCTGCAGAGAGGAAATAATTTGAGAGAAATAATGTTAATCTCCAGCAGTCTTGTCATCTTTACACCTTTAAATTTTAGCCAAATTAGAGTGAAGAGTTCCAAGGGAGACAATGGGTCATCTATTGTCTTGGCACAGATAGACTGTGTACCCAACACAGAAGAAATAAGAGCTCATTAAATGTTAACATGGATTAGGTCTAGAAGTTTAACAACTGGGAAAAAAATGTCTAATCAACTTCACAGTTATTAAGAATTAGCAAAATTATATTTGTCCCTCTCCTTCCCAGTTTCAGTTTTATCTTGGAATATAGACTCTTGCCACAATCTAGGCTTCTGTTTCTTTCTTTTCTTTTCTTATCTTTTTTTTTTTTTTTCTGTGTCTAACAGAGTACCCATTTTTCAAGTCCAGAGTGTAAGATTTCGGTTTCTGGGCAATCTGTAACACTTTAGGTAAAGTTGTCTAGTTTCAATTCATGATTCATAAAGGAGAATGAATTGTTAAATATAAATGAGAAGTATGGCTATTTGTTTGGAATTTGACATACTAAGCTGTACATGACCAGGTGAGAAGTAAGGGACAGTATTAAGAAACATCATTTTTGCTCATAGGTGTTTTCAGTGCAGCAGAACAGGTCATAATACATTTACATATAGGGTGAGATGCATGAGAAGCCCTCATGGGCTATAGTTATGGACAGTAGAGATGAAATTCTCTTTCCATTTATTACTCCCCAGCTGAGGTATACAGATTATTTTATTATCCAGTGAGTATGTAATGACTAACTGTAGATAAGGCGTGATGTTTTCATATGACATTTTTGATCGTCTTTACGTCTGGTTAAACTTCTTTAGGTACTACGTCAGTTTCACCTGAATAGCAACAAAAGAGATGAACATCATCTTTCTTGGTTAAACCAAGTATAATGCAACTAATTTGCCTAACAATAGGACTATGACTGTTTTGTGTTAGAAACTAGAGCACTATCTAAATCTTAATAACAATGGGTAAAATATCAGCAGGTCTAATAATCACTGTAATGGCTATTGACAACTCTTGAATTTCCCTATAGCCTAATCTAATTCAGATAGGGTAATACATAAATTTTCTTTATTGTAGTGTATGTATACTTAAGGCCAAATATTCATGCAAACAATTTGACAATTCAGGATCATGGCTATATACACCTATATTTCTATAAACACCATAATGCCTCCTAATGGAAATGCACGTTGAAGGTCACCATAAATATTATACTATATGTAACTGAAAAAAAAGTCTTTATACGAAATGAGACCAGTGAATTTTAATGCTATATTTAGCTCTCATAGAATGTATAAATTAAAATGAAGAGACCAGAGAGTTCAGTATTCCGTTCTTTGCTAAAATATACTTTCTGGTAGCATTTTTAAATTATGAAGGCAAATTCATGTGGAACTCTTTTCTGGTTTTCTTCACAGTGTATTGGTATAATAGATACGTGTACTTGTGATAAAAATGCAGAGACCTTAACCCTTTTGCTCACCAACCCTGACTATCAGTTGCTGTGCTATTTAGAAGTCACAAACCTTGCCTGTGCTGGAGACTTTTGAGAAAGATCTACTCAGATGTACTTTGGACCAAGAATGTTTTGGTTGATGAATCTGCTGTTTGTGTTCAGAAAATGGTTATCTGTGTGAAGTTTTATTATAGCAACCAGGAGTGATAAGTCCACATCAGCTGATAAACATTTTTGTTATTAACAGGGTGGTTTTGATTTTTAGCTTTGTATGAAATGAACCTTTTTCCAGATATATTTCTTAATATAACTGTTTAAGTGTATGTACAGCTCTGTGTGTGTGTTGTGTTTGTGTATAAGAGAGAAGAAGACATGAAAGGTGTTCTACTCTCAGGAATGAATTTTGGAATAATTATCAAATTCATTCCATGTGCATAATATGAAAAAACATAGGGACATATCAGGCTACTGCTTATATAATGTCATGTAGGCTATGGATTAGCCTCTAACACAGTTGACAACTGAAACAAAGTTTTTGTACTTGGTGTTATCTGGGTAGATCTTCATATTTTTTTGGATGTATTCATTAGCTTCAGATTCACATTTTATTTCAGAGGTGAAAATTGCAAATTGGTCTTTGTTTTGTTTTTTTGGTTTGTTTTGTTTTTTTGGTCAAGTCAGCTAGATTTGAAAGGAGTTTTTGTAGAACATAATCTGTAGTTGTACTGGAAAATATATTCCAGCTTTCAAATAAGTTACAATTTAACCAGTATTTGAATAATTTCTGTTAGTTTGAGTTTTTATAAACTATGCTGGGAAATGATATATAGTATCTAAAGCATGTTCTATATCATTTGTGATATAAAACTAATAGAATGGAAAATTACTTTGAGAAGAAAGTAAGTTCCACATTAGATAATTGGCTCTTTTTATATAAAATTATTGAATAACTGAATGACATTGGGGAATTCAGCATTTATGATACTGAAATAATATCTCTTTATATAAAAATCTTTGTATTTAAGGAAGTATATTTTTTACTATGTAAGTGGAATATTTACATGGTGGCAAGAAGCATAACTATATCTGAGGACTTTTTAAAAAATATTTTATTGGGCATCTCACACATTATCAATGCACAGTATTTTAATTTTTATTGTCACTTTTCTTCCTGGTTTTATGAAAAATAAATTTTTCTCCAATACTAACTTCATCCTGAAATGTTAATAAGTTCAAGGAAGACATTTTGAAATGTTTGGGCAAATATAACATTATTTTAGAAAATTTGGTGTTCCTTGATAATGTATTAATTGTGTACCTCCCTGAAACAACTGCTTTAAGTTAAATTCTTAATTGTATGAATTCTACACACATTGTATGTGTGTTATCTATACTGGAATTTTTATTCAGTGCAATTTTTTGGACAGCTAGTTGTCAATAAATTTCCTTGGAAAATAGGTTGCACTAAGATTATAGTGGAATCTATCCAGGGAATCTGGTCACAAGTGTGAGAAGCTCCCCGTACCTTTCCTTTTAACCCTCCTTTCATTGCCTAGAGTTGGTTAAATAGTACTGAGTAACTGTCTTTAAGAGTAATCAACACGGGGCGCCTGGGTGGCTCAGTGGGTTAAGCCTCTGCCTTCGGCTCAGGTCATGATCTCAGGGTCCTGGGATCCAGCCCCACATCGGGCTCTCTGCTCAGCAGGAGGTCTGCTTCCCTCTCTCTCTCTGCCTGCCTCTCTGCCTACTCGTGATCTCTGTCAAATAAATAAATAAAATCTTAAAAAAAAAAAAAGGGTAATCAACATAATATCGTCTCAGTTACCAAATGAAGTACTTTAACTGCCCTATCTACCCAGTCCAGCTTCTTCCTTTCACCTGGTTCCACTAGTAGTTGATGACAGCTTTCTGACCATCCTGCTATTAATTCCTTCTCTCTCTTCTTAGTTGAAGTCTGTTTTTCCTGGCCGACCTGCTGCTTCTCAGTTTCAGTCCTCTTCTCAATGCTCCTTTGATCTCTGTTAATTATTAATCCCTTAAATCCCACCCATCCATCAGAATTGACCTTGGTTTATTTTGTTGTAGTTACTGTTTCAGCCTGGAATATGAATGTGCAAGCCAGTATTTTTTTCCTCATCTTCCATCTTAAATCCACTTACCAGTCAATAACATTTTCCAGTTATCTAGACCTAGGTATGAAGAATTTCACTGTCTTTCCCAATGCTGTGAGTGTAAGTATTCACAAATACCCCATGGGCACTAGAGAAATCCTAATAATGATAATAATAAATGATTAATATATGTTTAGTGCTTACTTGTGCCAAGTCTAAACCAGGTAATTTACATGGATTTGCTCATATGATTTCCCCATTCCACCCACACCATGAAGTAGATGCTGCAATTATCCCCAATTTATAGCCAAGGAAATTAAAACTTACCACGATCCCCCAGCTAGGAATTGGCAGTCAATGTTTCAACCAAGATTATTGGTTTCCCGAAGCCACATAACCTATAGGTGGGACCTATGCTTTGCAGAGGCAGGGCATCTATTTAAAAAGAGAGAGAGAGAGAGAGATTTCCAAACTTTTATTGTTTTTAGGGATCTTTACTACACGAACACATCCAAATTCACACTTCATTAAACAAATAATTATTGATCACCTACTGTCTCAGGCACTATTCTTTATATTGAAGAAAGCAGTGAGTAAAACTGACAAAGCCATGGATATCATGTTATTTGCATTCTCATGGGAGAGGAAGATGGTAAAAATATGTTATGGTTGTGGAAGTAAGTTCTGTTAAAAAAATAGAGCAGGGTAGAGGGACAGAGTGTAATTGTGCAGGGGAGTAATATTCTTCCTATTTGTCCTTTTTGATAAGGTGACATTTGAATACAGATAAAAATAAAATGAGGAGGTAAGCCATGAAAATATTTAGGGAGAGAGAATGCCAGATGGAAAAAGTAGTAGATGCAGAGATCCAAAGATCCTGATATAGATACACACTGCTTTGTGTTTGCAAGGATAAATAAGCAAGGAGGACCTCCAGGATGAATTAAAATGAGCAAGGGGGGAGGAGTAACTGGAGAGGTTAGAGAAGGATAGGGGACATAGGTCATAGTAAGGTCTTCAGAATTTATTTGGGGTCTCAGTAACTTCTGAATGTATTTGTTGAGTTATTATACTATGGTGGGGAGAATCAGTGATAGGAAGTTATTATAAAATCCAAGTTAAAGATTCAGTGGCTTAGAATAAAGTGGTGATGATGTTGATAGATAGATTGATCTATCTGTCTATGCTTTATATACACAGAGATACTTTATACACACAGGTATATGCACACATTTATGTCCATATATACTTTTAATTGAAATGTAATATACATATAGAAAAGCACATACATCATAGGTGTACATTTGGGTGATTTTTTTTACTGGGCACACTACTATAACCAGCTCTCAGATTAAGAAACAGAATATTTGAATCCTAGAAGCCCTCTTGTGCTACATGCATTCTTACCAAGAATAAGCACTGTTCTTCTAAAATAAGAGTTGGCAAACTGTTTATGCAGAAGATCAGATAGTGAATATTTTAGACTAAAAGGACCACAGGTAGTTTTTTATACATATTATTTTCTCCAATTACTTTGATAGTAAAACTGTATCATTCTGTGGTAGAAATAATGTATGCCATTACAATTTTGAGAACCTTGCCCTTCAATCTTCTGCCTTCCAGAAAATACAATTTTGAGTCCATGATCTTTTTTTCCCAATTTACAGGCCCTCATCATGGCACTTTTTGATCCAAAAACTAGACTTTTTCCAAAAAGAAGTGTTTTCTGTCCTACTCCTCACTCCCACCTATCAAAATAATGAGTGATCAAATGTTTTATAATCCAAATGCTATTCAAACATTGCTCTCATTTGTGGGGGATAAAGCAGTAGTTTTACTCAGTTTAGGTTTCTCAGATTTCACAGATTTTTATTTGGAGAACCAGATGTCTTTAATGTCATGTCAGAGGCCATCCATTCCAGGACATTCTTGAATCCAGAAATATCCTCTACTCAGAACCAATATTTTAAAAGAAAAGGAGGGCCTGGCTACCAAGACTCTTTCGGGTACTTAGAGAGATTTCCTAGAGAAATGGCAACACCCTCAGGGAGACTAGTAGCCATACTTATGTGATATATTTGCTACTTGCTCTCTTTCTTTCTTTCTTTCTTTCTCTCTCTCTCTCTTTTTTCTTTCTTTCTTTCTTTCTTTTTTTTTTTTTGGGCCTGGCAAATAATCCGAGTTCCAAGAATTTATCGGGACAATAACATCATTGGCAGGGGTCCCTATGGCTCCACAGGTTCAGTGATTTCCTATCTATCTATCTATCTATCTATCTGTCTGTCTCTATCATGTAAGCTCTACACCCAACATGGGGCTTGAACTCAAGACCCTGAGATCAAGGGTCACATGCTCTACCAACTGAGCCAGCCAGGTGCCCTGTGATTTTCTAGAAGAGCTCATGTAACTCAGAAAATCTGTTATATTCCTGGTTATGGTTTATTACAGTGAAAGAATACAGATTAAAGTCAGCAAAAATGAAAGGCACATAAAGCAGAGTCCAGGATAGACTAGGTACAGGCTTCTAGTTGACCTTTCCCAGTGGAGTCTGACAACTGCACTTAATTCTTCCAGTTATAATATATGACAATATATACAAGTATTGTCAACCAGGGAAGCTCACCTAAGACTTGGTGTCTAGGATTTTTATTTGGAGTTAGTCCTATAGGCATGGAGTGCCCATATAGTTGACATTAGTCTCCAGCCCCTCCAAAGGACAAGCCAGTACCATGAGACTCAGGACCCCACCATAGATTGCACTGTTAGCATAAACTATCTGGCATGGCCCAAAGGCCTGGATAAACGAAGACACTCAGGGCAGAAAATTTCAAAGACTGCATTATCTTTCAGGAGCCAGTCAAGGACAAAACCTTTCTTTGGAATGTGCAGGACTTGAACACCCTAATGCTGCTAAGTCCATCTCTCCCTGTGTGACATTTATATCTAAATTTCAAACAAGTTATCTATCCATATATTTACTGGGAAGAGTAGCTCAAATTTGAAACAATATTTTTTATCTCCTATGTGAAAGTGCTTTTTACCCCCTTCTGGTTGAAATTTACTTATCTTTTGTCTACATTTACCAGGTTATAGCCCACTTTATGTTTATTTTTATTATTATTATTATTATTATTAACATATAATGCATTATTAGCCCCAGGGGTACAGGTCTGTAAATCACCAGGTTTACACACTTCATAACACTCACCATAGTACATACCTTCCCCAATGTCCATAACCCTACCACCCTCTCCCTAACCCCCCTCCCCCTGGCAACCCTCAGTTTGTTTTGTGAGATTAAGAGTCTCTTATGGTTTGATTCCCTCCCAGTCCCATCTTGTTTCATTTACTCTTTTCCTACCCCCCAAACCCCCCACGTTGCATCTCCACTTCCTCATATCAGGGAGATCATATGATAGTTGTCTTTCTCTGATTGACTTATTTCGTTAAGCATAATACCCTCTAGCTCCATCCACATCATTGCAAATGGCAAGATTTCATTTCTTTTGATGGCTGCATAGTATTCCATTGTATATATATATATACCACATCTTCTTTATCCATTCATCTGTTGATGGACATCTAGGTTCTTTCCATAGTTTGGCTATTGTGGACATTGCTGTTGTGAACATTCGGGTACACATGCCCCTTTGGATCACTACCTTTGTATCTTTAGGGTAAATACCCAGTAGTGCAATTGCTGGGTCATAGAGTAGCTCTATTTTCAACTTTTTGAGGAACCACCATGTTGTTTTTCAGAGTGGTTGCACCAGCTTGTATTCCCACCAACAGTGTAGGAGGGTTCCCCTTTCTCCATATCCTTGCCAGCATCTGTCATTTCCTGACTTGTTAATTTTAGCCATTCTGACTGGTGTGAGGTGGTATCTCATTGTGGTTTTGATTTATATTTCTCTGATGCTGAGTGATGTGGATCATTTTTTCATGTGTCTGTTGGCCATCTGGATGTCTTCTTTGCAGAAATGTCTGTTCATGTCCTCTGCCCATTTCTTGATTATATCTTCTCCCATTCTGTCAGTTGTCTTTTGGTTTTGTTCACTGTTTCCTTTGCTGTGCAAAAGCTTTTGATCTTGATGAAATCCCAATAGTTCATTTTTGCCCTTGCTTCCCTTGCCTCTTAGCCCACTTTATGTTATCAAATATTTTGTTATTGCAACATTCAAAGACTAGAAAGCTGTATCAGTCACATTTTGCTAGGCAGTACAACCACAAAATCTCTATGGCAAACAGACAACACTTTACATTTATTTTTCTCTCATGAACATGTGAATTGGCTGTAATTGTTCTGTGTCAGTGAGTCAGGGCAACTCTACTTTTTGTGTCTCATTTAAAGTACCCAACTGCTTTTGATCTTGATGAAGTCCCAAAAGTTCATTTTTGCTTTTGTTTCCTTCACCTTTGGAGACATATCTTGAAAGAAGTTGCTGTGGCTGATATCGAAGAGGTTACTGCCTATGTTCTCTAGGATTCTGATGGATTCCTGTCTCATGTTGAGGTCTTTTATCCATTTCGAGTTTATCTTTGTGTACGGTGTAAGAGAATAGTCGAGTTTCATTCTTCTACATATAGCTGTCCAGTTTTCCCAGCACCATTTGTTGAAGAGACTGTCTTTTTGGTGATCACAGCTTTGTAGTAAATCTTGAAATCAGGTAATGTGATGCCGCCAGTTTTACTTTTGTTTTCAACATTTCCTTAACAATTCAGGGTCTCTTCTGATTGCATACAAATTTCAGGATTATTTGCTCCAGCTGTTTGTTGAATACGGGTGGAATTTTGATCAGAATGGCATTAAAAGTATAGATTGCTCTAGGCAGTATAGACATTTTAACGATGTTTATTCTTCCGATCCAAGAGCATGGAATAGTCTTCCATCTTTCTGTGTCTTCTTCAGTTTCTTTCATGAATGTTCTGTAGTTCCTTGAGTACAGATCCTTTACCTCTTTGGTTAGGTTTATTCCCAGGTATCTTATGGTTCTTGGTGCTGTAGTAAATGGAATCGATTCTCTAATTTCCCTTTCTGTATTTTCATTGTTAGTGTATAAGAAAACCACTGATTTCTGTACATTGACTTTGTATCCTGCCACGTTACTGAATTGCTGTATGAGTTCTAGTAGTTTGGGGGTGGAGTCTTTTGGGTTTTCCATATAAAGAATCATGTCATCTGCGAATCAAAAGCTTCTGCACAGCAAAGGAAACAGTCAACAAAACAAAGAGGCAACCCACGGAATGGGAGAAGATATTTGCAAATGACAGTACAGACAAAAGGTTGATATGCAGGATCTATAAAGAACTCCTCAAACTCAACACACACAGAACAGATAATCATATCCAAAAATGGGCAGAAGATATGAACAGACACTTCTCCAATGAAGACATACAAATGGCTATCAGACACATGAAAAAATGTTCATCATCACTAGCCATCAGGGAGATTCAAATTAAAACCACATTGAGATACCACCTTACACCAGTTAGAATGGCCAAAATTAGCAAGACAGGAAACAACGTGTGTTGGAGAGGATGTAGAGAAAAGGGAACCCTCTTACGTGTTGGTGGGAATGCAAGTTGGTGCAGCCACTTTGGAGAACAGTGTGGAGATTCCTTAAGAAATTAAAAATAGAGCTTCCCTATGACCCTATGATTGCACTACTGGGTATTTACCCCAAAGATACAGATGTAGTGAAAAGAAGGGCCATCTGTACCCCAATGTTTATAGTAGCAATGGCCACGGTCGCCAAATTGTGGAAAGAACCAAGATGCCCTTCAGCGGATGAATGGATAAGGAAGATGTGGTCCATATACACTATGGAGTATTATGCCTCCATCAGAAAGGATGAATACCCAACTTTTATAGCAACATGGACGGGACTGGAAGAGATTATGCTGAGTGAAATAAGTCAAGCAGAGAGAGTCAATTATCATATGGTTTCGCTTATTTGTGGAGCATAACAAATAACATGGAGGACATGGGGAGATGGAGAGGAGAAGGGAGTTGAGGGAAATTGGAAGGGGAGGTGAACCATGAGAGAGTATGGACTCTGAAAAACAACCTGAGGGTTTTGAAGGGTCGGGGGGTTGGAGATTAGGGGAACCAGGTGTTGGGTATTAGGGAGGGCACATATTGCATGGAGCACTGGGTGTGGTGCAAAAACAATGAATACTGTTATGCTGAAAAGAAAAAAAAAAAAGCAAACAAACAAACAAGAAAACAAAAAAAACAAAAAAATAAAGTACCTAACTGCAGGGGAAGAAACTAGCTGGGCTTTGTTCTTCTTATGGTTATGACAAAAGCACAAGAGGACAAATATAATTGCCTAGCCATATATCAAGCCTGTACTTAGGTCACATATGTTAATCATTGGCTAAAAGTAAGTCACATGAGCAATACCAAAGTCTAGGGCTAGGGAAGTACATGCCACTGTGTACATGAGGCTGTGGTAAACAAATGAACCACTGATAATACTATAAGGGAGAGAACGGGACTACATTTAATTTACCAGAGAAACTATGGTAGGATTAAAAAATTCAGAATGAATTTCAAACCCTGGCTTAGTGACTTAATTGTTTGTCTGGGTGTAGTTACTCAACATCATTGCTACTTGGTTTTCTCATCTGTTAAAAGGAAATAAAAATAATTACCTATAATTTTGTTGTGAGGATTAAAGATAACATGAAAGTGCCAAGCATAGTGGCCTGTTGGTAAATATACAATAAATGGTAAGATTTATTATAATATTGATGAAGACTCATTGTTTCCTGTAAGAATAATAATAGCTTATAGTTAATAGTGTTTGTTGTATTCATGGTGTTATCCCAAATACTTATATAACAGGTATTCTTCTTGTTAGCATTTTCTAGGTGAACAAGAGAAGCTGAGAAAAGTTACAAAATATGTCCAAAGTTAGCTTTCATTTTATTTCAAACCATTTCAAACCAAGTGACTGAAAACAATAATTCTTTATTTAGATCATGATTTTATGAGCCAACTATTAGGAATGGGATCAGCTAAATGGTTTTTCTGGATACATGCAGATTCAGCCATGTGTCTGTAGTTAGCTCTCTGGTTGGCTGGAACTACCTAGTCAAGAATAGACTTGGCTGTAATGGCTCATCATTCTTCCATGAAGGCTCTTATCCTCCAGCATGAGAGCCTGCGCTTACCTGCTTCCTGGTCAGGGTTCCAAGAGAAGCAAAATTCTAAGCTGCTTGAGGCCACAGCTTCTAACTGGTGCATCATCCCTTTTACTTCACTCTGTTGGCCAAAACAAGTCATAGGCTGGCCCAGACTCAAAATAATTGGAAATAGAATGCATCTCTTAAAGAGAGAAGATTTATAGACATATTACAAAGAACACAGATACAAGGAAGAATGAAGGATTATGACCAATGTTGGAATACACCATAATCTGCCTTCTGGCTACAATTCTCACATTCTTCCCCAGGGAAAATATCTCTTCTTTATTCAAGGATCCCTAAAAGTCACACCATGAACTATGACATCAGGTTTAAATCTAGAATATAATTGTGGTATGTCCAAATGAACCTCATCATATATGGATTCCCTTGAATCTGAGACTCATGAAGTGAAAAGTCATCCCACAAACATCCAGTGTATGGTGCTGACACAGAAATAGAATAACCTCAATAAATATAATTGTATAAGAGAAAAAAATCAGAGATACATAGCAGTCTTTGGTCCATAGCAATTTTAAAATCCAGGTGGGATCTTGGAGTAGCAAATATTCTTTGATTAAGGTGAGGTTATATTCTTTGGAAGTGGTTTCCCAGTTTGTTCTTCATGGATCTTGGTTCTACCTTCAAGGCTGTTAGGGCTATTGACTGCCCTCTAGGACATGTTTCCTTTTTCAGTGTCCTTCCTTAGCCCTTTAAAATATTTTGTCAGCCAGCCCTAGAAAGTTGGGAGCCCAGAGGCCTTTTTGTTTCCTCTTTAGAAATAGCAATAAGGATACTAATAGCTTATAGTTGTGTGTGAGTAAAATCATTCTCTTTTAATCCAGGTTGATGTCATTTTTACATATAAAATTTATTCTGAATTACTGTAGGCTATGAGTTTGATTTGTGCCCTTAATTAAAAATGTACAGCCATGATTGTTTTCAAGATATGCCTCTCTATAGATACACTTATTTACTGTCACTTTGGGATTGGGCTTCTATGAGACCATCTTCTTAAGAATCTGAGGAAGAGTTTTGTGTATTTGAGAGTTTGTTTGACAACATATTAGTTCTTTCAAATTTCTTAAGAAAGGGTTTTGGAGTTATACTTTTGAATGGGTGTTTTTCTTCAGTCCTCATTATATGTAGAGGATTTTTACTGACTGGGAAGACTGAAGATAAGAAACAATTTTTACATCCCAGAAAATTATGTCCCCTCTGTATTCCCTCAAAATTCTCCTTGCAGACTGGCCAGTTCTTTATTTAGCCCATTTCCTTCTTCCTGTACCTATATGTAGCCAGGACCAACCAGCTGACATTTCTACATTTTGTGGAGATCTCTAGAGCCAAAATCCAAAGTTAATTATATACATTTGTCATCTTTCATGTTCTTGTAGGTAATACATTTGCATATTATTTTATTCTAAGAAACACAGATTGCCATTTTTTCTAACCTCCAATAACAATTTGCTTTATTTCCCCCAGCATTTGCTGAGAGTTTGTTTGCCATTTTTTCAGCCTCTACTTAGTACTCACTGCCAATGGCACTTATTTTAGATTTTTGTCATGGCAGCACCTCAATTCTAGGAACCAATTATTTCTGCATCAGCTAGTTTTTGCTGTTTAAAAAAATTACAGAATTTAGTGGCTTAAAACAATAGCCTTTTTTAAAAAAAAAAGTTTTTTAGCTCATAATCGTGCTGGTCATTAAATTGGACTGGACTCAGTTGAACTTGTGTCTGCAGTCAGCTGCCAGGTCAGCTGGGAGCTGCTTAGTATAGAATGGCCTCAGCTAAGGCTACTCATCTTGGACCATGTGTTCTCTCATCATCCAGCAGGATAGCTTGGGCTTGTTCTCATGGTGACTGCTTAGAGTTCCAAGAAATTGAACAGAGGCAAGCAGTCTTTGAGACCTCGAATTTCAACCAGTTCACTTTTACTTCTGCTATATTATATTCACCAAAAGAAGCCATAGGACCTGCCAACATTTAGGAGAAGGGAAAATAGACTTAGTTCTTGATATGAAGGGGTGCGAAGTAACGTATTAAGGGGCACAGATAGAGCAAAGAAGGATTTAAGACTCTTTTTGCAACATACCATGCTATACTGTATCTCAAGATCAGTAAATCTTGTTACAATTACCGCTTTCTCAAGAAACACAATAAAGCAATTATTATTCTTTCCAGAAAGGATGACTGTGGCCTCACCAAAACCTCTGCTTCCTTGGGGATTTACCCTGACTTTCTGACCATGTATTTCACCCCTGCATGTGTTCGAATATTTGTTTCAGTAGATAGCTCCCAATCTGACTCTTGCCTACCTGCCCATCTCTAGCTCTGCACAACTCTACCGGTTGGATCTAGACCTGTGGACTTGGTTCTGGAATGGCCTTTGATGCTTCATCTACCTCATAGTCATCATTACCATCTGTCAGCCTGTCATTGGAAGGGGTGCCCACATACCTAACCTCTGCAAATCCTGTCTCAGTGGCTGAAGACCTCTTTTTTCTTCATATACTTCCTTCTGATTAGTGATTGGGTTTTCCACATGAATGACAAGTTTTTTTAAACAAATGTGTAAAATGTGTAACGTATTTTTAAAAAAATTTATAATCTAAAGGGGAAACAAGTTTAACTTTGATTATTGAGGTGCTTGTATTTTGTCAAGGTGATTATCCTACCTCAAAACTTCCTTCAATTAACATTTTTGCTTAAAGATACACAGGGGGATTGAATCAATATGAGGTAACAGGGCTTCAAAAAAAAGTAGAAATTACCCTTATTATGTATTTTGTATAACAAATAAATAATTTATGTACAATATGGTTAATTAACAATTCATCAGTTAATAATTAATTGACATAACAGTGGTGAATTTTCTCAACACTCTACAAAAGAGAGAGTCATGTTGATTTCATGTAGTGGTAGGAGTATATGCAAGAAGGATTATCTGCTCTACCAGCTACACAGTGATCCCAGTGGTGCAACCATTTATATAAAAACATTGTGAGAGTTGCTTCTCTTTGGAGAAGCACCCTGAGCTGAGTCATTCACCTTGTATTTTAGCTCTATAAGAGGATTCAGTAAGATTGTCTTGGCACTCCTGATACTGAGCACCTCTACTGGGCAGAGTTTATGAGCACACTCACAGAAGGGACCTACATTCATATATGCTTATTTATCCATGTAATTTCTTTGACATTTAAAAGTAGCTGTAGCAGTTATTTATATATAACTTTGAAAATAGTCTCGAGTCTAATCGCCTGTGGCTAAGGTAGCATCTAGTTTCATACCACATATATACCCAGTGGAGACAGTAATTAAAATAGGCAAAACTTGTTGGAGATGTCTTTCTTCAAAAACTAGCCATATGGAGAAGAGGAATAGAGCCCCTGCCCTCTCCAGTGGTGTTAACTCCATGAGTTTCAGTTAACAAGAAGAAAGAGTATATGGGATAGAAACATTCGAGTTATATAATACAAGCTGAGGATCCTATTTTTACTCCTACAGTGAAAATAAAACTTTTTTGAGAAACTTTTCATGGGATATAGTTGCAGGCGCTCAGTATTTGTTGAATGATTGCTTAATAACTCTTCCTCTGAGATTGTATGATAATTGACCTTATTTTAATGATTGTGAGAACTGCAGTTTTTTCTACAGTGATGAAAATGGTGAGGAGGATGAAACAGGGTTATACCTATCTGACATGTTTGTGTTACCCACTTGTTAGCAGCGGGTTGTCTCTGAGCTCTCTGATAGCTGAAGCCATCTTATATTGTAACATTCATATAAAAATGGTCTGAGCCCTCACATAATATATATAAAAATCTTTTTAAATATTTACAGTATCTCCCATGATTTTTGAGGAGCTTTTTTGATAGTGTTGTGAACGATGGTAGGAGAAAAGTTTTCAATAGTGTCTATGAAAGGTAGAAAAGAGAGTTGCCTGAGGAAACCAGAAGGATTTTCAAGCAGGTGTGAAAGTCCCTATAGAGTTTATACATACTTGGATTAATCAGTTATCTGTTGGCTTCACTTCTGTCAGGCTACTGAAGAAATACACAATCTCACAAATTAATTCATCTTTAAAACTCACAGCCTGTAACTTCAACTGTGATTAATCCAAGTGTGTGTGTGTGTGTGTGTGTGTATGCAAATTGGCCTTTACTTTAATTTAAATAAAAAATAGCTTGAATTTCTTGAATTTCTGATTGAATCATGGATTTAAAGTATACCATCACAAAGCCAAGAAATTATTAAGCAATGTTTTTGAGAATTGGTAATGTAACAGCAGTGTATTTTTCTTAAAGCCACTGATGCAATATTTAGCAAATCAGTATTTATTTTGGTGTAGTGGTAAGACAATCAATTATGCATTGGGAAAGCAGAGGCATTTTAAAACAGATATTTAGTTATAGAAGTTGTTAATATACCCACTTCAATTTGAGCTCTACTGGAAAGTCAATGCTTAGAAAATGCAAAAAGGAAACAATTACTTCAGCAATTATTTTCAATGTCTAAGACATTACATGGGTATATTTTTGAAACCAAAATGTATGTGGATAACTTCTTAACTTTTGTAGCAAAAGCTAGATATACTCCTAAAATAAAGTTGCATATGATTTACAAATATATCCTCATTCATCTGTGTTCTCTGGTCTTTTATTGATAGTCAGTAAAACATAAGATTTTGAAACTTAACACTGAAGAATAGTTCAGGCCTAAATGAAAGGTACTTTAACAAAAATTCCTTTCAGCTCATGAAATATTTGTTTTGTTTTACGCATATTAGTGCATTGGTTTCTCTCCTTCAGTCTCCAATATGAATTTTAACAAAATTCAAACATTTCTTTTGCAGCGTGACATCTGAGGAGCAGAATAAGATGGTGGCATGAGCAGAGACTTCTAAAGTAGGCAGGCATCCCTTACCCCTCAGCTCAGCCTGCTGACTGACATTCTCTTCTATCAGACATCAGAGTGGTATCTGGTCAAAATCCTATTTGTCCACGTAGTTCATCCAGTAAATAAATGTTTCTTCTTATCTATCAACTATAATGAAAATGTGCTACCAGAACAATTACAAATTTACAAGATTTGACCAGAATGCCTAGAAGTATACAGTGGAACTTGTTTAAAGGTGTTGCCAAAGGTGCATCAAGGTGAACATGGCTCTTGTTTTTTGATGGGGACACAACAGATGGCATCCTAAATGGGAAACAGATGCCTACCTCTGGAGGTATGAAGGTGACTGTGTAGTGTTCATGAAGGTCATAAACAAGCTTAGGAAAAAAATCAGAAATTTGTGAGGTTCCTTAAGACATGAAACAGTATGCTCTGTCTAAGAAGAGGCAATTGCTGTCAGGATTTGGTGTGGACTCAAGTCTTCTCCACTCAGATCAGGAGTGGGGGCAATTTGAATGGAGGCAATTCAGTTCAGATGGGAAAACAATGATGCACTTTAAAATATTAAACTTTCAGTTTTCCCTGCTAGGTACATTGTATATCTTCTTTGGGTTTACAAGGTTCTGTCTAGGAAAGATAGAATGCAGCATGTCATAAATATGCCTGGAAGAATTGGTACATAATGTTGTCCTATATATTCAGCAATGGAATCTAGACTCTAATTCCATTGACCATCATGGCTTTCCAATTAAATGTTATAGCTGATTTTTATGTACCTGCATAGACTTAAGTGACTTAAGTCACAAATCCTTGTTTTGTCTCAATTTTATGATATGCATTGATTATCAAGATAAAAGGGACATCAACCTTGAAATTGCCTTTTGTAGCTTATTGAGAGAATTGTTTTCTTATGGAATCACAGAGAAGGAAACCTTTTATAATTTGACTAATAATAACAGTAGTCTATCATTTAAAAAAAATTGCCTGTGTCAGATATACTTTAATATACCTAATCCTCTCCCCCTAATTCCTAAAATAGGTAACATTTTGTAATTTGATTCTTCTTGAATAAGGATCTGAAAAATGATATAATGTATGTATTCATTATATAGATAATATATATTAGTAATTTCTTAATAAAGAGCAATTCCATTGTAATGTTTACTGATACTTTGATAAGTTTATTTGTGAAAACAAACAATCCCCAAATCTTACGGACTTAAAACTGGAAAGATTATTTATTTTTTACACTACATTTCTTTTTCAGATCAGTGGGGGAAGAACATTCCTTCATGTTCTCCTCACTGAAGGAACAAGCTGATGGAGCAGCCACTATTTTAACACTGTCTTTCACTCTGGTGGGAGGAGGGCAGGTTACCGTGAAATATGTAACGCATTATTTCTGCTAACATTTTATTGGTCAAATTAAATCATATAGCCATGCCTCATTGTAGTAAGGGAGAAAAGTGCAGTCCAACCAGAACCCTGTTTTTGGTAAAATCTCCAATGACTGTCTCAGGAACAACTTGGCAAACTACTCAACAATGCATAGCTCTGACCTAGCATTTCCATTGCTAGGAATTTATACTATGATACAAGCATGTTCATTTCTGTGTTATTTGTAATATAAAAAAGTAAAATCCCCAGAAAGGTTTCTGGAAAAATACATTCATGTTAAACTCATCCACTGGGATACCTTACAGTCTTTGAAAAATGAGTGGGATGTATTTGAATTAACATGGAAATTTATTTTAAGAGAATATTGTTAAGAAAGTATTTGTGTGTGTTGGTGGTAGCGGTAGTTGTGTTTATGTGTGCGAGTGTGTGTGTGTGTGTGTGTGTGTGTTTGTGGGCTCATATGTGCAGCGGTAGTTGTGTTTATGTGTGCGAGTGTGTGTGTGTGTGTGTGTGTGTGTGTATTTGTGGGCTCATATGTGCATAGAACAGTGCTTGCCAAAAATAATAATAGTAACTAACACTTATATGAAATATATGTAAGGCAGTCTTCTATATGTTGTACATGTCTTAAGTCATTTGATATAACAATCATTTGAAGTGATATTTATTATTCTCAATTTTCGAATGAGGAAACTTACAAAGAGTATCTACTTGAACAATTTCTAGAATGATATATGAGATATTGTAATGAGTATCTTTGGGGAGTGGTTCTAAGAGATATGCTTTTTTTTTTAATTCATTGTATTGCCTTTTGTTGCTTTTAGAATTTTTACCATGATCACATGTTACTTTCATAGTTAAACTCTGGTAATATGAATAGATGCCATGACAATGAACCAAAAGGAGATGACTCATTCCTGCTAGAATGTATGCATACCTCTGCGCCCTGAAGTGAATTTTTTTCTATGTAGGGAAAATGTTTAAGATTGAAACTCTCAACTCCAGTTCTTCCCTTTGTCATAGTTAAGTGAAGACTGAGCGAGCTGTTCGTTCTTGATACCATGCTGTGTGCTTGCATGTGATGATCTGTGATAGGTTTGATTTTTGTCCCATATTTTCTTCTCTTTCTGAGTTCTGCATTCCGGAACTGTTGTCATCAGGCTTGACTAAGTGACTGGCTTTGAAAGTGGGGTGTACTGCCTTGAAGCAGAGTTCTGAAGACTCACTTTGAGGCTGTCCTCTTGGTCTTTTCTCTCTGTAGTGGGAAGGACAGTATCTAGACAGGGGATGCTTGAATCTTGGGGTGAAGAGAACATGAAAAATAGCTGTAGAAGGTATATCATGAGTGAGAAATTAGAAATAAGCTTTGCTGGGGGTCTCTGGATGGCTCAGTTGGTTAAGTTTCGGCTCAGGTCATGATCTCAGGTTGTGAGATTGAATTCTGTGCTCAGTGGGGAGCCTGTTTAAGATTCTTTCTCTCCCTCCCCTCCTTCTTCCCTCATCCCTACCCCTACTCTTTCTCTTGCTTTCTAAAAAAATAAATAAATAAACTTTGTTGTGTCAAGGCATTGAGAATGAATCATTTGCTACCATGGCATAAACTAGTAAAAGTTAATACACAGACCTTAGAAAAATTACTAAGAAAGCAGAATTGGAGAAAGTATACTTTCTAACAATCCTCTGGGATGGGGATTCTGGGATATTTTAGCCTTTTGTGCTTTTTGTTATTTTTGTATTGCATTATTAGCTCTTGGAGCTGCTTTACTTGAAGTTCTCTATTGCTCATTCTCTTGGAAGAAGGAAAATTTGTATTGTTCCATGGCTTTCATCTTGGCAGGCTAGGAGTAGAAGACTTGTTACACAATTTCAGTTTGATTTTTATTTCTAATTGTGAAAGACTCCCTTGTTCTATACGTCCTGTCAGTTTTAAGAAGTGCCAGTATTACAGAGAGTATAAACTGTTAAGTTTTATTTCCTTTCCAACAACTCATTTCTCTGAAGTTTTTCACTTAGTTGCAAAATGTTGTAATCATTTTAATTTTCAGGTTTTTTATTATCCAAACTAAAATATGAAAAAATATAAAATCTTTCCTGTAGGTGTTCTTTGTATTTCATTTGACATGAAATGCCTAATTCTGTTGTTTGGTCTTGATGCTTAAGAGTGTCCTGCTATAGTGATCAAGTTAAGTGCTATCAATTTCCCTAACAAGCCTAATTGCTAACTAATATAAAAAAAATATTTTCCCAAGGATTTTAAAGGTGTGGTCCCACTTTTATTCATTTAAAGAAAAAATAGTTAGATTTTCTTCTAATAGAGTGAAATTGATTGCTTATATCTTTACCAAAATAAAGAGAGTAACATATTTTATATCTCTGTTCCAAGGGTTGGAATGTCATCAATTTTTTAGCTAAAGAAAAATAAATGATTCTTTCTGTGTGTTCATTTCTGTATGTTAGACTACCCAGTGGAGCACTGCTAGATACCTCCCTAGGATATATGGTATTTGGAGGTTTGCCTTGGTTCATAATCATAGTGTACTGAAGCAGCATTTCAGGATTGTTGTCCAAGATGAATGAGGCAACACTGTCTCAGTATTAAACAGTATCAGAAATATCTAGAGAAAAGATCCTTCTTTGCAGTCAGTAGATAAGTTATCCCTCTTCCACTTCATAACCTGGTGAAAGGGCTGCCCCTTTCTGTTCCATATTATATACAGGATCAAAGCCCTTCTGTGGCATTCGTTTAGATTGATCCTTTTATCCTGATTTCCAAATGTGGCCTCTGAAGGAGGACTGACGGAGAACACCTTGTGATTTATGATGTACTCTTGAATGTCTAGAAGGTATCCTAATGACCATACATCAACCTGTATTGGAGCAATTTGGGAGATTCAAAGATAATCCCACCTCCCTTCTTTTGCTCTCCAAAGCCACAAGGAAATTTTCTGATAACATTCTAGATATAATTACTCTTCAAGACTTAGACAAGCTAGGGAAACATAAGTGGCTTTCCAAAGATGATAGGGAATTATATAGCCAGTAAGAACGGTCTTTTTTTTTTTTTAATGATTTATGCCCACAACCTCAATTTTATTTTAAACTGTATGTATTTTAGTTACTACTAAAAATATTCCATAGAGGGAAAGTAAGTCCTCTGCTAGTTAACATACAAAATGAATTATTCTATCAGCATTTGAGAAGTGTTTTTTTAAGGATATGGATCTAAGTGAACAGAAGAGTTCCCAACATGAAAATACATGCTGATTTAACATACTTTTAATCTCAATGACTAGAATATTTGTTTTAAGGAATGGGGCATTGGATTATGAGTCAGGTTTGTTATTGGTGAATGTGATTCTGAATGTGATATTTCTGGAACTTTTTTATATAATAAAAATCTTAATAATAAATATTATTTTATCTTAATAAGTGGTGAAATCTTAATATATTAATAAATCTTACTAATAAATGTTATCTTAATAATAAATATCCTTTTAATTCATGCAGTCATTTGTATGAGTATTGATCAATTACTAGTAATCATAATTGTATTTATTGGTAATACATTTAACACTAGGTAGATTATTCACCAAAAATACAGTGACAGTCTTGAATGATGCAGTGTCTTGAGGGATAGCTTTCCAGTCTGAGTCTTAAGGGGGAATCTGAGTAGTAAGAAAGTAGTTGCTGGGTAAGCAGGAGGAGTCTTTTGTCCTGGCATGAATTTTCCTAAAAGAACATATAAAGGCAGGAAGAAGAGGTGGTAATATAAGAAGTACCAATAAAATATGAAATATTCAATTGGATTGTGACATCTTATTGAGTATTTTGAAGTCTGTAGCTAGCAGGCTCTCTGCTGGGGCCTCTAGTGATACCCGCCTCCTAGTGTTCACACCCTTGTGTAATCAGTCATCTTTTTCAAATGGGTGCTGTCCCAGTGACTTGCTTCTAACCAGTAGAATGGAACCAAGGTCATGGGATCTCACTTCTGTGTTTAGCTTATAAAAGACTAACTTCCAATTTGATATACTCAATAGCTTGAGAGTTTATAAGGAGATTCTTCCCCTTACTGGCTTTGTTAAAGCAACTTACCCCTGTGGGGAGGTCCACATGGCAAGAAAATGAGGCCCCTGGAATAGAGAAAGTGAGTTCTGCTAGGAACTGAGGACCCTAGCCCAAGAACATTTGAGACACTGAAATACTGCCAACCTCATGTAATTGATTTTAGAAGTGAATACTTCTCTAATTGAACCTTCATATGAACCCCCAGCTCTGCTTGTTGCTCTGGTTGTATCCTTGTGAGAAACTCAGAAGCAGAGGAGCCATTTAAGTTGTGACCAAATTCCTAACCCACAGAATCTAGAAGACAAATTTGTTGTTTTAAGCTGCTAAACTTGCAGTATGTATTATAAAGCAGAAGATAGTCAATACATGTATCTTAATCATACTTCTGTTGTTAATTTTGTGATTAACTTCTTGAGTATGACATCACTTGACATTAAAATGTATATTATATAATGTATATTTAGGAAAAGCTCAATGTATAAGAAAAGGAATTGATATAGAGCAGTAGTTCTCAACATTTAGTATATATCAGAATCACCTGGAGGGCTTGTTAAAACAGCTGCCCCCCTCCCTCCAGGCTTTTGATTCAGCAAGTTTGGTTCTTTACAATTCACATTTCTAAGAGTTTTCTAGGTATTATAGTTTTCTATTGCTGCTGTGACAAATGACCATGAACTTAGTGGCTTAAAACAACACAGATATATTACCTTACAGTTCTGGAGGTCAGAAGTCAGAAATAGGTCGGTGTGGATTAAAATCAAAGTGTCCCCTTTCTGGAAGCTGTAGGGGAACATATATTTTCTTGCTTTTTCTAGCATCTAGAAGCTGCCTGCGTTCCTTGGCTTGCAGCCCCTTACTTCATCTACAAAGCCATCAGGATAGTATCTTCAAATCTTTCAAATTTGGACCACTGACTCTCCTGCCCCTCCCTTTTTTACTTATAAAGACTCTGGTGATTACATTGGCCCCAATCTTCTCATCTCAAGACCTTTAACTTAGTTGTATCTGCAAAGTCTCTTTTTCCACGTAAGTTTTCAGGGATTAAGATATGAGCATTTTTGTGGGCCCATTATTCTGCCTATCACATAGGTGATGGGAATATGCTGGCCCAGGGACTACATTGTGAGCATCAGTGATTATAGATAACTGTAAGAACTGAGCTCCTTCTTCTTTGGAGTCTCTCTGCCTCCATCATGCCCCCTTCCTAGCCTTGCTTTTCATAAGATTCCACAGCTTTTGTTTTCTCTGTGGACTAGAAACTTCTTACCTCGGTATTCATGTAAATTTCCCAGACACTCACAGGAGTCTCACCTGAATGTAGGGAGAAGGTTGCTCTATTGATGACAGGTGAAATGCTTATTAATCAGGTAGTTCTTTCTGATATTTAATTTTTATCTATGTCTTTAATGTTTATGTTTTACCGCAGCTAAAGTCTTTACTTAGGTGGTACTGTATATATACATATATATATATATATATTTTTTTTTTTTTTCCTAAGTCAGGCAATTTCTAAATGGATTTTAAAGCTCTCTTTCCAAGATTAAATAAGAGAGTTCCAAAGATAACACAGTACTAATTAGGGATGGTAACAGGCTAGAAATATTTCCTATAAATACTTTTTTTAAACATTTTCGTCTTTATTTCATAAAATACTTTTTCTTCTAATATGTAAGTGTATACACAAGTATGTGGGTATCGATTCTGGCATTTAAAAATGCATCACTGATGGGGCACCTGGGTGGCTCAGTGGATTAAGCCTCTGCCTTCAGCTCAGGTCATCATCTCAGGGTCCTGGGATTGAGCCCCGCATCGGGTTCTCTGCTCAGCGGGGAGCCTGCTTCTCCCTCTCTCTCTCTTCCTGCTTCTCTGCCCACTTGTGATCTCTCTCTGTGAAATAAATAAATAAAATCTTTAAAAAAATAAAAATGCATCACTGAATAATTAAGATACTGTCTTATTAATAATTCCCTCTAAGAGAAGCATAATTGTTGTCAATCAATTCAATTACTAAGACTAAGACTGTGAAAGTTTAAAAAAATATGTCATCTGCCCTTGTCTATCACCTTATATAGAAACACAATTTTAGAATTAGATGTGTGTGTCTTTGTCTATGTCACAAAACTCTCTTAAAGGACAGGGATATGTCTTTAGATTTAATGTCTGTATATTTTCCTTCCTAGAATGTTCAAGGACTATGGTGTTTTTTACCTCTTTGAGGGACTGTATCTTTCTCCGTTAACCCACGCTTTCATTCAAAATGCCAGGGGATTTACTAGATTTGATTTGAAGGACTAGGGATGTTAAGGGTCAAAAATTGCTTTTGTGTGCCCACAGACCAACTAATCCTGGACAATACGTAAGTATGGAGGGGAATAAAGGCTAATGGGCTCCTGTAGCTACTTACTTCCTCCCATACAGATAAACTTGAAAGGTAAGGAAAATCCCAGACTTTTGTTAACAAAACTACCATGAAGTGTTTTTGGAGGATTTTAAGTTTGCCATGTCTAAACTAACTTTTAAATAAAACTTTTAAATTAAAAAAAAAATTGACAAATCTTTTAAGTGAAGTTTGTATAATAAACCTTCAAGCCCAATCATTAATAGTACAGTCTTTGTCAGAGAAGAGGGGATGTTATCCATATGAAATGTTCCTTCTGATTTTTTGAACCAAATGTTTTTGCTTGGTTTGGCTATGTTTCTTATGTGAATTCACTGATTCTCTTGTTATTTTCCAAGTACTGTATGTGATTTTAGATATTTTCAATATTTTATATATTTCATTCATATTAAAGATTCTTAGTTTGTGAAATAGTTGACTGTTTCAAGAGATGAAACTAATGCTTTCTGTAAATTTATGTTAAAAAAGTCAATTATTCCATGAAACACAAGAATTACAGATATATTTATATATTGACACACCAGTGAAAGAGACCAGCTAATGTACAATTATTATCCTGTCTATATAACATTCAAAGTAGATATTTTCTGAGAATTTTTTAGATTTAAATAGATTTTCTCCTCCTAAATTATTTTAGTCCATCTCCAGGGAGTTCTGTTGCCGACTTATCGGATGTGAGACAATTTACACACTATAAAAATAAGTGAAAGTAATGTGATGTGCCAGTTTTCTAGTGGAGTATGAGTAATCATCCTGTTGGCATGGCAAAGAAATTCATAGAAAAACACTCTTTTGTCATTATTGCTGAAAATTAATTGTAATTGAAAGCCTTTATAAAAGAAGGAATATAGTAGATTTGATTTCTAACTAAAAACAAATGAAAGCAAAAAAAAAAAAACACAAATGAAAGCTTCTTTTGCCTCTTAGTGTACTTCTAATTGAAAGAATGTTTTCTTCCTCTACCACTTCTCTTTTAATAAATATTTGTTATTCACTTGCTATGGCTAAGATACTATGGTAGGTAAGGAGGGAAATATAAGGAGTAAAAGATGCTCAAGAATATGTAGGTTGTAACTGATCGTTGACCAAAGAGTGATATACACACTATGAATGCTAAGGAAGTTGAGGGAAAGAGATGATTTCCAACTAGGGTGTAAAGGGAAAGCGTAAAGATTCCGGCAAAGGAACCACAAATTGAATATAATATAATAGGGCAAACACAGACAAATGACAAGAAACTGGCACAGCTGATGTTTCTCCTACTTCTGATATGGGTGTTTAACCACATTAGGAGACTAAAAAATATATTGCCAATTATATTGACACATTTTCTTGCAAAACGTTGAAATTATCAAGAAGTGCATTTGAAATATGATTTTATGTTTAATATAACTAATGATAAATCTTTCCCTAGGTATATTTATGCCTTTTTGGTATGAAGATATGAGTGCCTGGGTGGCCCAGTTGGCTCAGGTCATAATCCCAGGGATCTGGGATTGAGTCCTGCAGAAGGCACCCTGCTCAGTGGTGAGTCTGCTTCTCCCTCTGGCCCTCCCCCTGATTGTGATCTCTCTCTCTCTCTTTTAGATAGATAAAATCTTTTAAAAATATGAAAATATGATCAGTAAAACATTTAAATGTGTTTATTTCCTCTTTATTTCAACTTTCAAAAATATGCTTTAGTGTGTGTTTTATAATATCTATAATAAGGTTAAAATGGTAAGCATAAGTACTTTGAAATAAGTAAATATGCATATACTGGGTGTGTGTGCTCAAAAATATTTTACTGGTAGATGGCATGATCAAAATAATTTGGTTCTTTTTTTTTTTTTTTAAGAGGTTTTATTCACTTAATTGACAGAGAGAGAGAGAGAGCACAGGCAGGGGGAGCAGCAGAGCAAGAGTGAGAAGCAGGTTCTCTGCCAAGCAGGGAGCCGGATGTTGGAATCATGACCCGAGCCAAAGGCAGATGCTTAACTAACTGAGCCACCCAAGTGCCCCTTGGTTCTTTTTCTAAAGAAGAAGACATCCTTCCCTATATTAGTCAACTTTCTCTTATCATTCAGCTTATCCAGAAGGCTTTAAGTTCTTAATCCCTTTCCAGATCAGAGGAGAACACAATTGATAGTTGTCTGTCACCAATCCCTATTATATCTGAGGCATTCTTTAAACAGTGACCCCTGAAAATCTTCTCCCTGAAATATTCATGCCTTTAACTGGCACATCTATCTGTTTTTATGTTTTATTATTTATTCTTGCTTTTCTATAATCCTGCAAAGATTTTTCCACAGACCTACCAGTTCATTCTGTAAAATATTAGAGATGAGGGATCCCCAAGTCACTGTAGCTTTGAGGGCAGTTATAGTTAATCATGAGAATTCATAAATGCATGTATATTTTAATACAAATGGAGCTCTATTATGCTTTGTTTGCTGCTTTCTCTTGTACACATATATGTGACTTTTGAATAAAAAGGCGTAATTATAGGGGGAGGTGATCGTCATGTGACAGATTTGATGGAAACCACTATGCTACCATCTCTTAAATGTCATATTTCACTTAACAGATTGAATGATGTGAGCTAAACAATGAGTATCCGTTTTTATAGTGTACAAGGATGGATTTTAGTGTCCATTTGCCATGCATCTTTATAAGGACATCTGAATGGCATTTCCCAAACTGAAGGCAGAAGCTATGCAGCATCACCTGGAACCTTGTTAGAAATGCAAAACCTCAGACCCCAGACAAGACCTGAATCAGAATCTCAAGAAGTAGGGTCCAGAAATCTACATTCAACAAGTTCTCAGATAATTCTTAAGCACACTAAAATTTGAGAAGGACTTCTAGGAAAAAATATAGTGATTTAGATTGCCACTTCAGAATAGACTTGAAATCTTTCAAAATTAGAAAACTATGTCAGAAGGTTCTTATGAGCTGCCATGACCCACTGATGCACTATAAAGCAGGAAATGAGTTAATCACATAATATTTCATAGCAGGGAAAATTACATTCTGACTTCTCAAATTTGTAGAAGATAAATCCAGATAAAACTGTATTTTATGGAATTGTATTTGATGAGCAAATAAGCTACAAACCTGGCAAATAAACTACAAACGTGGATAAAGGTAACCCAGAAAGGAAAACAGATTATTTTATGCACTAATTACCATAATTATGGTGAAATGGGATGGACAGTAACACTTTAAAGCTACTTATGCTTCTGTTTTTCCCTGGAAGAAGAAAACCACATCTCTTATGAGAAAGGTGAATCTAGATGTGATCTATAGGAGAGGTAAGAAGGCCTGAGTAATGAGGCAGGGAAAAAAAATCAAGTCAATAGGAATTAAATATTCAAAAAATTATTTTTTTCAGTATTTTCTCTGAAATACAAGCCCAAGTTTGTTTACATGTGAATCAGTTTTAGCTTATTAATCGCTGCTTGCCATTCCTGTGTTCGTGTAACAGTTCAGTGCCTAGATGATGCTCTATTAAAATAAATAAATAAATAAAATAAACAGCAGTACTTAACAGCTTACTCACACTGATCCTATTAACCATGTGTCAATTTGTCACCCTTGGTTGAACAAGGAAAATATGCCATAGAGAAACTGATAGCCTCTTTGCCTGAATTACACATGTTTGTGTATAACCATTTATAATTTCAGCAGGGAGTGGCAGAATTTATGCCACTTATTACCCATTGTGTCTAATTTGGATCCTAGCAATTTGAGGCCTGTTTACAGTTTCATTTAAATGAGCATTGCCCAATGTAAGAAATAAGGGCAGCTACCCTCCCATAGTACAGCTGCCTTAGTGGGCCACATAGAAAGGCTTAATATATAGGCATGCCTGGTTCTATTGTGTTTGCCTTATTGCACCTCACAGATACTGTATGTTTTACAGGTTGAAGGTTTGTGGCAACCCTGTGTTGTGCAAGTCCATTGGCATCAGTTTTGCAACAGCATTTGCTCACTTCAGGTCTCTGCATCCCATTTTGGTAATTCTTGAAATATTTCAAGGTTTTTCCTTATTATATTCGTTATGATCATTAGTGGTCAGTAATTATGACTTCCTGAAAGCTCAGATGATGGTTAACATTGTTTGGCAGTGAAGTACTTTTGAATTAGAGTGTGTACATTGTTTTTTAGATGTAATGCTATCACACACTTAATAGACTACAGTACAGCATAAACATAGCTTACATATGCACTGGGGAACGAAAAAAAAATTGACTTGCTTTATTGTGATATTTGCTTTATTTCAGTGGTCTGGAACAGAACCTGCAATATCTCTGGGGTATTTCTGTATTAGACTGAGGTATGAAAACTTTGGTCTTACCCCCCAGCTATACCTTTAACTTCTTGCATAACATCTCTGGGCTTTATTTTTCTATTTAAAACAAGGGAGTTACATTAAATGATTGTAAAAATTTATAATAATCCTATAAACATGGAGAGTGATCACTTTTTTAGCATGGTTCAGAGAAGAACTGGCCAGGAAGGATCTGATCTGAAATTAAGTTTGAGGGAAATTCATAATCCAAAATTTACCCCTCTATCAAATGAAAATTATTCAGGAATCTAATGTTAAATTTTGCTTAGAAATAGAAAGTTCTTTGTTATCCTATGATGAAAAATCTTGAAAGTGTTGGTAACAATTTGAACACCATTGGAAGCACAGCTCTCTTTCAGTGCCTTAGTTATCCTTCAGTTGTATGCTGGCTGATATCTTCATCAAGGTTGCACTTGAGCTATCTTTAAAGCAATATCAATGGATATTCCATAATGCAGTAGGAAACTGCCATGTATACTTAATACCTTTTTTTTCTGCTTAGTTGACATATGATGTTACATTGTTTCAGGTCTACAACATAGTGATTCAGTAACTCCATACCTTGTGCCTTGCCTACTACAAGTGTAGCTTCCATCTGTCACCATGCAATGCTATTGCGATGCCATTGATTATATTCCCTATTGTGTACCTTTTATTCCTGTGATTTACTTATTCCATAACTGAAAACCTGTATCTCCCACTTCCCTTCACCTATTTTGCCCATTCCCCCACTCCTCTTCACTCTGGCAATCATCATTTGTTTGTTATTTATTTATTTGTTTTTTAGATTCCACATATAACTGAAATCATATAGTATTTGTCTTTTTCTGTCTGACATATTTCGTTTAGCATAATACCTTCCTTCTAAGCCCGTCCGTGTTGTCACAAATGGCAAGATCTCATTCTTTTTTGTGGCTGAGTTATAGTCCATTGTTTTATATAGATATAGATATTTTACACACATACATATACACATGCTACAACTTTGTGCATTCATCACCACTGGACACTTAGACTACTTCCATATGTTGGCCATTGTAAATAATGCTGCAATAAACATAAAGGTGCATATATTTTTTCAAATTAGGGTTTTCAGTTTTGGGGGGACAATATCCAGTATTGGAATTATTGGATCATCTAGTTATTTCTCTTTTCAATTTTTAAATGAAGCTTAATGTCTTTTTTTTTTAAGATTTTATTTATTTATTTGACAGACAGAGATCACAAGTAGGCAGAGAGGCAGGCAGAGAGAGAGAGAGAGAGGAGGAAGCAGGCTCCCTGCTGAGCAGAGAGCCTGATGTGGGGCTCGATCCTAGGACCCTGAGATCATGACCTGAGCTGAAGGCAGAAGCTTAACCCACTGAGCCACCCAGGCACCCAGGCACCCAAGCTTAATGTCTTTTTAAAAGAAAATCAAAATTGTCTCACTTGATTAATAGTCTTCTGATACTTATATTTAAATAGTTATTTCCATATTCAAATTAAGAAATAGAAAAGATGTCCACACCCAAGAGTGGACAGGCCTTTCTTATGGGTCACTTTTATTTATGCCCTTACCATGTGCATGGACAATGGAAAATTTTCCTAGGATCTCTAGTTGAAAAAGTTTTTTTTTTTTTCCCAGTAAATCTATTATTTTTAAATCATTGATTTGGAAATTTATGCCCTAGTCTGAGTCTGAGCATCATTCTCTACAGATGAAATTCAGTGTGTTTATGTGTTTGCTCTTGGGACATATATATCCATGGGGAACTTGAAGATGACTGTAGTCTTTCTTATCCATTTTCTTCTCCAGAATAGGTGAGGTTTATTTTATTTTCACCTTTCAGTTTTAGAAGCAGCAGTAAAAGTTTTATGATGAATTCAAGGGCTTGGGAGTCAGTAGAGCACAGGTGGAAATCCATGTATTGTAACTTAATACAAGACAGTGATGGACATAATACTTGTCATCTTTAATGTCAGTAGAAACATTGACTAATCGAGTGAATTTGGGCAAATTGAACAATCTCTCTGAGTCTCAGTTTCCTCATCTATAAAATGGGCTTGTTACGATTTTTGGATTGTTAAGCTTGTTAAATTTATGGCAAGTGATGACTTGGTAAGCAAACCTGCTGGTATTTAGCCATAGCACAGCCAGCTTTTTCTTGATAGTGGCATGTAGACCCTTGAGCATCCGTAGCCCCTCCCCAGCTTATGGTATAAAAGGTCCTATGGCCTTGTTCCTGAGTAGCTGAACTTCTCACTCTGCACTGGTTGTGTTCTCTACTGAATTCTGACCGTGTACTTGAAAGAAGAAGGCGTCATTGAGGACAGGGTCAGTCACTTTATCCTTTTCTTGTGCATTTCCTTTGCACTAGATGTTTGCTAGTGTGGTGGTAGAAGCACTTTAAGCTAAATCTGAATCATCATTTTTCCTGCCTTATGAACATAGACTAGCCCTTTGTTGATTAGCCTGGTAAAATGTGATAAAATGTCTTCAATAAGATGAATTTTTCTATTCAATTTGAGGTGTGTGAGAAATATTGCGTGTCTTCTTCTTAACTAACATCAAGTGAAATATGACTCTGTGCTTTCATCATACCAGGTGTGCAGATAATTCAGTCATTGGGATGATTGGTTCTCGTCCTCTTCTGAAATAATTCCAAGGATTTGGGGTGGCACACAACACCATGGTAAAGACTCCTGATTTCCATATTTCACTGGTCACCACTAATTTTTCCACTTTCTGGACTTGCAGAGTCCCTGAAATTAAGTGATTTTTCTCTTATATCAAGTGCATTTAAGAGAATCTTTGAGAGGGCCTCCGAGCCCAGGCCTGCCTCACTGCTTGCAAGACTTGTTCATGTTCACTTAAGTCCTGCCTCTCTTTGGGCGTATCAAAGGATTGAGGTTCAGAGTCATAAGTCTTGCTTCCTTCTGCTCTTAGAAAGACTGTCTTGTTTCCTCTGACCCTGAATACCTCTCCAAGATATCCACCTCTTTTCTGTTTCCTTTGGATATAATTTAGGGTGATCTTTATTCTTTAGACCTTGAAAAGCAAAATCCTGGAAAAGAATATTGTTTACAGATACATCTGTTTTGAGACTTTCCATACAGATTCCTCTTCTGGGTAAAGAAAGGAGGATGCTTTGGTCACTACTTGCTAGGAAAGGAGAACAGAAAAATATATAAATTGTTTAGAACAAAACACAAAAACCTCAGGAAATTTCCCACCAAGTGTTTTCCAGCCTTTTGGAATATATTATAAGCTCACAAAGTTTCCTTCTTCCTGTTCCCCTTTTTCCTTTTCCCCAAAACTGATGTATTGACTAGTTTAAAGAAAAAAGGCCTAAGTTTAGCTAATGCTGACTAATTTGAAATAAGAAGGTGATGTTGAAATTGCTTCCCTCTGTTTCCATTTTCACTTTCCCACTTGACTTCCAGACCTTTCCACACGTAATGTCCCAGCGTAAGGAGAAGGCTGAAGCCTTTTTTTTAGTGTTTGTTAAAAAACTTTTAATCCCCTTGTCAGAGCCTCCATTTTCCCCACATCTGGGCAAGCTGGTAAGAAAGCCTGGGTACCTTGTCTCATTTCCTTGTTCTTTCAAACCATTTTGGACCTGCTTGGGAGCTTTGATTTGCCCTTCCCAGAGTCCTCAATTATGTAAGCACTATACCTTTTTATACATTCTTGGTGTCTCTGTGTGTGTCCACACACATGTGACATTACCAGTTTTGACTTAAGAACCAAATTTTGGGTGAGGATTTATCTACCTCTTCAGGTAAACATAATACTCAGAGAGAAGGTACAACTTAAAAAGAGAGAGAGAGAGAGCACCAGTTTATTGAATTTAAGTTACAAAATGTTCTTGAAATTTAAAGCACACAATAGCTATGAGTCCAAAACAAGCTTTATTTGCATGTCCAGTGCTGCTTGACTATAAGGTTTCAGTGTCTTGCAACTTTTAAAATTTATATCTTGATCTCTAGACTACAAAAGAGTACTAGATGGTATAAAAATGGGTTTTCTCTCCCAGCCTGAATTCTATTCAGTAAATGGAATGAAGAGTTTTTAGAAATAAAATGAACCACGTTTGCTTGGTCCTGGAGGTCGTATCCCTGGGGGTTTTGATAGACTTGTCCATTGGTCTAGAAGGGGGCTTCTGCCTCATTTTCCTAGGTGGAGCCCAAGGAGGCTGCAAACCTCTTAAGAGAAGCCTCATCTAGCATGGCTCTGGGAAAACATGGTACCTGACCCTGGAGCTCTTGTGTATGTAGTATGGAGAAATAGCTGGCCAGGGAAGGTAGATGAAAGGTGAGCAGGTAGAAAGTTGAAGGTCCAGAGAGATCTGGGAGGAGGCCAAGGAAGATGTAAAGTGGAGCAAAGCTCACAATAGAGACCATGTCCGAGGCCTTAGATACCCAAGAGGATGACATTGTGTAGTTTTCAAAGACCAGGTACATTCCTACATTCAACTGTATAACCTTTTCTCCACTTGGGTGTCTAATAGACATGTCAAATTTAACATGTGCTGATTCCTGCTCTTTCTCTTCTGTTAGTTTACTTTTACTGCAGTCATGATCCATAATGGCATTAAGCCCTAAATATTAGTGGTTTACAGTAATGTTTATTTTTCACCCATGGATCTTCAGGTCAGCTTCTGTAGCTCTGCTCCAGGCTGTGAGTCAAGTTTAGGTTTGCTTTGCATGTTTTCTCAGTGTAAAAACTAAGATGAAGAGGGGTGCCTGGGTGGCTTAGCCAGTTAAGTGTTGACTCTTGGTTTCAGCTCAGGTCATGATTTCAGAGTTCTGAGATGGAGCCTTGCATCAAGCTCTGCACTCAGTGCAGAGTCTGCTTGTCCCTCTGCTCCAACTCCTGCTCATGTGTTCTCTCTCTCTCTCTCTCTCTGTCTCTAACATAAAAAAAATATATATATATATATTTTCTTAAAAAAAAAAAAAAAAACCTAAGTTGAAGCGACAGCTCCTAATTTGAGCATGCTGTCCTCATGGAGGAGAGCAAAAGTACAAGAAAGATGGAAGGAATTTGCAAAGCTTCCATGTGGAGCTAACACATGGTGACTTTTGTCCATGTTCCACTGGAGAGAGGAAGAATCATAAGCTCTTAAAAAATTAATCATAAAAATTTAAATGTTTATAGTAGAATATCTGGCAGCTACAGGAAAATCTTACAGTCCACTGATGATACTTTGATATATGTATTTATAGTAATTGAGATTATACTGCTTATGCAGATGTGCTTTTTTTAGACTTTATTGTAAGGTATTCTAAAATGTTATATAAACATTATTTTAAATACTGAATAGTATTTTATAGTATATATGAACTATATTTTCTTAACTACATACCTAATAAAGGACATTAAAACTACTTCCAATTATTTAATTATATTTCCCTGCAATAACCGTCTTTATGTATCAAACTATAAATCATAAATCTGTACTACAATTAAACTTAAAGAACCAGTTTCAAAAACTAAGGCATTTGAAGGTAATTTCATTAAATGGAATCATATGATTATTATTGATATTTGATAATATTTGATCTTAAATATAGAGATCTCATACCTAAATAAAATAATGAATAAACCTTTCAATAAACCTAAGATAAATAAACTCTACTTCACAATCTCCTTATGTCATAATTTATCCTATCTCTTTAATTAAAGCTCTTTCCTTGAGTGTAAATATTATAAGTTGAAATCAATTTCTTATTTCTGTTTTGCTTTTCTGTTTTGCTTAACTGCTTGTATTCAATCATAAATTTTTATTAATCAAGTTTTATTATACATAAGCATGGTATCACCTACATTATTTTGCCAAGAGTTGGCAGGAGTGAATGATCTTCAGAAATATAACCAATTTGTTACTTTTTTTTTTTTTTTTGCTACTGAGATTTTTATTTATTTATTTATTTATTTATTTTTTGCTTTTCAGTGTTCCAGAATTCACTGTTTATGCACCACCCCCAGTGCTCCATGCAATACGTGCCCTCCATAATACCCACCACCAGGCTCACTCAAGCCCCCACCTCCCTCCCTTCCCAAACCCTCAGTTTGTTTCTCAGGGTCCACAGTCTCTCATGGTTCATCTCCCCCTCCCATTTCCCCCAGTTCGCTTTTCCTTTCCTTCTCCTAATGTCCTGTGTTATTCCTTATGCTCCACAAATAAGCGAAACCATATGATAATTGACTCTCTGCTTGACTTATTTCACTCAGCATAATCTCCTCCAGTCCTATCCATGTTGATACAAAAGTTGGGTATTCATCCTTTCTGATAGAGGCATAATATTCCATTGTATATATGGATCATATGTTTTTTATCCATTTGTCTTGAAGGACATCTTGACTTTTTCCACAGTTTGGTGATTGTGGCCATTGCTGCTATGAACATTGGGGTACAGATGGCCCTTCTTTTCACTGCATCTGTATCTTTGGGGTAAATACCCTATAGTGCAATTGCAGGGTCACAGGGTAGCTCTATTTTTAATTTCTTAAGGAATCACTACACTGTTTTCCAAAGTGGCTGTACCATCTTGCATTCCCACCAACAGTGAAAGAGGGTTCCCCTTTCTCCACATCCTCTCCAACACTTGTTGTTTACTGTCTTGCTAATTTTGGCTATTCTTACTGGTGTAAGGTGGTATCTCAGTGTGGTTTTGATTTGAATCTCCCTGATGGCTAGTGGTAATGAACATTTTTTCATGTGTCTGACAGCCATCTGTATGTCTTCTTTGAAGAAGTATCTGTTCATGTCCTCTGCCCATTTTTTAACGTGATTATCTGTTTTGTGTGTGTTGAGTTTGAGTTCACAAACGACAGTACAAAGGGCTGATATCCAAGATCTAAAGAACACCAATTTGTTACATTAAGGAAAACTGGCATTTAAAATATTGATAAAATTGGCAATTTTTTGAACATTTACACGTGGGATCAATTTTTTAAGGATTCCATCACCAAAATAGATAAGGAATACTAATGTAACTTTTAACTGTTTTTAATTTCAGTGTCCTAAGTTTACTAAGCTGGTTATCTGTAGTTATCATTGTAGCATACAAAATACACACATAAACAGATACTTCATTTTATTAATTAATGCAAATACTGTCATTTTTATTTCATTCATTTAATATATTACTAATGTAGAAAGATGCAAAACATACAATTTATAATTTACTCATTAAGCTTTAACTTAAATTGAAAAAAACAATTTTACTGATATATTTACTTCAGAAATAGCTATATAATTATTGTCAATTATTAGAATATACCTCTTGACAAAAGTAATTATATATTGATTATTCAAATATTATAATTTATTTATTTACCATGCTTTACTTATTCCTTGGAAATAGATTTATAGGAAGCATATTTGCCCAACACATACTTTACCTTGTGGATTATTACTGAGTTTGTTGATAATGATGAATGTAGCTTACTTTTAAACTAAGCATGATTCTAAGAAAAAAATCTCAATGACTACATTATAAATATCTATAGGCAATAAAAATACTATAAATTCAAAGATATCACTTATATTCATCTCTTTTGTGGCAAAATTTGGGGGGGAGCATCTTTAACAAAATTTAAATATATAAGAAAGTTTTGAATTGTTTCATACTAAGACATATAATTTAAAAAGATAGGCTGGCCTATCTTAGTACCATTACCAAATGGTATTAGTACTATTACCAATATTTGTATAGTACCTTATAGCTTTTGAGATAGTTCATCATCTGACTTTTCATATGATCCCAGAAATGCTATGAAACTTCCTAAACATCAGTTTTAGAGTAAAAGGACCTCAGATAGCCTTTTGTCTAGCTGCCTGATTTCACACTGAGTTTCAGCATGTTGACACTACATGGGCTTATGACTGTGGGAAAATTAAACTCACTGATAAATCTTCTCAACTGCTTTCCATAGTTTAGTTTTGGGAACATATGGAAGGAAAGTGGAAATACTAGTAGAGTTGCAAGATAAAATATAGGACACAAGTTAAATTTGCATTTCAGATAAACAATAATTTTTTTTTTGTAGAAATATGTCCCATATAATATTTGGGATATACTTATACTAAAAATATTATTTTCTTTATGGAATTCAAAATGAACTGGGTGTCTTGTATCTTTATTTGCTAAATATGATGACCCTAAGAACTATCCTTCTTGATAGAATGTTGGAAAATAGTCTATACTTGGAACAACAAAACATTTCTGTTCAGAAAGTTGAGAAAAGGTCTGTTGACATCTAGTATCCAACCCATTAGATGAACCCACTTTTAATAATAATAAAAATACATTTGCAGAAGGAATAACCTGTTAATTTTGAGGTAACACCCTTGTGTATAAATAAATAATAAACACAAGTTAAGATAACACATCCAAACTGGGTACTCAGAAATGGGATCAAAAATAAAGCACAAAAGTGCTAATCTTGCCTGTTGGTAGCTGTGATGAAATTGTGATGGGAAAGTACAACTTATTTGGTGCTTACTATTTTCCATTCACAATATCTCTTTGAGAAAAGCATTATGATTCTAATTTCGGAAATGAGAAAGCAGAGGTGTCTAGAAATGAAATAACTTGTCTTTTATTCCACTAAGTGGTAGATTTAGGTTTATAAACTGAATCTGTTTGGATTCCAAAGCTTATGGTCTTTCTATTCCATTATACTGTTTGATGAGAAATGAATGTCCATATCTATCTGCTCGTTTAAACTATCAGATCGTTTAAACCAATTGTAGCCATTTTTCCTTTTCCATATTTGGTAGAGATAAGTGGATTGAACTTTTGAGTGTGTTTCAGAATCACCTGGAGGGTTTGTTTATGGACAGATGTTTGGGCCATACCTCCAGAGTTTCTGATTCAGTAGGTCTTTTTTTTTTTTTAATAACTTTACTTTTTGATTCAGTAGGTCTTATGTGAGTTGGAGAACTTAACATTTCCAACAAGTTCCTACTGTTGCTGACGATCTGATGAGAACTACACTTTGAGAATGGCAGTTTTAGGCATACTCTGCAATGTGGCCATGAGATGAGGGAAGGCCCCTGAAAAATGTTTTCTCATTCTTAAAGGATGAAGCATTTCTTTATTATTTGAAATAATTTGTATCATGTTCTTCTGTTACTTTCCACCAAAGTCCTCCTAAGTGGTACAGAAGAATTAGAAGTTATTATCTCCATTGTTTGTAAATTTGAGTTGCTCAGGGTATGAAGTTATAGATTGGCAAATTAATACAGAAGTAGAAGCACTTACATGCATAAACTTTAATTTCTGTATACTTTATTAGAGGTACTCATTATATTGAACGACTGTCATGAAATTGCCTATTAAAAGCTTTAGTAGACAATAACATTTATGACTTTGTCACAACAAAATTATACTAGTAGGATATGCAACACATGGGGCACATGCACTGAGATGTGTATTTCTAGACCTACCTAGTTTGTTTTGAGTGCTATTAAAGGGTTTTGGCACTAGATGGCATACAAATAACATTTAGTAGCTAAGTATATTGCCAACCATGGGTCTCCAGGCATTCTTCATAGGCATTTGAAAACGTAAGCATTTGGTATGGTTGTTTTGAAATGATTTTAATGAAAATATTCTTTATTATTACATGAGTTACATAACCCATTCTTAAAATACATTAGATGTGGTGCTGGCATTTGAGACAAGAATCAATATAAACCAAAACACACAGAGATGCTAGTCACTTCAACTGGATAAATGCTTGGTTTCAGATGCTAATGGCTCTGTTCCTCTATTTAGTTTCTGTGCAAGAAGTACTGACAAGTGCTGCTCTGTCTGACTCCACTAACAAATGTCAAGGTTTGCTTTGTAGCTCACTACAGAGCCACATTTTTTTTTCCCCAGTAACTAGTGTTCCATTTTAAAAGAGTCTGTTCTCTTCTTCTTACTTACAATGGAATTTTTTTGTCTTTTATCATTCAACCTCCAAAACAAACTGTTCAAACTAAACTCAGTAGAAAAGTACATGGCATCCTTTTAGGCTACTTGTTCCATCATTATTTTCTACCCAATTGAATTTACCTCTGTTACCTTGGTAACCAAACTATAGCTCTCTGTCAACAAATTTCACCTCCCTTGTATTCCTTAGGATGTTTGCATTTTGTAACTTCTCCATCAGGTTCTCAAACCAAATTTTCATAAACTCGGACCTTGTTAGTTGAACTTAAATTATGCATCCTCCATTTCCACTTAAAGAAAATGGTAAATCTCTTTTGAGAAACTTAAACAACTTTTTATTAAATGAGTGTTTTTAATATTATTAAAGTGGTCTTTCATTCTTTATTTTATAAATATTTAGTGATTATTATGTGTCAAGTAATATTATTTAAATATTATTATTTAAATATTATCTAACTTATTATTTAAATATTATTTAAATTAAATATTATTTACTATGAAATCATTAAATATTATTTACTGTTATTTAAATATACCATTATTTAAATATACTATTAAATTTATTATTATTTAAATATATTATTATTTAAACAAACTATTTAAGTAATTTTCAAATAGCAACTCATTTTAATCATCATAACAGTCCTATTAAGTAATATTATTAACTCTAGTTTATAAGTGAGGAAAATGAAAAATAGACACATTAAGTTACTTGTCAGAGTTCACACAGATAGTGATAGAAACAAGATTTGAACCCAAACAGATTAGTTATAAATATCTGAGTTTTTATCAATCTTATATAAATAGGAACTATAAGTTCCCAAGTCACTGTTGTTAAGAAAACAATTTACTGGTATATCTAGATAAGAGTCTTTTAACTAATGTTAACCGCAAAAGCCAATGTTAGATCATCTGAATCTATTCTGTTCCTGGAAAGGTGTTGAATCTTACATTTTTTAAATAGGAATACTATTCTCAGCCCATCACAAAACTTTAAGCAGTTTCTCAAATGTCACTAAGATACACTAAAACACATATATAGCATCTGCCAAAAATTTCTGCAAAATATATAAAGTATGAAAAACACCAATTACCTAATTATGTGTCATTTAACAAACTCATAAGTGGGTCTGTGTATAGTTTGCAATAATACTGTATAATGTTGGATATGAAATGCTTTACTTCTGCATGGAAATTAATGAAGTATAATATAACTGCATATATTAAATTTATATAATGAATGCAAATAACTCTTAGCAAAATAAATAAGTAGTAATGGAATTAGGATTAGTTACTTCCTGTTTGAAGAATTGCCTGAGTGACATTTGGTACAAGGAAAAAAGGCATCCTTATTCTAAGATGCTACTACATCCTAATACACAGTGTATTTAAACATACAAGCACAGGATGTGATACTATCAGGAAAATGGCTAAGATACGACTATTGGCCATTAAGCATTCTCTCCCCTGGTCTCTGTGTGACATCAGTGTTTATCTGGTGCATCCATGCACATTCACTGTAATGTCTTTTCAATTATGGTAATAAATTTTCAGGATTACTTTTTTTTCAATTAATCAGAATGAATATTTGCTTTGATGGAATTTTAGATAGTTTTAGATGCTTGTATTAACTTCAGCTTGTTGGAATATGGGTTATAAGTAACTCCTTTCACTTGAAAACTAAGTGACTGAATCTTGACATTAAAATTTTGATGAATAGAGGAAGCTGTTGGTATGTGGATTTTTGATGTGATTTCTGTACATTTTAGAATGGAGGATGCCAAATCCTGTCTCATATTTAAAAGACAAATACCTTTGATCAAAGTTCATTTGTGCATTTGGAGATAATGCATTCTGCCAGTCACTGAATTGATGTTAAATCAAGTGTAAAAAATAGGCACTCTGTGATTATTTGAACTGATTGCTTCAAAAGTCCAGTTTATTTTTAATTTTTTATTGGTGATGAATAATACCTCTCAAACAGTTTGGCTTAGTTTAGATTTGTAGATAATTTCTCTAAATGCAATGTAAGTACACCATAACAGAATGTCCTTTACTTAAGTGAGTTCTGGGTGTTATACAACAAAGGAATCATTCAACATTACATAAAAAACTAATGATATCTTATATGTTGGTTAATGGAATTTAAATTAAAAAAAATAAAATAAAGGAGAATCATCCAGGCCTACCTCTGGATTGATTTAAAGGAGGGATGTATTTTGCTGATTCTCCCAGGCTGTCTCAGTTGAACTCCCTTTTGACTCCCACAGTTTTCCTCAAGAGACAGTGGGGTTATTTGTCAGTCTTAGGAATGGGCTGTGGCTTTACTAATATAAACTTAGGCTCTTTAACAGTATTCTTAAAATGTAGGCATTATGGCAGGTGTTAGAGACTAGCAAGTGTTGAATAAATATATTTTAAAAATTGTCTAATTTAAATTTGGTAATTCTAAGAAGTAGATATTTTAGATTTTATGAATGATGAAACTAGGAGTCAGAGTTTTAAATCCAAGGTCACATGACCATTAAGCCTATGAATCAGATTGATTCCACATGAGAGTCTAAAATATGTAAAAGCCTTTTAGCAGGTTCTAAGTTGCTTTTCAAATCCTGCAGGTAGGTTGGAGAAACCTCTAGGATTTTCATGTAAGAAAATTCAGAGAGTTTCTCTAGGTCAGTCATATGTCTTAGAAAAGAAACAATTATAGCTTTAGAGGATATATCCTAATCCACTCTTACTACATAGATGCCACCATATTAAAATAAACAAGGAATAAAATTAAAGCTTTAAATAGCCATGGTGGTGTCAAAGGAGGATATCATGGGAGAGAGTTTATATAATGCATACGTGAAGGGTGAGGATGGATATTTATGAAATGACAAGATAACCTTGCTTTTAAAATTCTCAGATTTTTTTGGGGTGCCTGGGTGGCTCAGTGGGTTAAGCCTCTGCCTTCAGCTCCGGTCATGATCCCAGGGTCCTGGGATCGAGCCCCGCATCAGGCTCTCTGCTCAGCAGGGAGCCTGCTTCCCCCCCTCTCTCTCTGCCTGCCACTCTGTCTACTTGTGATCTCTCTCTCTCTCTCTGTCAAATAAATAAAAAAATTAAAAAAAATAAAATTCTCAGATTTTTATTAGCATTAGTTTTGCTGTGCTGCCTCTTTGACCCTCTCCTAATTCTAGCAACACAAAATACACACCATGGCAGACTTACCTAGTGTATTCTGCTGTTCTGTTTAAGGCTTGGATTTAAATATGATTTTAAATCTTACCTGGAAGAGATCCAATATAGCCCTCTCATTTTCCATATGAAGACTAAAGCTCAGACCAGTGGTATGACCTAGTCTAGACCTTGCTTAAACCTAATTTCAGGACTGGACCAGACTTCAGACTTCCACACACTCAATCCAGTCTTCCTTCCCAAGGAGGAGGGACTTTTGCTTCACTGAAGATTCACCATGCCACTGTTCTTCAAAGGGCTTGTGGAAAACTTTCATACTAGAGTCTGTAAGCATGCTTATCAAACTGCCTTTCTGAAATGGAGACTCAATCCTTAATCCAAGAAAATCCCTTTCTTGCTGCTGTGTGAAATATTACATATGTGACTGCCTTATCCGGGACCTATTTCAGGTGTTTTTTGTCTTTCAAGAGATCATTGTACATTGAATTTATCTTGTAGGTTGCCTTAGAACTCTTTCAAAACACCTCCTTGGGTACAACAGGCTTTTTTAGGTGCTTATTAAAATTTCTTGTATATTTCTATTTCTATTTATTTATTTGTAGATCTTCATTGATTTGATTTTATTTTTTTAAAAAAGATCTTACTTATTTAGTTGTCAGAGAGAGAGAGACAGAAAGCACAAGCAGGGGGAGCAGCAGGCAGAGGGAGAAGCAGGCTCCCTGCTGAGCAAGGAGCCTGATGGGGGACTCCATCCCTGGGATCATGACCTGTGCTGAAGGCAGACGCTTAAGTGACTGAGCCACCTAGGCGTCCCTTCTATATTTATATTTAAAATGAGGAGCAAACTTATAAACCATGAGAGACTGTGGAGTCTGAGAAACAAACTGAGAGTTTTGAAAGGGAGAGTGATGGGTGAGCCTGGTGGTGGGTATTAAGGAGGGCATGTATCGCATGGAGCACTGAGTGTGGTGCATAAACAATGAATCTTGGAACACTGAAAAAATTAAATTAAATTTGAAATTTAAAAACAAAGGAGAAAACTTATATTTGGCCCAAAGAAAGAATAATTTCATCAAATTTGTGTGAGAATAGTCTTATGCCTGCAATAAATATACATGCACACTCAGCTTCTTGAAGGAAGTGGCCTTTGTGGGGCCTGGGATGACATGGGTGCAGCTTCTGAGAAATGTGTACCTTGTGAGGGCTGCTGCTTACTTAGTTTATTGATGGCATTTTATTGTATTGATCAGAAAACACGATTTAGCTGTTTCAAGTGCCCTGTGGTACTTTCCAGATCGGTATAAACTCTTTATTTTTCTTCTGATTTCTCTTGTCATCATCCATCATTTTTTACTTTTGAGGCAGGCACAACACTTCCATGGTTTGATCTCATGCCCATGCTTTTTAGTTTAGACATATTACCCTAGGCTAGAAAAGTTTCATCTTTTTAATGATCATCCTTATCTTCATTAGACTGAAAGCACATATTTCTAAATGCTCTGCTGTTTTTTATTGGAACAACAGTGTGTCCTAATGAAGGGAGGCTACTGGAGTCACTGAAAACGAGTTCTATCTCTTGGTGTTATTGATTAAAATAAGCTGATTTCATCCAATTAGCTATTGGTGATGGTAGAAAGTTAATTCGTCAGCCTTCTCAGTTAAAGGGGTTCTAGAGACTTACCATACTTTTCCTTAGAATTTATCTCAAGGAGTTATTTTGCCTATAAAAACATTGGAGTGTTTTGATTAAAAAGGGAAAAAAGGCTGTGGGGTTTATAATATATCCATTGGGTAGGACTGTAACTATTCATTTAGAGCTCTTATCTGTGCCTAAAATAGTAGATTTAAAGAATCTGATGACTTGGATTTAGTTCTCTCCCTCCCTCTCTCATCAGGTTTTCCTTTCTTTAATTTTTTTTCTTTCTTACTTCCTCTCCTTTTATTCTTAATTCCTCTCCACTTCCTCTCAGCAATGTACTTTGAGCCACAGCAGGTGTCAGTGAGGTCTCTTTGAAATATATGTTATCTTCTGTAAATCATGATGAGCTTATATTATACAGTAAAAAAAAAAAAAGTTTCTAAGAGGCAGTTTGGTGAATATTTCTAAAACAACCATTAGAGACACCTGGGATGCCCTTTGCCTAAGGAGCTCTGGCAGGGGATTTTCTGCAGACCCTTTCAGTTATCTTTCCAGATGTTGGAAAACTCTGAGTGTTATTCATTTGCTAAGTATCTATTGAGTACAGATTATACCTTTTGCCTAGCAGAAGTCCTCATGGACTAATTTTAAACCTACTTTTTTGTGCTTAGTTTTCAATGAAAATGGAATATGAGATATCAGTGACCTTGCAATCATACTTTGAATACTTGTGAGACTTAACAAAATTTCATCAAACTTTATTCTGAATAATCTTGTTTTTCTTTTATACTTGCATCAGAGGTTGGTCTCTTTTTTATTTATTTTTGTTTTCTTCTCAGCCAGTTTCTGGCTCTTCCCCTAAATTCTTGTTGCTTGATGAGATTCTTGACTTTTACAGTAAAAGTTGGGTCTGAATAAGTAGTCATCATTTTATTTGAGAGAGAAGTTATACTGTAAGGAGACAATGATAAAAAAAATCATTCAGTAATGTGAGTGTCTGAAAAAAGAAAGGGATTTTTTAGGAATAGCCGCTCAGCATTGGGTTATGATTTTTAAAGAGGTGTCAGTGTGAATTTTGGCATTTGGCTTATTGTTCCCTCCTAGAAGATGAAGTAACATGTTGCCCAGGGATCATGATTTCTTAATGCCACTAAAGACTTATACTTTAGGAGCTAATAATCAATGAGTGGGCAATGACTTGAACAGCTAGACAGCGTTTGGCTTTTTCTCAAAGGGTAACTATTAAGTTTCAGCTGTTTCTCATATTTCACATAAAGTAGAGCATCTACTAGAAGTTTCTTTTTTCTTTTTTCTTTTTGGTATGATAATGATTTTTATTAAGTTTTTTGTTTTAATCCAATCTAGTTAATATACAGTGTTATATTAGTTTCAGGAATATAATGCAGTATAATATAGTGATTCAACAATTCTATATACATCATTACTCAGTGCTTATCCTGATAAGTGTACTCTCATCCCCTTCATCTATTTTACCCACCCTCCCACCTCCCTTCTGATATACTTTATTTTAAATGAGTACTTCAAGTTAAAGGGTTTTTTTTCCCCCCCACAAGGACATTTTTTACTTGAAGCATACTTCAGAATACTTGGTTTTAAAAGATATATATAAAACATTCCATGCAAGAGAAATAGAATACACATTTTATTCAAGTACACACAGAAGAATCCCCTGGTTAAATCACATGAGAAGAGATGAAGGAAAGAGACAAATATCCTCCCCGTAAGCTACTCTGGAGGAAGGAAGTTGGTAAAATAGTATACCTGAATATTTATGACTTAAGCATCAAAACTTATTGAATGATTTGACATGACTGTTTACTTAAGAAGAATATTAGCCACTTTGATTTGTAATTTTTTTCCCTGAGACTAGAGGACAAGCAGAAGAAATACTATAAACTTAGTAAAAATAAAAATTATACATCTAGTCTGAGCCAAATTATTTTGTTTTGTAGCCTAATACTACCAGATCATTATGACTCTTACATTTATATTCAACTCCAGACTTACTATAATTACACAAGAAATATAAAATTAAGGATAAATTCATAAATGTGATATAAATCTAAGAAACTCATCACAAGACTTTCATATTAAAGAAGAATTTGAAGGTAATAAAGCCAAGGGATTACTTAGATTTCCAACCTCCCCATTTCCAAGAAACCTAAAACCCAATGTAGTTAAAAGAAATTATAAAAAGTGTATTTCTGGTTGGAAGTCTGGAATAGCCCTGATATTAGAAGTAGCATGTATTAAGAGTGGAAGTGAGCAACGGGGAAGTCTGAGAATGAGTTGAAGAGATGTGGAAAAACTACTCCTGTCTTTTCAGTTATACCTGTGGTGATTACCATGAATCCAGCTCACTTGACGAGAATGAGCTTCTGTATAAATTGCCAATGATGCATTGGAGCTAGAGAAAGAGAAGGGTTATTACTGTAAGAAATTATTCTTGCCTTTCAGGACTGGGAGCTCTTTATCCATCCACTAAAACTCTTGAATTCAAATTTCCTTCTAAGATCTACACTACAGGGATTTTGATTTGCAGTAAAGAAGTCAAGGCCAACTGTCAATATACTGGTCAACCTAGACCAGTGGTTCTCAGTTCTCTATTCATATTTGAATTGTTTGGAAAGAATTTAAAATTATAAATGCCTGGACCCCACTCACAGATATTCTGACTTAATTAGTGTGGAATGAGGCCCAAAGATTAGTATTTTAAAAAGCTTTCCAAGTAACAGAAAGAGTACTGCTTGTTGTCATGGCAGAGTAACAGACTAAATTTTCTGCCAATAACAATTATTAAAGCTGGAAAAAATATAAAAAGCAAGTATTTGAAGGCACTTGAGAACAACTAACAGAGGGAAGCATAAACTAGAAAGGATATTAGGCACATTTAACACATACCAAGCTTTCCCCCCGAGGACATCCCTCAGACCCTCTAATGCATGAAGAATTGGTTACAGTACTGTGAATGGTACTGCTTCTGTCCTGGGGAATAATAACCCCAAACTCAATGCTAGTCAAGTCCTGCCTAAGTAAGCAGAAAAGTACAATGCAAACATATTAAATTATTTCAAAGTAACTTCATTACTTCCCAGAATAAACTCCAAGAATATTTATAGTAATTTTAAATACCAGAAACTAAAATGTAAAACAATGCTACAGATCGAAGTTTGTGTCCTCTGAAAATTCATTGTTGAAACCTAAATCTCCAATGTGATGATATTAGGAGGTAGGGCCTTTAAGATATGGTTGGAATTAGTTCCCTTACAAGAGAGACCCCAGAGAACTCCCTCATCCCTTCTACCATGTGAGGACATAGTCCGAAGATAGCCAGCTATGAACCAGGAAGTAGATCCTCACCAGACATCAAATCTGTCAGTGTTTTGATCTTGGACTTCCCAACCTCCAGATCTGTGACAAATAAATGTTATTTGCTTAAACTACTAAGTCTGTATTATTTTTATTATGGCAGCCTGAGCAGACTAAGCATTTTCTAGCATTCAATGAAAATTATCAGCATGGAAATAAAGAGAAAAATATAATCCATAGTCAATTTTTTAAAATCAGCTGAAACTGACTCAGAATTGACACAGATGATCAAATTAGCAGATGAAGACATTAAAAGAATTACCATGATTACATTCCACATGTTTAAGAAGCTAGGGTCGAGGGGCGCCTGAGTGGCTCAGTTAGTTAAGTGTCTGCCTTTGGCTCAGGTCATGATCTTGGGTTCGTGGGTCGAGCCCCACGTTGGGAATCCCTGCTCAGCGGGGAGTCTGCTTCCTCCTCTGACCCTCCCCCCTGCTCATGTTGCCTTTCTCTTGAATAAATAAATAAATAATAATAAGTAATAAATAAATATAATATAATAATATACAATATATTATATTATATATAATATTATAATAATATAATAATAAATAAATAAATAATCTTAAAAAGAAAAGAAGCTAGAGGAGAGACTGAATATATAGAGATACACAGAATATTTTTAAAAAACCAAAATAAACTTCTATAGGTGAAAATTGTAGTGTCTGAGATAAGAAGTATAATGAATGAGATTAATAGCAGATTATACATTGTAGAAGAAAATATTAGTGAATTTGGAGGCATAGTAAGAAAAACTATACATAATGAAAGGCAGAGAGAAAAAGACTGAAATAAACAGAGCATTAGGGAACTTTGTGAAAACTTTAATTGTCTAACTATATATGTAATCAAAGTTCCCAATTATAAGAATAAAAGAATAAGAAAATTTGAGGAAATAATGGGCCCAAATTTTTTTTTCAAATTTGATTAAAGACATAAACCCATACTATTAGTTTTCTTGGATTATCGTAACAAATTGCCACAAATCTGTTGGCTTAAAACAGAAGTCCTGAAACAAAGTGTTAACAAGACCATGCTCTTTTTGAAGTTTCTAAGGGAGGATCTTCCAAGCCTTTTCTAGCTTCTGGTCACTCCAGGTATTTCTTAGCTTATGGCTGCAAAGCTCTAGCCTCTATTACCATCTTAACACATCTGAGCCTCAGAGGATCCTAATCTCTCTGTGCCTTTCTCTTATAAGGACGCTTGTTGTTGGCGTTAGCACCCACCAAAATAATTGAGGATGATCCCATTTTGAGAACCTTAACTTAATTGCATCTTCTAAGACCTTACAAGGTCACATTCACAGGTGCTGTATGGTGGATATAGCTCTTGGGGAACCACCATCCAACTCACTATACCCACAGATCCAAAAAGCTCCACAAATCCCCAACATAAAACATATGATGAAAACTACACCAATGCACATCAAAATCAGACTGCTTAAAAACTGGCGATGTATTGTAAGCATCCAGAGGAAAATAACTGTATGATATACACAGAAACAAAGATAAAGATGGTAGTAGAATTCTTGCCAGACATAACACAAGTTGGAACATACTGGAGCAACATCTCTGAAGTATGGAGAGGGGAAAAAAAAACTGTTTACCTATAATTATTTACCAGTGAAACTATTGCATGTCCACACAGGAATGACTACTGGGAATGGTAACTACATGGATATATATAATATGCTGTATAATTATACATATATTTTTACATAAACCTTTTTATTTTAGAGTATCTCTTATAGAAATGCTACAAAGGTAATGCAGGTATTTTTCCTATGCCTCTCATCCTTTACTAACAGTTTACATTATACTATGCCATATCTGGTACTGTTAAGGAACCAGTATTACTATATTACTGTTAACTAAACTCTTTATTCATTTTTCACTAGTTTTTCCCTAATATCCTTTTTCTGTTCCAGGATCCAGGATCCCAGGCAGGACATGGATATTCAGTTGTCATAGCTCCTTAGGTGCTCCTAAACTGTGACAATTTCTCTGAATTCTTTGTTTTTGAGTACGTTGGCAGTTTTGAGGAGTGTTAGATATTTTGTTTAATTCCCTTCAATTTTAATTTTTCTGATATTTTTCTCATGATTAGACTGGAGTTCTGGTTTTTGAAGAAGAAGACTATAGAGGTAAGTCCTGTTTGCATCACATTATGTCAAGAACACATGGTATCCACATAACTTATTGCTGATATTAAGTTTGATTGCCTGACCGGGTAGCGTTTGTCAGGTCTCTCCACTACAAAATTTCATTTCCCTGCTTTCCATACTCTTACTCTTCAGAAGTAGATCACTAAATGGAGCACACAGTTGAGTGGGGATGAGGGGTTGCTTAAGCTCGCCTTCAGGAGGGGGAGATAGCTGCATTAATCATTTGGATTTTTTCTCTAAAATTGCACATTTCTAATAGGAAAAAAAGTAATAGAACAATATGTGGTGTGAGTCATTCCACTGCGAACTCCACGAAAACAGCACTCTCTGCCATTGAATCTCTGATTTCTAGGACGGTGTCTAATATATAAAGTATGTACTCAGTAACTATGTACTGAATGGATCTTGGTGGAAAACAACAAAATGCAGAATAGCTCCACATTCTCCTTCAATTCCCTGCTATACTAAAATATATTAAGATATATAACACATAAAAATGGAATGCATTTCCTATAATTTCTAAACAATATTCTTAAGCAAGTCTTCAATATGTAAGCTAAAAACTGACATCATGGGTGTAAATGTAGAAAAATGCCTTCATAATACAAACTTGTGCTCATCCTACATGAACGACAGAAGTTTCACTGAGAATCTTATTTGTCACCTTTAGGAAAATGTCTCTCCATTGCATGTTTGGAATTTTTCTCTCAAGAGAAGACAACTCACTAACATTTCAAAATTTGGGGCTTTCTCTGTACTGTCTAGGAAAAACAGATATAGAAACAACCTGTCATTTTAAGGGTTATAAAAATTAGAAGTGGCCTAAACGCACAAGCTGTTGAGGGAAAAAGTTGTAATTAAGGCTTTTTGTTCTTTAAATGTCTGAACCTATTTTCTGCAATCATGCTTCACTGTCCAAGAAATATATAAGGAGGGGATCTTTGGTACAGAAGACAATTAATTAATAATAATAGGAAGTTCACAAAAAGTGAAAGGAAGTTATTAATTAATAATAATAGGAAGTTCACAAAAAGTGAAAAGAAGACATAGGCTTTGGCTTTTAAGAAAATGAGATTTGAGCTCTTCCTTCAAGGATATGCTTGAGATACTTAGGCCTGGGAGGTTCTGGGGAATGGGTCTCTGGGAATGGGCCCAATGCAGATATCAGAGAAGTGGCCCAATAAGAGAACTTACCAGAGCACCTGGCTCTGTTGGGGACCATGGCATAGGGAATGCAGTTGTGGTGCAAATAAGCCACCTACCCAACTTCTGGTCATGGCAGGAGACTGAGGTTTTACTTTCTTAAGAAACAAGGCTGTGGCAGAACCTGCCAGCTACTCATGGATTATGTGGGAATTATACTTCTATAATCCTCCTGGCCACTGTGTTTGTTGGTTGAGAGTTGCATCTCAATATAGTCTTGAAAATACTTGAGGTTAGCCTGTGTGGTGATGCAAACAGTTAGCATGTGAGATATCCTAGTTAAGCATCTACATTCTAGAAGTAGCTAAAAAAAAGCTGCAAGTATCATTGAGTCTGCACTGGAGATACATAGTTAAGGAGAGTAATACTAGAAATAACTTTAGCTGTGAAGTGAATGTTGGTTAATGTCTGCAGCAAGTCTTGAAAATACTTGAGGTTAGCCTGTGTGGTGATGCAAACAGTTAGCATGTGAGATATCCTAGTTAAGCATCTACATTCTAGAAGTAGCTAAAAAAAAGCTGCAAGTATCATTGAGTCTGCACTGGAGATACATAGTTAAGGAGAGTAATACTAGAAATAACTTTAGTTGTGAAGTGAATGTTGGTTAATGTCTGCAGCTAGCTAGACCTAATGTAGCAGCATCAGAGTCTTTGTAACTAGGTTATATGAATCTGGTCAAATAGGAATCTTCTGTGAAGATTCTTCGGTGTCAAGACTCCGTTCTGCCTTGTTTTACCCACTTAATAGAGGATTCTGTCTCCTGATCTAATTTGAAGGCAATATTATTCTTCAGTATAATTTTACAACTGCCCTTGAGCAGGTATTTCATAGGAAGAATTTATAAGAGGGGACCGTAAGTAGGGACTACATTGAGTTCATGTACAGATTATGTATATTTTGTGCCTATAGAGTAAAATGTCTCCAGGTGTGGAAAATCAGACTTGAACTTGCTTTCACTCTAACATTCTATCTGCTAGTGAGGTTGTGGGGAAAAACTCCACTCTCAATTCCCAACAGCCACTGGGAGCAGCCTACTGTCTCCGTAGAGAATCAGACTCCGAGAAAAGCTGAATTAGCATAGGTCAAGTCACTAACAGTGGATGTGAGCTCCAGATTCTGGAAAGTAGCTGTGACACATTTTTGGTTTATCCTGAAAAGGTCAGGAAATAAGGGAGAAAACTCTATAGCTGAACTTGGAAAAAATCTATGAAAAATAGTCCAAAGTGTGGTTATTCATGGTGAGTAGGGGATGAATAAACAGGTAAGGTCTTTCACTTTAGATACTTATATATATTTGTACAGCAAATATATATATATATATATATATATATATTAGAATATGTCAGTGTGTGTCTATGGGTGTGTTAATTTGCATGCAAATCTATGAATAAATTTGGAGCATATTAATTTTAGTTTAGAGTGTGATTTTTCTTTTAGTTGGAATTGGAATGAGTAACTGATTTAGTTACTTGGAAAGATTTTGTCTGCAGGTGTGAATTGTTGTTAGAAAAGAAAAAAATAAAGAAGTCAGCTTTCCTTTGTCAAATATGTGCCAGTGAATTCTTTTTCAAGTTTAAATCTATATCAGCGATTTATTTTACAGAAAAGGTGTTACAAAGCCATGCATTGCATTGTACAATATCTGTCTCCTTTTTTGACACTGAATACATAGGCAATATTTAATTTCTTTTTTCCCTCTTATTAGACCTGAATAAAGACACTCTGCATTAATGATTTAGAAGTTCTCTGTGTTTATAGAAAAAGTAAAATTAAAATTTTGTTGTTTAATCCAGGAAATATTTTCTGAGTGTCTACTATATGAATACATATTGTGTGTTAGAAACAATTTAATTCTTTGCAATGTAACTTAACAAATGACTCTTCCCTGTGACAACATCTGAGGGTGGAACACAAACTTGTTCCCCCCCAACCCAAATGAAAAGAAGCCCTCAGCTTCTCCTTGAGTCTTACTCTTGATCTTTTCATTTGATACCTTTCTTCTGGATGCAGTGCCTCGCAGTTTTTCTCTTCGAGTGCTTCAGGTTATTTTGTATTCATGTCATATTAATGACCACAGAGGTGCCCATTGAGATACAGGCAGTGCCACCTTTCTATGTGACCTTGGTTGGGCAAAGTACCTCATTGAGACCCAGTGATCTCTGTGGCAAAGAGATAATATGTACCTCTTATGTTTCTTGGGAAAGATTTAAGAAAGATTTAAAGGAAAATGTGCATATAAATCTCTTAATGTAGAATATACTCTAAGTGAATATTAGGAGCTTTCCCAATGGGGATGTATACACACACATATGTATTCTTTACCATCACCATTGTCATCATCACCATCACTATACTTCTTATTATATATGGAGAGACTTTATTTTTATTTTTTTAAATATTTTATTTATTTCTTTTGAGAGAGAGTATGAGTGGGGAGGGTAGAGAAGGAGGGAGAAAATATGTGAAGCATTCTCCACACTGAGTGCAGAGCCCCATGTGGTGCTCAATCCCAGATCCCATGACCACCATATGTTTGTGACCTGAGCTGAAACCAAGAGCCAGATGCTTAACCAACTGCAGCACCTAGGTGCTCCACAGGGCTTTATTGTTTAACATTATTTTTGTTATATATATTGCATTTAAATAATATTCAAATAAAAGGATTTTTGTTTGCTCAGAACTGCTTTACTTTTAAAGAGGGACTGCTCCATATACAGAGTAAAGAACTCTTCCAAATCGATAAGGACAAACATTCCGATAGAAAAGCAATTAATAATTCATACAAGCATGTCACAAGGCAGGTAATCCAAATAGTCAGTAGACATGAAAAGGGCTCAAACTAATTAGTAATTAAGGAAGTACAAAATGAAACCATAATGAGATTTCAGTGCACACCAATCATAAAAACCAAAACAAAAATCACTGACAATTGCTAGTAAGAATGTAGGGAGACTTGATGAAGTACCGAAAGTTCATTTTCGCTTTTCTTTCCTTTGCCTTTGGAGACGTGTCTTGAAAGAAGTTGCTGTGGCCAATGCCAAAGAGGTTAGTGCCTATGTTCTCCTCTAGGATTTTGATGGATTCCTGCCTCATGTTGAGGTCTTTTATCCATTTCGAGTTTACCTTTGTATATGGTGTAAGAAAATGGTCAAGTTTCATTCTTCTATATATATAGCTGTCCAGTTTACCCAGCGCCATTTATTGAAGTGACTGTCTTTTTTCCACCGTATATTTTTTCCTGCCTTGTCGAAGATTATTTGACCGTAGAGTTGAGGGTCCGTATCTGGGCTCTCTACTCCGTTCCACTGGTCCATGTGTCTCTTTCTGTGCCAGTACCATGCTGTCTTGAGGATCACAGATTTGTAGTAAAGCTTGATATCAGGCAACGTGATGCCCCCAGTTTTGTTTTTCTTTTTCAACATTTCCTTAGCAATTCGGGGTCTTTTCTGGTTCTATGCAAATTGTTTCTTCCAGCACTTTGAAAAATGCTGGTGGAATTTTGATTGGGAAGACATTGAAAGTATAGATTGCTCTAGGCAGTGAAGACATTTTTAACAATGTTTATTCTTCCGATCCATGAGCATGGAATGCTTTTCCATCTTTTTGTGTCTTCAGTTTCTTTCCTGAATGTTCTATAGTTTCTCGAGTATGAATCCTTTACCTCTTTGATTAGGTTTATTCCCAGGTATCTTATGGTTCTTGGTGCTATAGTAAATGGAACTGATTCTTTAATTTCCCTTTCTATTCTTTCATTGCTAGTGTATAAGAAAGCAACTGATTTCTGTGCATTGGTTTTGTATCCAGCCACATTACTGAATTGCTCAACACTCAAAAACAGATAATCATGACAAAAAATGGGCAGAAGACATGAAGAGACACTTCTCCAAAGAAGACATACAAATGGCTGTCAGACACATGAAAAAATGTTCATCATCATTAGCCATCAGGGAGATTGAAATCAAAACCACACTGAGATACCACCTTACACCAGTTAGAATGGCCAAAATTAGCAAGACAGTAAACAAGTATTGGAGAGGATGTGGAGAAAGGGGAACCCTCTTTCACTGTTGATGGGAGTGCAAGTTGGTGCAGCCACTTTGGAAAACAGTGTAGTGATTCCTTAAGAAATTAAAAATAGAGCTACCCTGTGACCCTGCAATTGCACTATAGGGTATTTACCCCAAAGATATAGATATAGTGAAAAGAAGGGCCATCTGTACCCCAATGTTCATAGCAGCAATGGCCACAATTGCCAAACTCTGGAAAGAGTCAAGATGCCCTTCAAGACAAATGGATAAAGAACATATGGTCCATATATACAATGGAATATTATGCCTCCATCAGAAAGGATGAATACCCAACTTTTGTATCAACATGGATAGGACTGGAGGAGATTATGCTGAGTGAAATAAGTCAAGCAGAGGGTCAATTATCATATGGTTTCACTTACTTGTGGAGCATAAGGAATAACACAGAGGACATTAGGAGTAGGAAAGGAAAAGTGAATTGGGGGAAATGGGAGGGGGAGATGAACCATGAGAGACTATGGACTCTGAGAAACAAACTGAGGATTTTGGAGAGGGGAGTGGGGGGTTGGGTGATCCTGGTAGTGGGTATTAAGGAGGGCATGTATTGCATGGAGCACTGGGTGTGGTGCATAAACAGTGAATCTTGGAACACTGAAAAAATAAAATTAAATTAAAAAAATAAAAGATTATGTAAGTGCTAAACGACACCAACAAAAAGACTGGATAAAATATGCCAAAGTGTAATTGCAATAAATTTTGTTTTACACTTAAAAAAAAAAAAAAAGAATGTAGGGAGACTGAAACACTTATACATGGCTTTGGGAGTGTATATTTGTGAAACCACATTTGAGGCATTTTTGGCTCACCCTTAAAATTTACCTATTTTAGAATTCCTAGTTATATAGCCAACAGATATATATGCATACATGCACTATAGGACATACACAGAGTATTTATAGCAGCACTATTTGCAATAGTTAAAACCCAGAAACTACCCAAATGTTCATAAGAAGCTAGAATGGATAAATAATTTTTGGTGTACTCATGAAATTGAATCCTATACAGCAATGAAAAAAATCACTGCCATAAGCAATATCATGGATTAATCTCACTATCCTAATCACAATAATATAATAAGAAAAAACAGACACAAAAGAATGTATACCGTGTGAATCTATTATATAAATCCAAAACCCAACAAAAAGTAACCTATGGTAATAGGAATCAGAATCTCTGTGAAGGGGACTAGGATATAGGAGGGAGTATAATGGATACTTAAGGGGATGCTGATAATACTCTTTTTTGTTTTGAATGGGAGTTATATGAGTATGTTCAAGTTTAGAATTAGAGCTGTATATTTTTTGTATATAATTTTATGATTATTTATTTACTTAAATACTTTTCTGTATTTTTCAATATTTTCAATATTTTATAATATCTTCTGTACTTTTCAATTTAAAAATTTGAAGTAATAAAATATATGGAGCTACCTCAGACCAATGTGATTCACTAAATTTTAAGAACAAATCAGTCTATGTGTTTCCTGTTTATGCATGTGGAATGATGAGTCTGAGAGTAGGGAATTGGGGATGGTGGTTAGCATTAACTTGGTGAAAGTGGAGGAAATAGTAACTATTATTACATGCAGGATTTTTCAGGATTCTAAATTGAATTTTCATATACCTTTCTGATGTTAACAGAGTTGTTTTTTTTTTTTTTTTAATTTGACAGACAGAGATCACAAGTAGGCAGAGAGAGAGGAGGAAGCAGGCTCCCTGCTGAGCAGAGAGCCCGATGTGAGGCTCAATCCCAGGACTCTGAGATCATGACCTGAGCAGAAGCAGAGGCTTTAACCCACTGAGCCACCCAGGCGCCCCCTGATGTTAACAGAGATTTGTTGGATGGAACATTGTCTTTTGCTTGTTGGTATAACTTGAGGTTTTGCATAAAAAGCTTAGAGCTAACTTCTGGATTTTAGATGATCAGAAGAGATAAACTCTTCAAGATCCTGATTTCTACATGTTGGCCTTTGATCTGTGAGGAGGCAGGACCCTAAGTTTAGTTGTCTTGAGTGTTGTTTGAATAAAGAGCTCTCTTTGAAGCAGACTCCTCACTGAAGGTCTCTGACTTGTGACATTCAGGCTCTCCTCACCTCTAGCTTTTTCTGGATCTAACATTCTTACGTAAAGGAGGCTGGAAGGAAGCTACTTGTTAGTTTCTGTCTGTTGAAATAGGTGATTAATAATTATGATTCCTAACATTTATTCAGCTCTTACCACATGTCAGGCTTCAAGATTATCCTGCTTCTCTTGACTTCATTGTTTCATGTACTGTGTTCTTCCTCTGTTTCAGATCACTAGAGATTTCTTTGAGTCTGTCTCCAAAGCTTAGCCTCACAGCCAGTTATCTCATTACTGGTGCTGCCACCCTGAGAGAGGCCTCTTGGTCTCTTCTCAGACCTACTGCAGTAACCTTGGTGCTGGGTTCTGTTTCTTATCAGTCCAGAGTACAGAGTTCAAGTTCTTGACATGACAGAGTCCACAGGTCACCCTGTGGACTGCACTCTTTTTTTTTCTTTTTAAAGATTTATTTATTTATTTGAGAGAGAGAATGTGAGAGAGAGAGAGAGAGAGAGAGAGAAAGAGAGCAGGAGAAGGGGAAGAGGGAGAAAGAATCCTTGAGCAAACTCCTTTCTGAGCAGTAAGCCAGACACAGGGCTCCATCTCAGGACCCTGAGATCATGATCTGAACTGAAGGCAGATGCTTAACCAACTGAGCCACCTAGATGCCCCAACACGGTTTCAACTCTGACTCTTTGCTGAGGCTTTGGGTGTCCTCTATTTCTGACATTTTCATGTTTCCTTTCAATAGCTTAGTGTGTGTGTGTATGTGTGTGTGTATTTAAATCATATTTTGTTCCTCATTTAAAAACTTAAGACAGGAGGAAAAATTCCTCCATCTTCTCAGTGTGCTATCTTGACTGGAAGTGTCTAAATGTACTATGTTGGCAAGGGCACAAGACTAAGTAACAATTCAATTATAACAATTACTGATACCATTCTAGTTCACACTGCATTTTCTCATATATTCTCATCTCTCTCTGATATTCTTATTTAATATTCATTATATTCCATCTTTTAGGAGGATATGATTCATTTTTTACCTATAGATAAAAATATGTGTATGTTTAAAGATTTTATTTATTCATTTGAGAGAGACAGAGTGCAAGCAGGGGGGGAGACACAGAGGGAAAGGGAAAAGCAGACTCCCCGCTGAGCTGGGAGCCTGATGTGGTGCTGGATCCCAGGACCCTGAGACCATGACCTGAGCCAAAGGCAGAAGCTGAGACATCTGAGTCACCCAGGTACCCCTAGATAAAAACATTTTTAAAAAACTTAAAAAAAAATGAATCTGAACAGTTTAACTTGTTTAAGGTTGAATTATTTTTTTAAATGGTGATTTTACTTATGTTAACATGTTCTTTTTAAAATTAACATACAGGGGAACCTGGGTGGCTCACTTATTGGGCCTCTGCCTTTGGCTCAGGTCATGAACCCAGGGTCCTGGGATCAAGCCCCACATTGGTCTCCCTGCTCAGCAGGGGAGCCTGCTTCTCCTCTCCCTGCTTGTGCGCTCTCTCTCTCTCTTTGAAATAAATAAATCTTAAAAAAAAATAAAATTAAATTAACATACAATGTGTTATTTGTTTTGGTGTACAGATCTGTGATTCATCAGTCTTACACAGTGTGCAGCACTCACCACAACACCTACCCTCTCCAGTGTCCATCACCCAGCCACCCCATCTCCCTTCCTCCCTCCCCTCCAGCAACCCTCAGTTTGTTTCCTAAGGTAAAAAGTCTCTTATGGTTTGTATACCTCTCTGGTTTTGTTTTGCTTCATTTTTTCCTCTCTTTCCCTATGATCCTTTGCCTTGTTTCTTAAATTGCACATATCAGTGAGATCATATGATAACTGTCTTTCTCTGATTGACTTATTTCACTTAGCATAATACCCTCTAGTTCCATCCACATCATTACAAATGGCAGGATTTCCACAGCAACATAGGAAGTAAAAGAAGATGTAAAGAAAGTCACCCTAAATCTCAGCTCTTAGAAGTAATTATTATCAATTTTAGATGCACAACTTTTTAGGCTTCACCCATATGCTCAAAGACAGACTTTCATTCACAAACTTCACACATAGATAAAAAGAGAGATTAATGGATAGTCAAAACTTTGAGATTTTGGCATTTTATTCTGCATGTTCTTTTAACAAAATAGTATTAAAATTAATTTAACATGAAAATAATTAGATATGAAAGTGTAAGAATTAATGAACTTAATACAAAATACCTAAATTTTCCCATGTTAAAAAATTTATGAATACAGAAAGTAGTTTTTAAGGTCAAAACTTTTTACCTTAAATGTGGTATAACTCCCACTATCAATAAACAGACATTTTCAAATAGTTTTATTTCCATTTCTTTATTTTTTCTTATTTTTAACTTGAGATTTATAATATTAATATTTTAAAGCATTATTCCTATATAATATTAGTATTCTAAAGCCCTACAATTTTATAATACCTTCTTCAATTTAAATTTTATTTTGTTTCAACTCTAAGTTGTTTGTTTTCATTTAAAAGATCATTTTAGGGGCGCCTGGGTGGCTCAGTGGGTTATAGACTCTGCCTTCAGCTCAGGTCATGATCCCAGGGTCCTGGGATTGAGCCCCCCTCATCGGGCTCTCTGCTCAGCAGGGAGCCTGCTTCCTCCTCTGTTCCTGCCTGCCTCTCTGACTACTTGTAATCTCTGTCTATCAAATAAATAAGTAAAATCTTAAAAAAAAGATAATTTTATTTAAAGTATTCAGTGATTAATGAAGTAAGGTAAAGGTTCTTTGTATATGTGACTGTGTTTGCTGGTTTAAATATGTATTTTTTAAGATTTTATTTATTTGAGAGAGAGAGAGAGAGAATGAATGAGAGGGAGAGAGAATCTGAAGCAGATTCCACACTGAGCACAGCCCAGTGTGAGGCTCAATTCCACAACCATGAGATCACTACCTGACCTGAAACCAAGAGTTAGATGCTTAACCAACTAAGCCACCCAGGCACTCCTGCTGCTGGTTTATGTTTAAAGGATAGCTTAACTGGTGTATTAATCAATATAGGCCAGCTTTTACTGCAGTAACAAAGTGTTTTCTATTTGTTGCATCTCTTCTTTTTTCTTTTTTTCTGCATATGTATTGAGTATCTTTTATGATTCAATATTATCTCCATTATTGTTTTTTAGCTAATTTTTTTTGTGTTATTTGGTAGTTATTTTAGGATTTATAGTATGCATATTTAAATTATCACTGTCTGCTTCATTTACTGGTATACAACTCCAAATATAATATAGAAATTTATAGTGAAATGTCTCCATTTCTCCCGTTTAGGTTTTATGCTATTTTTTTACACATTTTACTTTTAGACATTGTAATCCCCCAAATAAATTCATTTCTATTACTTGTATGAGTTTTCTATGGCTGCTATAACAAATGATTGCATACTTAATGGTTTTAAACAACAGATTTATTATGTCATTGTTTGGAGGTCTGGAATCAAAATTCATTTCATTAAGCTAAAATCTAGGTATCAGTAGTGCTTTGTTTCTTCTGAAGACTAAAGGAACGTCTGTTTCCTTTACCAGATTCTAGAGGCTGGTATATTCCTCCTATCATGGTGCCCTTGGAAAGCCAGCAATGGCTGGTCTCTGTTCCATTCCATTGATCTGTTTGTTTTTGTGCCAGTTCCATACTGTCCTGATGATTACAGCTTTGTTATAGAACTTGAAGTCCAGAATTGTGACACTACCACTTCTGGTTTCCTTTTTCGACATTCCTTTGGCTACTCAGTGTCTATTCTGGTTCCATATGAATTTTTGGATTATTTGTTCCAGCTCTGTGAAAAGAGCTGATGATATTTTGATCGGGATTGGATTGAATATATAGAATGCTCTAGTAACATAGACATTTTAACAATATTTGTTCTTGCAATCCATGAGCGTGGAATGTTTTTCTGTTTCTTGTGTCTTCCTCAATTTCTTTCATGAGTGCTCTATAGTTTTCAGAGTACAGATCCTTTGCCTCTTTGGTTGGTTTATTCCTAGGTATCATATGGTTTTGGGCACAATTGTTAATGGGATTGACTCCTTAATTTCTCTTTCATCTCATTGTTAGTGTATAGAAATGCAACTGATTTCTGTGCATTGATTTTATATCTTTCCATGTTGCTGAATTCCTAGATGAGTTCTAGCAATTTTGGGGTGGAGTCATTTTGGTTTTCTATGTAGAGTATCATCATCTGCAAAAAGTTAGAGTTTGACTTCTTCTTGGCAGATTTGGATGCCTTTTATTTCTTTTTGCTGTCAGATTGCTGAGGCTAGGACTTCTAGTACTATGTTGAACTCAGTGGTGATAATGGACATCCCCACCATGTTCCTGACCTTAGGGGAAAAGCTCTCAGTTTTTCCCCATTGAGAATGATATTGGCTGTGGGCTTTTCATATATGGCTTTTATGATATCGAGGTATGTTCCCTCTATCCCTACACTGTGAAGAGTTTTAATCAAGAAAGGATGTTGTACTTTATCAAATGCTTTTTCTGTATCTGCTGAGGGGATCATGCAGTTCTTGTCCTTTCTTTTATTAATGTACTGTATCACATTGATTTGCAGATATTGAACCACCCTTGCAGCCCAGGAATAAATTCCACTTGGTCATGGTGAATAATTCTTTTAATGTACTTTTGGATCCTATTGGCTAGTATCTTGAAAATTTTGGCATTCATATTCATCAGGGATCAGTATTGGTCTCTAATTTTCCTTTTTAATGGGTCTTTGTTTGGTTTTGGGATAAGGTAATGCTGGCCTCATAGGAAGGGTTTGGAAGTTTTGTTTCCATTTCTATTTTTTGAAACAGCTTCAGAAGAATAGATATTAATTCTTCTTTAAATGTTCAGTAGCATTCTCCTGGGAAGCCATCCCACCCTGGACTCTTGTTTGCTGGAAGATTTTTGATCACTGCTTAAATTTCCTTGCTGCTTATGGGTCTGTCAGTTTTTCTTTTTCTTCCTGTTTCAGTTTTGATATTTTATACATCTCTAGGAATGCATCTATTTCTTCCAGATTGCCTAATTTGTTGGCATATAGTTGCTTGTAATATGTTCTTTTAGTTGTTTATATTTTTTTGGTGTTGTTTGTGATCTCTCCTGTTTTGTTCATGATTTTATTTGGGTCCTTTCTCTTTCCTTTTTGATAAGTCTGGGCAAGGGTTTATCAATCATATTAATTCTTTCAGAGAACAAGCTCCTAATTTCCTTGATCTATTCTACTGTTCTTTTCGTATCTATTTCATTGATTTCTGCTCTACACTTTATTAATTCTATTCTTCTGCTAGGTTTAAGCTTTAGTTGATATTCTTTCTCCATATCCTTTAGATTTAAGGTTAGATTGTGTATTTGAGATCTTTCTTATTTCTTCAGAAATGCTTGTATTGCTATATATTTCCCTTTTAGGACCACCTTTGCTGTATCCCCAAGGTTTTGAGCAGTTGTGTTTTCATTTTTATTTGTTTCCATGATTTTTACATCTCAGAAATCATAGGCAGCTGGTGGATTTTGAGATGTGTTTTGTGCGTGTGTGTGTGTGTGTGTGTGTGTGATTTGTGCATTTTGTTGCATTTGAGTTCCTATTTTCACCCAGTTTCTCATGAATGAAATTGAATATAAACAATTATAAAATTTGTGTTAATGATCAGATTGTTTCCTAATATATATCAGTGGTGTCGTAACAAATTGTTTTAAAACAAAAATGATAGCAGAACTGATTGTATATAGAATTATTTTGTGGGTACTTTGGAAATACGTATGTGGCATTTTACAAGTGGGAAAAAGAAAAGATTCACCCCCTCACCTTAAATAAATGCTTATATTACAGCTCTCTCTTCAAGATTTCAGAACTTCATAAAAAAAAAAAAAGATCAGTTTTCACTTCTGGAAGTTTGATATGGGTCTTTTTTTTTTTGATATGGGTCTTTTCTATAGTTAATATGACCAATCTTGAACTTATCAAATGTGGTTAAAATGATCACTTTAATGTCTTTGTGTACTAATTCTGCATGTGTATCATTTCATTATTTTAATTAATTGAGTTTACCTGTGTTATGGATTATAGATAACTGTTTCTTTGACCATCTAATAATTTTATTAGATTTTAGTCGTCAGTTTAATATTATTGGGTTTTATTTTTGCACTCCTGTAAATATTTTTGAGCTTTCTTCTGGCACACAGTTAAATTACTTGGAATTAGTTTGAAACTTCAGGTATTGCATTTAAGACTTGTTAAGTGGTAGCAGAATATTAGGGCTAGTTTTTTCATTCTAGTAAGACACAAATCTTTTGAGTATTTTACCAATGCCCAGTGAATAGTGAGGTTCTTTATTCAGGCTGGTGAGAAGCTGAAGTCTTGACTGGGGCCATGGAATCCGCTTCCAAACTCATTTATTTTTTTTTTATTTTTTATTTATTTATTTTTTTTAAAGATTTTATTTATTTATTTGTCAGAGAGAGTGAGCACAGGCAGACAGAGAGGCAGGCAGAGGCAGAGGGAGAAGCAGGCTCCCTGCTGAGCAAGGAGCCCGATGTGGGACTCGATCCCAGGACGCTGGGATCATGACCTGAGCCGAAGGCAGCCGCTTAACCAACTGAGCCACCCAGGCGTCCCTCCAAACTCATTTAAATGGTTGTTGGCAGGAAGCTTCAGTTTCTTTATGGCTGTTGGCCAGAGACTTCAGTTTCTTACTGCATGGACATCTCCACAGTGATGTCACTTCATGACAGATAGCTTTTTCTAAATGATAATCTGAAAGAGAGTAATATGAAAGTCCTGAAGCCTCTCTGATCTATACTGGGAGCCATGCTCCCCTCATTTCTGACAGAGTTTATTATTTAAATAGTTCCTATTCAAGGGACAGGGAATTAGGTCTTAACAAAGGGAGTAAAATCAAATAATTAGTATACATAAGTTAGAACCACCATAGCCTTCTTACCTTCAATTATTTACATTCTTTCCACATGTGAAATGCACTTACCTAACATAAGACCACCCAGTTTTCATCTCCAAAGTCCAGGATGGTGGCACCTAAATTAGATCCAAGAGATGAGTCCCCCTTGGATGTAATAGCTGAAGTAATTTCTCAAGGATAGCTTCTTTTGATCTGAAGATCTGTAAAATAACATGAACAATGTGCCCCCAATACACATACAATTGATGAGACAGGCATAAAATAACCACTTCAAGGAGAAGGGGACTAAGCGCCACCAAAGGATGGAACATCTAAAAATTTATGGGCATATTTTAAAACTACCCCACTCCTGAAAATAATTACTTTTTTATTTTTCTAATTATTTTTATTCACTCTTTTACTTACCCTGGCATCTATAAACATAAAAATGATAAGCCCTTTGGAAAGACCCACATCTAATGAAATGCATTCTTAAGTAGGGGATTTTACTTTTGAGGCTATTTCTTAGACTTAAAAAATTACCTTTCCATGCTCCTTTCTTATTCCTCTATTTTTTTTTCCCCCTCAAAACTGGGTTCATTAAGAATATCGAGGCTTTTGTCAATTTACTTCCTTTTCCTGCCACTATTGTTGTGAATAGGGTTGAACATTGTTGATTCTGCTTAAATACACTAGCACCTCCATTTTTCCCTTGTGGCCACCCCAGTTCAAAGTATATGTTGTGAGGTTGTGCTTCTTTTTAGACGGTTTTGTCAGTGAATTTTGTCTGAATCTAGCTTGATTTTTCTATTGTGCTATGTATTTGAGGCAGAGACTCTGATCTGATTTGACTTGTCTTTGCTAAGGAAGGATGTCATGGATCTTACTGAAAGGACATGGACCTAGATCAGAACCTACACTTTGTTTTGTGACCCCATTTTCGTGCTCTCCGTCTTCTGCTGACAGCATATTCCCTAGAAGATGTAATCTTTTTATTCAAAAATGTATTGATAAAATGGGAAAAAATGTATGGTTTCAAAAGCTGTAAAGTTCAGCAAGAATAAGGTGTTATAACTTCCAGATTATTTATTTATAATATTTTCAGTTATTTATGTATCTGTTTCAGTATATAGTATTCCAAGCTTTTTGCCCAGTTTGATGTTTATTTTAGTTAATGTTGAATGACAATGATTTGCAGTTGCTACATATACCATTCATTTCAAAATACTTTTCATTTTATGCTTGCTTAGGAAACATCAGGTATGTTTGAGCAGAAGTCAAAGACACACCTGAATTTTTCTCATATTTTCATCACTCAAAGTCATTAATAAAAATGCTGCCTTTAGAGTCTATTTTTAAACAATGTGGATGGTATTCAAGCCCACTTTTTTTCTGAGTTATATCACATTTTAGTTTCTTTGTTTCTAATGGCTAGATAATATTTATTTTATTTTTATATAGAGGGGATGAAAATTAGGACTGTAATCTGGGTTGCAAATTATAGCCAGCAATATTGATACTAACTTTATATTTTTTATTTATAATTGTCATAGTTGTCTTTTAAGATTCCATCTCTAATATGATGGATTTTCCTCTTCTGTAGGAAGATTCACTAAGGGTTATTGAGGTTTCAATGCACTCAACACCAAACAACATGTTCAAAGTCATGTTAGGTCAGAAACTGAGATATTGTGACTTCTAAACCAGTTTCTGCTTTCCAGAATTCATCACATACTTGCACATCAACCTATATCAGTATTTTTTCATAATTAGCCATGTTAATATTTACATATTTTCTAAGAGGCCCAGGCGAACTTATGTTTTTTCCTTAATTATGCTGAACTTTGATTCTGAGAACCAGTGACATCAGTGGAGAACAAGATTTGTGTCTTTTGCTAGTTACAGATTTTAAAAAGCTTTTTGATGAGGACTTGATATCTCCCATGACTGATTTCAGATAGGAATAGAATAGAAGACTGAAGAGGAAATATTTTTCATCCAGTGACATGTGAATATCTTGACAGAATAATAACTATTACCTGATTTCAATCAGTTGCTCCCAAACAATGGAACAGGTTATATTTTTAGATATCACTTTTACTTACATTTTGCCTGAAATGCAGAGAGGATAGGCAGGGAAACTGAGCATGGTTACCAGGTTTAAACATACAAAACTCCCCAAAGTTCTACAACATATTTTTTGGCATCAGGCTACCACCTGGTAATACCATAGAATAATTCTTACAGTTAAGAATGAAATGATTATATATATAACGTTAGATGGGAAGATGATATTTTATATAAATTTGATTTTAAAAGCAATAATATTTAAAGGATTTATTTTATTTTGAATTTTTTAATTTTCAGTTAGCCAACATACAATACATCATTAGTTTTTGATGAGCGTTCAGCAGTTCATTAGTTGCATAAAATACCCAGTGTTCATTATAGCACGTGTCCTCCTTAATACCCATAACTCAGTTACCCCATACTCCCACACCCCCTCCCTTCCATAACCCTTGGTTTGTTTCCTGGAGTCCAGAGTCTCTCATGGTTTGTCTCCCTCTCTGATTTCTTCCCCTTCGGTTTTATTTTAAACCAGTGTGAAGTCGAGGCTTTGCAAGAGAAGTGAGATAGAGAAAATGTTTCTTTTAAATAGAGGATATCATATAATGGGATTATTGGATACCTCTGCTTTGTCTCAAGATGGGATAACAAAGGTTGGACTTATAATGGGTTTCAAGTATTGAACATTAGGCCCCACTGTGATTCCCAAGAGAAGGAACACAAGACAGCAGCTCTCTAAGACTAGAGACAGTGGGAGGGGGCTTAAACAGCAACCTGCAGTCCCAAGGATTTGATGACACAGAAGCAATCTTTGTAGAAGCACAAGCTCCTTGACAATTCAAATAAAGATATCTAATTCAGAGTTTTAAAACTGCTCCATCAAGAAATCTCTATGCGTAGCTTAAAAAAAAAAAAAGTAAGATAAATCTTCTTTATTTGCAGATCTAAACTTCTAAAGAATCTCTACAAAAAGTTCCAGAAACAATAAATTTAAGGTCAATGTATGAATCATTTATCTTTCAATTGATAGGAATAAACAAATGAAAATTGAAATTTATAAAGCAATACCATTTACACTGATATAAAATATAAAAAATTGGGGCACCTGTGTGGCTCATTTGGAGTGTCTGATACTTGGTTTCAGCTCAGATCCTTATATCAGGGTCTTGAGGTTGAGTCCAGGCTTCAGGCTTCAGGCTGCAGGTCCAGTGGGGAGTCTACTGGAGATTCTTTCTCTCCCTCTTCTTCTGACCCTCCCCAACTCTCACCAGCACATGGGTGCTTGCTCTCCCTCTCTTGCTCTCAAATAAATAAATAAATATTTTAGAATAAGTTAAAAAATATAAAATATTTAGGAATGAATTTTTAAAAATATTTGGAAGACCTATACTCTAAACCATATAATATTTTTCTTCTTAGGAATTCACAAATTGTTTTAAATGAATATGGAAGCACAAAGGAATAAGCATAGTCTAGAAAGAATGGTCTCTTCACCAAATGTGCCAGGATAATTGGATATCTATATTAAGAAAAAAAAAGAACAAGGAAGGAAAAAAAAAGAAAAGAAAAAGAACTTCCATCTATACCTCATAACATACAAAACTAACTCAAAAAGAATTGCAGACTTTAATGTAAAACCTAAAAATATACAACTTCAAGTAAAAGAAAGGAAGAGAAAAAAACTTTTGTGTACTTGAATTAGGCAAAGATATATTAAGAGATGACACTGTCATAGCAGAACAAAGTGATAAATTGCGTATTATCAAAAGACTTTGATAATACAGTAAAGAGGCAATTCACAGACTATGAGAAAATATTTAAAAGCATACACATTTTAAAATTACTTGTATTTATAATATATATAGAGAGAGTTTTCAACTCAGTAATTAAACAAACAATAAAAATGGGAATCAAACAGAAACTTCACTAAAGCTATACAGATGGCAAACAAACACACGATAAATTGTTAAACATTGTTGGCCACTATTACACTGGCTAAAATTGCAAAGACTGATCATACAAATTTTGACAAAGATGTGGAAGAATTAGACCTCTCATACACTACAGAAAGGAGTGTAAAATGTGCCAATCACAGGACAATAATTTGTTAGTTTCTGAAATATTTCAAGTGCTAAACATACACCTACCATATGAGGCAGATATTGTACCCTTGGACATTTTCCCAAGAGAAAAAAAGCATATGTACATACAAAGATTTGCATATAAGTCTTCACAGAATCTTAAAAATGGAAAAAATGCACATGACTATCAACACATGATAAACTATGGTATGGTATGTAATGGAATACTACTCAGCAATGGAAAAGAATAGACTGTTCGGGCATACTACTACAATATTGATAATAGCAAAATAATTACCTTGAGGGAAGAAGGAAAACAAAACTCATATATATATAATGCTAGGAAATGCAACCATATTATGACAGAAATGATATGAGTAGTTGCTAAAGCAAAAAGAGGAGGGAAAGAAGCAAGAGGGGGCAGGAGTGATGGATTAAGATGAATGTAGTGTAGATTTCCCAAGTGTATGCATACATGAAAACATCAAATTACACTATGTACAGTTTTTGTATATTAATTATGCTAAATAAAACTTAAAAATGTTAAATCAAAATGGAGGGAAAAATATAAAACAGATGAGTTGAATGGAGAGCAAATAATGAGATGGTAGATGAAAATGTCATAAACCATAGTAAAAATAAAGGGCAACTGGGTGGCTGAGTCAGTTTAGTGTCTGACTTTGGCTCAGGTCATGATCTCAAGGTCCAGGAATCAGGCCCTGCATTGACCCCATGTGAGGCCTTGCATCTGACCTGCAGCGCCTACTCATGCCATGCTCCTTGGGAAGTCTGCTTTTCCCTTTCCATCTGCTCCTCCCCCCACCCGTGTGTTCTCTCTCTCCTTTTTCTAAAGTAAATAAAAAAGACCACAAAATTTTTAAAAAGTAGTAAAAGTAGTCTAAGTAAGCAGATTTTATCATTAAATGGATACCAAACAAAATTATTTGTTTATAAAATTCATATGTTAATATAAGGCTACAAAAAATTGACAGTAAAGGGAAGAAAAAAACTGTGCCATTCATATATTAGCCCAAAGAAGGCAGGTTTAGCTATCTTAGAGGCCCAGCAAAGTGTACATTAAAGAAAGAATTATTAGTAGATAAAGAGGGAAATTTCATAATGATTGAGGCTTCATTCCAATGCAATGATATTATAATCATAAAGTCATAAATATGTACACATCCAATAACATAGATTTAAGATATATTAACAAAGCTAATAGAATTAAAAGAAAAAAAATGTATGCAATCATAATGGGAAGCATTAACAACTTTTTCAAAAGCTAATGTAAAATGCAGACTAAAAACTCGGTAAGAATAGGGAATATCTGAAAAACACAATAAAGAAAACATGTATATGCAATTGACAAGGATAGAATATTATATCCAACAATAGAAGAATTTATAATCTCTTCAAACGTCCATGGGGTTTTTAGCAAAATTGGCCATAACCTGTACCAAAAGGAAAGCCTCAATATTTTTCAAAGATACATATTATTTAATTAGTACTCTGTGATCTAATGGATTTAAGCTAGAAATCAATACAAGTGGATAAATGGAAAAAATTCAGGTGCCTGGAGTATATTTTAAAATAATCCATGGATCAAAAAGTCAAAACAGAACTAGAAAATATTTAAAAGTCAATGGTAATGTGTTGGCTGAATTAAAAGCAGTACTAAATAGAAATCCATAGCTTTAATTGCATATGTGAGAAAAGAAGAAAGGCTGAACAATCAATGATGTAAGTTTCTATCTTAAAAACCAAAAGAAAAGAAAGAAAGAACAATAACAGAAAGAGAAGCAAACCTAAGGAAAGTTGGAAAAAAAGTAATAATATAAACATAAAAGTGCAAGTCAATGAAATGGAAAATACAGAATTAAAAGTTTGCTTAACTTCAGCAAGAAAGATCGGAGAAAAAGAGAAATCACAAATTACCAGTATCAGGAATTTTTAAAAAAGAGACATATCAATAGTCCTGTCAATATAAAAAAGATAATAGGAGGGAATTATGGGGGGAAAAAGCCATAATTTGGAAGGAATGGATAAATTCTTTGGAGAGGGACTTAGCAAAACTTACCAAAAAATGACTACCTGAGTGGTCTATTATCTGTTAAAGAAGTTGGGTCCCTTCTTTAATTCAGTTTCACAAAGAAAATGTCAGATACTGAAGTCTTCACCAGTGTATTATTTCAAATATTTAAAGAAATATTCAAATTTTACATTCTTTACTTGAAAATCAGGAACATTTTCTGACCCTTTAAAAGGTCAGTATGAACTGATTCCAAAGTCTGTCAAAGAAAATACCAAATACAATAGAAAATTTCAAAAAAATATTTCTCATAAAGATATAAAAATCTTTCATAATTTAATGTCGAATCATTACCAAGTAGGGTTTTTATTTCAGGCAAAGATAGTTAAATTTTTGTATTGAGTATACATTATGAGGGGAAAAAATAACTATTTCAATAGAAGCAGAAAAACTGCTTGACAAAAGTCAGCACCTCATGATAAAATTTCATAATTAGGAATGAATTAATCATTAATCTGGTAAATTGAGGCTATAAAAAACCTACATCAAAGATTGAACTCAGTGGTTAAAACTGAAAACTACTCCTTGGCAATTGAGAATGAAACCAGAAAAGACAGGAGGAAGATGAAAGGATGTTATAAACATAAATATGTATGGATAAGTCTAATGGACATGAAAGCACAAAATAATTATGAGAGAAATTGAAGAGAACTTAAATAAATAAAAGGATATACCATTTTATTATTATGTATTTTTCCTCAGTAGGAAGATTCAGTACTATAGAGATTCAGTTCCCACAAATTTGATGATATGCCAAAAAGAATTTTGGTAAGACTGTGTGAAAAATATGCTGACTACAAAATTTATTATGGAAGTAAAAATTGCAAAAAAATATTTAAGACAATATTGAAGAAAACACAATTGGTGAGCTCATTTTTTCAGACATTAAAATCTTTTATAAATCTACATGAAATCACATAGTGGGATATTGGCCAAATAGACAATTAGCATTGGAATGGAAGTAAAGTTCTAGACATAAATCTGCATCTATAAGGTTACTAAGTTGATGACGATTACATTGTTACACAACAATGGGGAAGAGATGATGTTTTCAATAAATGATGCTAGGTCCATTGGATGACCATATAGGAAAAGTAAATATCCTTACGTGGTACCACAGGCAGAAATAAATTTCCAATGAATTGCAGAATGAATGGTGCAAAGGTAAAGCTCATTCTTTACTTTTTTTTCCAGTGGTGAAAGGTGAAAGTCATTTTCTCACTAGACATTCTATCTGTTTAGAATACTGCAAGATCTTCCTTTTTTAAAATTTAATTTAACTTATTTTTTTTCAGTGCTCCAAAATTCATTGTTTATGCACCACACCCAGTGCTCCATGCAATACATGCCCTCCTTAATACCCACCACCAGGCTCACCCAACCCCCGACCCCCCTCCCCTCCCAAACCCTCAGTTTGTTTCTCAGAGTCCAGAGTCTCTCATGGTTTGTCTCCCCCTCCGATTTCCCCCAACTCACTTCTCTCCATCTACCAATGCTCTCCATGTTATTCCTTATACTCCACAAGTAAGTGAAACCATGAAACCATATGATAATTGACTCTCTCTGCTTGACTTATCTCACTCGGCATCATCTCTTCCAGTCTTGTCCAGGTTGGTAGAAAAGTTGGGTATTCATCCTTTCTAATGGAGTCATAATACTCCATTGTATACATGGACCTTATCTTATTTATCCACTCGTCTGTTGAAGGGCATCTTGACAGTTTGGCGACTGTGGCCATTGCTGTTATGAACATTGGGGTACATATGGCCCTTCTTTTCACTACATCTGTATCTTTGGGGTAAATACCTCAAAGGCAAAGGATACCAAAGATCTTACTTTTTGAAGCAGTCACCTTTTCCTATTTCTTTCATCCCTCTGTCTAGTACCTCAAATTCATTAATTAGCTTTTACTATGTGCTAGGCACTGTGCTGAGGGCTTTATATAGTTTAATTAATTATCACAAAACCTCATGAAATAGATACATGATTCCTATTGCACAGATGAGAAAACTGAGACAAAGATAGGTTAATAAAATTAATTCATTCGCTTATTTCAATTTGCTTCTTAAATGTTTTAAGATAGAATTTTAACCAAGGAATCAGAAATGCCAAATCTCAGGCCTGCACTGCTCCGTTTTTCTGTGTGAGACCAGGTTTAAATCATATAGTCTCTCTAAGCTTCAGTTTTTCATATATATATACATATATATATATATATATACACTCACACACACACACACACATACATACACACACATACATAATTAATAACATATTAATGTGTATATATATAATGTATATAATATATAGGGCTGGTATTATCTCTAGCAGTAGTGAAGATCAAATGAGAAAAACTATATAAAAAAGCTTTAGGAAATCAAAATTAAAATGTATTTCACAATAGAGGTCTTGCCCAAGGGAAAAAAGGCAACACAGTGAGGGAGGCACCAATGTAGGAGCAAAGAGATCAACATTTGAATCTCATCTCTACCCCTTTCTAGTGATATGATCTTGGTAAATTACCTAAAGTCTCCAGCCCGTTTCCTCATATATATTAGAGATAATAGTATGCCATCAGTATATGCCAGCTATTGATTCATGGCAGATAGTCTTCTAAGTGCTTTATGTGTATTAACTCATTTAATCCTCAGGATAATTCTGTGGATTAGGTGTGTATGATTCTTTTTCAGATGACATTCCTGAAGCAAGAGAAGTTGAGTGGCTTATCTAAAAGTATACTGCTAATAAGTGGCAGAACCAGGATTTTTTTTAGATTAATTTATTTATTTGAGAGAGAGAGAGAGCAAGCACGAGCCTGGGGAGGGGCAGAAAGAGAGGGAGAGAGAGAATCTCAAGCAGACTTCCCCCTGCAGAGCCTGATGCAGGGTTCGATCTCAGAACACACGAGATCACAACATGAGCTGAAATTAAGAGTTGGATACTTGACAGACTGAACCACCCAGGTGCCCACAGACACAGGATTTGAAAAAGAGAGTCAAGCTACTGTTGGGTTCACAGGTATTATGAAAATTAAACAAAATGACATATGGGAAAAAATAAGTGCAGTATACAACACAGTGATCACTCAACAAATGGTTACTATTGTTATTTTAATAAATTAAGACTTTATGCCTGAGAGATGGGTAGAGAGGAGAATAAATCCATTACTCCAGAGGAGTAATGCAGCACAGAATCTAGAACTGGGAAAATAAATAGAGCTGCTTAAGTGTTTGGCAAGGAAAAGCAGATACTTTGGATGATGGGAGGAGAGCATAGAGATGTGCGAAACTGAATAAATAGCAGCGAGGATGATGTAACTGGCAAATAGGAACTAACTGCCCTAGTGACAATGAAGGCATAGTGGGTGTCTAGTGGGTTGAGTAAATATTCATCTTTGAGGTTGTTAAGGGTTGGTAACTTGTTGCCATGGTTACTCTAAACTCTGTTAGAGTATGTCCTGGTAAAGGTCCTTAAATTAGCTTATCTTTGCAGTGCTGTGTGCCACATAAAAGTTGTGTGACTCCAGAAAGTGCTTATAAATAAAAGTATGTACATCATCAACCAACACAATCCTAAAATCCTCACGTGTAGCTTCATTCTTTTGAATGAAACAGAGCAATCTGTCACTTGACTTTCTGTGACATTCAAGATATTGAAGTTTATAAGAAAAGATTGATTTAGACACACGTTTAATGGAATTAAAAATGTGTGATTAATGACATCTGTTTAAGCATGATAGCTGAAGTGAAATTAATTAATGCCTTATATAAATTACACATTATACTGTATTTTGCCTGAAAAGCATGGTAATTTTGTTAAGTTTTTCTTAATTTTTTACATTTAATACTTAGTACATATCAGATCACATAATTGCATGCCTTTATTTTTGTCTTACCATGCCCCCCTGAATTTCAGCATTGTTTGAATATCATGATTCTACTTTTCAGCACTGTGAATTATCTAAGAAGCCAGATAATATCCAACCGTACTAGTATAATAAAGAGAAGCCTAATACAAGCTTCGATTATTTTGCCTCTAAGGCATCATACTGTGCAATGAACTAAGGTAAATGTTTTTTACTAGGTGAATGTATGTTTTGATAGGTTAAATAAAAGAAAAAAGAAAAGAGAGTGCTATAGTTTCCTGGTAAATGCTGCTACACGGTACATATACACAACATACACACATATATGCACATACCCCATGGAGAATTCACAATTGTAAATAAGCTTCATTTCAAAACCACATGAAGACACCAAAAAAAAAAAAATAAGTATATAATCTAGATCAACAGGAAGAGACAGCCTCATTATTTTTATTTATTTTTTAATTTCTTTTCAGCGTAACAATATTCATTGTTTTTGCACCACACCCAGTGCTCCGTGCAATACGTGCCCTCCTTAATACCCACCACCTGGCTCCCCCAACCTCTCCCTCCCCTGTCCCTTCAAAACCCTCAGATTGTTTTTCAGAGTCCATAGTCTCTCATGGTTCACCTCCCCTTCCAATTTCCCTCAACTCCCTTCTCCTCTCCATCTCCCCATGTCCTCCATGTTATTTGTTATGCTCCACAAATAAGTGAAACCATATGATAATGGACTCTCTCTGCTTGATTTATTTCACTCAGCATAATCTCTTCCAGTCCCATCCATGTTGCTACAAAAGTTGGGTATTCATCCTTTCTGATGGAGGCATAATACTCCATCGTGTATATGGACCACATCTTCCTTATCCATTCGTCCGTTGAAGGGCAACTTGGTTCTTTCCACAGTTTGGTGACCGTGGCCATTGCTGCTATAAACATTGGGGTACAGATGGCCCTTCTTTTCACTCCATCTGTATCTTTGGGGTAAATACCCAGTAGTGACAGCCTCATATTATGACTATGGTGCTAACTTTCCAATTCCTGTGTATACATAGTTTTGTGTAAAGTACATTAGGATTCAAACATATTGAGAACACCTGGAAGGTTATAGAATTAGGTCTGTCTTGAATTCAGACTGAGTCACTTGAGTGTTAATATCCATGGTCTTTTATATATGAGGATTTCAATTTGGTTTTATCCCTGTGGCATCCAGCAAGGAATGTCAACAAATCCTTTTGCTTTCTGTGCTGTTTACTGCTTACACTACTGTGTTTAGAGAGCCTGGGGCTATCTACGGGAGTTTATGTCTGTAATCTAGCATGACCATTCAAAAAGGATATCTGAATTGTAGACATGTGCTTTCAATAAGATTAAAATATATCAAGTCATTTCCTACCTCACAGTACTGTGCTTACGTGTGGTGCAAACAGGGAGGCCTTTTTCTTTTTTTTTTTAACAGTAGCCACTATGGATTTTTCCCCATAGTAGCCAATTTAATTGAACAAACTGTTTTTGTGTAAAATTAGTTAGAGATTAAAAAGTGTGGGCCAAGTTGTTGATTAATAGCATGCTGTGAATATTACCTTAAGCAGGAATCCCTCATCTTTATGCTACACTCTCCAATATAGTGTATTATTTATGAGTCACATAGAACAAAGCTATTGCCTTTGAGTTTTCTAATAACTAAGTCAGGTAGTTTGAATTAAACATATCCTGAGAATTGTGGTCCACAGTGGTAAGTGAAGTGAAGTGAAGATTGTTTATTTGCTTCTATCAGCTTCCAGATGGAGGGTCGAATAAATAAAAAGTGAGAGCATGACAAGGAATATCTGAAAATCTCACAGTAGAAAGATCTTGAAATTTATGAAGACCTTTGGTTCTTTTTCCCAAATACTGGACTCACCCTCCTGTGTTTTATAATGAAATGAAAGTATCACAAGTGGATGAAAAGATCCTGTTATGGCTATCTTTAAAGACAGTCTTTCAGCATCTTTCAGTAACTTTAGGGTTTGTATACTCATCAGTATATTCTTTCAACTAGAAAGCCATTACTGTGTGCTATGATCGAAGGCCATCTCTTTTTTAGTAAGGCCAGGCATCATTATTTTGCTTCTCAGCTCTGAAGAAAAAACAAAAACACACTGAAATCATGTATGACCTCTTTTTCAAAATGTGAATTATTTGTGAGGGAGGAGGACTTCTCTGTTCAAATATCCACTAACTCCTCACTGTCAAAGGAGAAATTGAAATCCTTAGTTTGGCATTTTCCAACTTCTATTATTTCATCTTTATTTGATTTTCCTGTCTCTTCTCCCATTATTCCTCTATGTACCAGTCAAATTTACCTCCCTTTAAGGATCATGTTGAGGAGTAAATTAATAATGGCATCAATGAATGACACCTCCTTGCATCCATCCTCCTTCACAGTTTGACCTTTCCTTCTTCCAGAGGTAGAGTCTGTTTCTTCAGCTCTGGAATCAGGGCTGGCTTTGTGAGTTGCCTTGATGAGTAGTATGCAACAGAAGTGATCTTGTGTGATTTCTGAAGCCTATGTCTACAGAGGCCTTGCAGTTTCTTCCCTTCCCCTCTAGGAACCCTGGGAATAGTCTGTGGTGAAGAAGCCAGTCTTTTGTACCCCAGAAATCAAACAGCACCAACATCTTGGTGCTTTTAGGTCAACGAGTCTTCTATCTGAAAGCAGCCTTATCTGTCAACTTAGGTGAAACCAGCAGAGGGATTACCCAGTCCACTCACAGAATCACGAGAATGAATAAACCATTGTTTTAAGCCACTAAGTTTTGGGATGGTTTGCTATACAACAATAAATCAAAAGAATATAAAATGATGAATAATTGATTCATAATCAACTCTGTCATGGTTTCCTTTAATACTATCTCTCTTCATATTTACACCCTCCTTAGAACAATTACGGCACTTGCATTTCACCTGATGCAGGCTTCTATTCAATTTTAAGGAAACTCTTCTGTATCCCAACCAAAGTGTGAGCTCTTTTTATTATACACTGAGATATTTACTCTTTATTTTAATTTTTTAAGATTTCATTTATTTATTTGACAGAGAGAGAACACAAGCAAGGGGAGTAGCAGTCAGAGGAAGAGAGAGAAGCAGGCTCCCCAATGAGCAGGGGAGCCCAATTTGGGGCTAGATCCCAGGACCCTGGGATCATGACCTGAGCCGAAGGCATATGCTCAGTGACTGAGCCAGGCATATTTATCCTTTAAATAGTATTTAGTGTCCTTGAAAACCATTAGTCATCTATCCAGATTAAATAAACTGGTGGGTTTTACATTTCTTTATGCATCTTGTTCTTAAAAGTTTACCTGCTGAAATATAGGGAAAGAGAAGTACATGAGAATATGTGTTAGTTTTATTTAAGGTACATTTTTCAATCATATGCATATGAAAGGCAAATGACCTTGCAGAAGTTCTGCAAGGTATGTATAACAGATTAAAAAATAACTTCTGCATTCAAGAAACTTGTAATTTAGAACAGGGTTTGATAAACAATGGGAAGCTTCCTGGCTGCCTGTTTTTGGTAAACAAAGTTTTTCCGACATGCACTCATGCCTCTGTATTATCTGTCCTGCTTTTGCACAACAGTGGAGTTTAGTAGTTGGCTAAACTGCATGATTTGTAAAACCTAATACATTTACTCTCTGTCCCTTTAAAAAAAGCTTCGCTGACCCATGGCATAAAATAAGTAATATAACTACATTCAGAGAAGAAATATGAAATGTGAGTGGTGGTAGACAAAAAAAGAAATGTTTTACAGACACAAAGGAGAATATGATTACTTTTGGCTAGAATATTGAGGAAAAGCTGCATGAGTAAGAAAAACGACATAAATGGCATAATATTTTAAATCAAATGGGATAATATTTTAAAAAGTAGTGGATTTGAAGATGAGAAGTTTGAGAGGAAAAATAGAAGACATCTTAGGGAAGAAGAAAACAAAGAGTGTAGTTGAGAGGGAGAGGTTTGGGATGTTATACTTTGAAAACCAGGATAGAAGAGAGCTGTGAAGCAGGATGGTCTACAGTATATCTACAGTATAGGCTGATTCAGAAAGGTATTGTGTTAGTTTCCTGAGACTGCTGTAACAAAGCACCAAAGACTGGGTGGCTTAAAACAACAGAATTTCTTCCCCCCCTCCCCCCAGATTTGGTGTCTAAAAGCCTGAAATTAAGTCTTTGGCAGGGCCATATTCTCTTTAACTGCTCTAGGGAAGAATTGTTCCCTTTTCCCTTCTAGCTTTGGATGTTTTCCAGCAATTCTTGTATTCCTTGACTTGTAGATGCATCACTCCAGTCACATGGCCATCCTCTCCCTATATATCTTCAAATCCCCTTCTTTCTGTTCAAGTTTTTCTCTTGGTCCAAATTTCTCCTTCTTATAAGTATACCAGTCTTTTTAGATTAAGGTTCATTTTAAGTTGATTACTTCTGTAAAGACTTTGTTTCCAAATAGTCACATTCTGAGATCCTCGAGGTTAGAACTTCAGTATGTGTCTATAGGAAGACACAGTTTCACCCAAAATAGGTTTAGAGCAGAAAACTGGAATGAGCCAGGAGATACAGAGATTGAATCATCATTGATGAACTTTGAAGAATTAATTTAAGTTAGATTGGTGAGTTTAGCAACCAGATTGCTAGGGTATATGGTATGCTTGAATGGAAATTAGAAGCTGTTAAGGTAGAATAATTTGTGAAGATTTCAGAATGATGCATTAAAGGATAAAGAATAGAATAGCTTGAGGAAATTGTAGAGCTAGCATTCATTTTAGGAGAGTCAATATACTAACAAAGAAGAAACTAAAGAAGCACAGAGAATAAAATGACTGATAGAACAAGTTTTAGATTTAAGTAAGAATTAATAAGGAACACAACCAAAATGGTGGTGAAAGGAAGAATGTTGGTTAGAAGGAAGGATATATTTTCCCTCACAGATTGGAAGAAAGAGAGGTCCCAAAAAGTTGCAGTGACATTTCACATTGGATTCAGAATTTCTTGGGAAAGTAGGATATGATATCATATCTTTACAGTGAAAGAATCAGGTTGTATATAGGACTTAAGGTTAGTGAGAAAGTCTGGATTAGCAATCCTTACAAATTTGCGTTGGTGCTAATAACAGATGAATAAAATATGTATATACCGTTCAACAAAGAGCACAGGTTGAGAGCAGGGAGCTTGGGTTTCTACTGAACAACATTAATATAGTTATGTGATCTTTTCCACTAATACTCAGCAGCCCCAGATATAGAACACAAGATATACACTGTAGAGGTTGTTGAGTCCTGGGGATTGGCAAGTATTTGAAATGGTAGCAATTCTTCAGTAGAAGCTAATGCAATAATATTTTTGACATCGATGCTAGAGTTTCTTAAAATGGCAAAGGAAATCATAAAAGATGGGATGAACTTGGAGACAAGAAAAGAGGCACATTTAGAATTTGTGACGAGAAGCAGGCCCAGACTGAAGAGCAGTGACTGGGTGAAGAGAAGAATATTTTAGAATTTGGGGTCTTTGAGAAAATGTTTCATATTGCTAAGGAGAAATGTGTGGCTATGCTGGTAAGTTTTTGTAGTCAAGACATTTTTATAAAAAACAGAATTAAAGAAAAAAAATCGTGATCTAAATGGAGAGTACAACATCAGAATAGACTGAATGAACAAATACCCAAAATCCAAAACTCATTTTATAGTTTAATGTGAGAATTTGAATAAAGTGATGAAATTACTTTTTATCAGGAAGAAATCATTTTTTATATAACTGGCAGAACTAATGGCAGAAGATTTTAAATCAGTGGAAATGTACATGCATATTAATGTAGGACTAATTTTTTCACATTGCAAAACTGGGTGGAGGAATTATTACAGAATGTTTAATTGTTAATGGGAAATTGTGTGGGTAGCTTGTTATAGTGCTCGGCAAATCGTAATGAACAAATGCTTCAGATTAGTGGACTTTGATATTATAAAGAGGATTCAGTTGAAGTTATCTTTTATATATGTTTCATATCATAACCTATGAAGAACTGTCTAGAGAGGGTTCATTATTCTTGGCCTTGCATACGTGAGTTACATAATCTTCTCTAAATGGTAAAATTGGTCGGCCTGAACTCAAAGCAACTGCAAACAGAAATTCCTCTATTTTTCTCTTCACCAAACATTTAAAAGAGATCTATCAAATCTGCATTGTCTGTGTGTAGATGGCATCTCAAACAGATGCCACAACTTTCTTACTGCTTTTGACTTTAAAAAATAATTTCATGTGCAGTTATTAAAATGTTTAAATAAAAATTTCAATTTCATATCCAATTTAGCTCATTAGTTTCAGCATGATCTGTGTCTAATTAACACACACACACACACACACACACACACACACACACACACACACCAGTGAGCCAAATGGTGGGGAGGGGGTGGTCTGTTCTTCCTTCATTTTTTTCTACCTACTCTTCCTGTCCCACCTCCATCTTCTCTCCTTCTAAGGTTGGGGTAGGAGCTGTGGAGGAAAAATTACAGAAAGAGTTACGAATGGTCTGTACCTCACTGGTGCTATCTGGGGTTTTCTACTGGTTGATATTTTTGTCCTCAATCATCATGATTATCGCAGATATTTGACAACTGAAGTAAGTGTGCAGGATTTGAGGAGACTCCCTCTGAGGTCTTCTGCACCCCTTGTGATGTACTGCCGTGCTCTCTTCCCCTGACCAAGCTTTCTCTTGATTGAGTTTATTAAAGTGATTTCTGTCTGCTATCTCCTGCAAGCATGCAAACATACTTGGATACATACTCTGGATACTCACGCATCTGTGTCTCACCAAACTGTGCGGGACAGTTTGCCTAACTTCTGACTCCATCTTTCTCATCCTGCCAAGTACAGGCAGTCCTAGTCAGCTTTGAACTTTTAGGTTTTTCAGTATGAATAGTAGGCACCCTTCTCTATGTTGTTTGCCCCTGAAGTGGAGTTTTCTCTTGGGCTCTGTCACCTTACCTTCTCTAAATGGCAAGAGCACAGTGGGCTCTAACATGCTTTTTGCTGGGGGATGAGGCATCTTTCCTTTCTTATAAGCACTACTTATAAGTAGTTCTCTTGAGTGAAAGCCCTAAAGCCATCACTTGGCTTTAATGAAGACAGAAGAGTGTGCATCCCCTTCTCCCATGAAGAGGAGAAGAGTTAAGGCATTCTGTCTGTCTAGGGATTCCCTTCAAACATTTTATTTTTTTAAGTCACATTTTACCTTGTGTTGACTTTAAGGGGTCATGATGCCCTGACTGGTTTTGATCCATTTTGGTCAGCATCGCATGGATGGTTCTGTCATCACTCTTTAGAACACTGAGGTACATTATATCTATTGCTCTCAGTTTTGGAGATTTAGCTGATAATCCGAGACTTCAAGGGCAGTCCCCAAATTTCTTTACAGATTAATTCTGAATGTTTTTTGTGTTAAGCCTAGGACTGAGTTTACATATGGAAAATTATAATATAGTAAATGCCACAGTAGAAAGTAGCATATCTAAGTTTCTCATCACTTTCTTCTAGGATTATTCATGAGGATGAGAGCAGCTCACAACATTTGCATAAAAAATAATAATTGGCTAGAGGTGGAGATTTCTATTGGTTAGTACTGACTACTCCTTTTTCATTCAGGTTGGCATGCTGTCTCATTGATATACAATTAATATTCACTCATTGATTGCAGGGTTTATACCTTTTCTATATTATGGATTTTCAGAATAAAATAATGTTCATTTTCATGATGTTCATGATGATAAAATATGATGTGATCTTTGGAACTTCACAATGAGGATATAAGTATTCCCTTCTTTATATTATGTAACATTCTTTATAGAATCTTAACAAACACTTAAATAATACTTACCATGTGTCAGGCACTGTTCTAAGTGCTTTATACCTGATACCTGTTTTGATTTTCATAAAAAGTCTGTGAGATAGGTACTCTTATCATTCCTGTTTTGCCAAAGAGTGAACTGAAGTAAAGGAATCTTATATTTGCCCAAGGTTATACCATACTAGGTAGTAAAGCTGGGGTTTGGCTAGGGGAAGTCTGACTCCAAAATATATGTTCTTACCAGTATGCAATGTAACCATTTACTTCTAAGGCATATAAGTAAGATTGAAATGAGACATACAAAAAAAATTAATTAAAAATTGGAAAATTCAAAGTCATAATGTGAATGAAGGGGAAAATTATTATACTGAATAGTTAAGTACTAAATTTAGCTCTGATATTACTAACAGGAAGGTCATAAAGGAAAATAAGTTGAATTAGATGGTTTGTAGTCTTATCAAAGGGAACTTAGAATTTCTTTGGATGAAGAAAATCTGTAGTATTCAATAACAAATGTTTATATCATGAGGATCTTTTCATAAAAGACACATCCAAAAAAATTTCCACAGATTATATAGAAATTTTGTTTATATTATGTCTTTTAGTAAGAAATAAGTTGAAGATAATATTGAAAACATTAAAAATTTCTGAAGGAAATTCTAAAGGAATCTGCTTATTAATATAACTGGCAGATCTCTATTCCCTCTAAATTTAATGATAGACCATAGACAAAGAAATTATTTTCACAAATTCTGCTCACCTAATTTTTTAAAGAGTTACTTATTTGTTTTAGAGAGAGAACAAGTAGGAGGGGCAGGGAGAAGGATAAAGAATCTCAAGCAGAATCCACACGGAGCAAAGAACCTGAACCAAGGCTCCATCTCAGGACCCTAAGATCACAACCTGAGCCAAAACTGAAAGTGGGATGCTCAATTGACCTCACCACCCAGATGCCCAAACTCATCAAATTTTCTAAAAGAAATTAAAAATAACTTACCCTTTTACATCTTAATTGGCATTTTATTTTAATCAAGTTTAAATACTTGTAATTATTGCAATTTCTGATATATTATAATTATTAATACTTAAAATAAAACTGGGGTGCCTGGGTGGCTCAGATGGTTAATCATCTGCCTTCCACTCAGGTCTTCAGGCTCCCATCTCAGCAAGGAGTCTGCTTCTCCCTCTTCTTCTTTCTCCTTCTTTTTTTTTTTCTTTTAATTTTTAAATTAATGTTTTATTATGGACATTTTCAAGGGTGCACAAAAGAAGAAAGAATAATATCATATGTATGTACTCATCACCTGAATTCAACAATGATAAATTATCACTCCATGACCAATGTTTTTTTCATCCATATTCCTCATCTCTCTCTCTCTTTGTTTTAAATTTTTTATTTTTTTATAAACATGTAATGTATTATTAGCCCCAGGGTTACAGGTCTATGATCTCCAGGTTTACATACTCCACAGCACTCATCATAGCACATACCCTCCCCAATGTCCATAACCCCACCACCCTCTCCTGACCCCCCTCCCCCCAGCAACCCTCAGTCTGTTTTGTGAGATTAAGAATCTCTTATGGTTTGTCTCCCTCCCAATCCCATCTTATTTCATTTATTCTTTTCCTACCCCCCAAACCCCTCACATTGCATCTCCACTTCCTCATATCAGGGAGATCATATGATAGTTGTCTTTCTCCGATTGACTTATTTCGCTAAGCATACTACCCTCTAGTACCATCCACATCATCGCAAATGGCAAGATTTCATTTCTTTTGATGGCTGCATAGTATTCCATTGTATATATATACCACATCTTCTTTATCCATTCATCTGTTGATGGACATCTGGGTTCTTTTCATAGTTTGGCTATTGTGGACATTGCTGCTATAAACATTTGGGTGAACATGCCCCTTTGGATCACTATGTTTGCATCTTTAGGGTAAATACCCAGTAGTGCAATTGCTGGGTCATAGGGTAGCTCTATTTTCAACTTTTTGAGGAACCGCCATGCTGTTTTCCAGAGTGGTTGCACCACCAGCTTGTATTCCCACCAACAGTGTAGGAGAGCTCCCCTTTCTCCGCATCCTCACCAGCATCTGTCATTTCCTGATTGTTAATTTTAGCCATTCTGACTGGTGGGAGGTGGTATCTCAATGTGGTTTTGATTTGTATTTCCCTGATGCCAAGTGATGTAGAGCATTTTTCATGTGTCTGTTGGCCATCTGGATGTCTTCTTTGAAGAAATATCTGTTCATGTCCTCTGCCCATTTCTTGATTGGATTATTTGTTCTTTGGGTGTTGAGTTGGATAAGCTCATTATAGATTTTGGATACTAGCCCTTTATCTGATATGTTGTTTGCAAATATCTTCTCCCATTCTGTCAGTTGTCTTTTGGTTTTGTTAACTGTTTCCTTTGCTGTGTAAAAGCTTTTGATCTTGATGAAATCCCAATAGTTCATTTTTGCCCTTGCTTCCCTTGCCTTTGGTGATGTTCCTAGGAAGACATTGCTGTGGCTAAGGTCGAAGAGGTTGCTGCTTGTGTTCTCCTCAAGGATTTTGATGGATTCCTCCCTCACATTGAGGCCCTTTATCCATTTTGAGTCTATTTTCATGTGTGGTGTAAGGAAATGGTCCAATTTCACTTTTCTGCATGTGGCTGTCCAATTTTCCCAACACCATTTGTTGAAGAGGCTGTCTTTTTTCCATTGGACATTCTTTCCTACTTTGCTGAAGATTAGTTGTCCGTAGAGTTGAGGGTCTCTTTCTGGGCTCTCTGTTCTGTTCCATTGATCTTTGTGTCTGTTTTTGTGCCAGTACCGTACTGTCTTGATGATGATAGCTTTGTAATAGAGCTTGAAATCCGGAATTGTGATGCCACCAACATTGGCATTCTTTTTCAATATTCCTTTGGCTATTTGAAGTCTTTTCTGGTTCCATATAAATCTTAGGATTATTTGTTCCATTTCTTTGAAAAAAAATGGATGGTATTTTGATAGAGATTGCATTAAATGTGTAGATTGCTTTAGGTAGCATAGACATTTTCACAATATTTGTTCTTCCAATCCAGGAGCATGGAACATTTTTCCATTTCTTTGTGTCTTCCTCAATTTCTTTCATGAGTACTTTATAGTTTTCTGAGAGGAAATTCTTTGCCTCTTTGGTTAGGTTTATTCCCAGGTATCTTATAGTTTTGGGTGCAATTGTAAATGGGATTGACCCCTTAATTTCTCTTTCTTCTGTCTTGTTGTTGATGTAAAGAAATGCAACTGATTTCTGTTTACTAATTTATATCCTGACACTTTACTGAATTCCTGTACAAGTTCAGGCAGTTTTGGAGTGGAGCCTTTTGGGTTTTCCACATATAGTATCATATCACCTGCAAAGAGTGATAGTTTGACTTCTTCTTTGCCAATTTGGATGCCTTTAATTTCTTTTTGTTGTCTGATTGCTGAGGCTAGGACTTCTAGTACCATGTTGAATAGCAGTGGTGATAACGGACATCCCTGCCATGTTCCTGACCTTAGCGGAAAAGCTTTCAGTTTTTCTCCATTGAGAATGATATTTGCGGTGGGTTTTTCATAGATGGCTTTGATAACATTGAGGTATGTGCCCTCTATCCCTACACTTTGAAGAGTTTTGATCAGGAAGGGATGCTGCACTTTGTCAAATGCTTTTTCAGCATCTACTGAGTGTATCATATGGTTATTGTTCTTTCTTTTATTAATGTATTGTATCACATTGATTGATTTGCAGATGTTGAACCAACCTTGCAGCCCTGGAATAAATCCCACTTGGTCGTGGTGAATAATCCTTTTAATGTACTGTTGGATCCTATTGGCTAGTATTTTGGTGAGAATTTTCGCATCTGTGTTCATCAAGAATATTGGTCTATAATACTCTTTTTTGATGGGATCCTTGTCTGGTTTTGGGATCAAGGTGATGCTGGCCTCATAGAATGAGTTTGAAAGTTTTCCTTCCATTTCTGTTTTTAGGAACAGTTTCGGGAGAATAGGAATTAATTCTTCTTTAAATATTTGGTAGAATTCCCCTGGGAAGCCATCTGGCCCTGGGCTTTTTTTTGTTTGGAGATTTTTGATGACTGTTTCAATCTCCTTACTGGTTATGGGTCCGCTCAGGTTTTCTATTTCTTCCTGGTTCAGTTGTGGTAGTTTATATGTCTTTAGGAATGCATCCATTTCTTCCAGATTGTCAAATTTGTTGGCATAGAGTTGTTCATAGTATGTTCTTATAGTTGTATTTCTTTGGTGTTGGTTGTGATCTCTTCTCTTTCATTCACAATTTTATTTATTTGGGTCCTTTCTCTTTTCTTTTTGATAAGTCTGGCCAGGGGTTTATCAATCTTATTAATTCTTTCAAAGAACCAGCTCCTAGTTTCGTTGATTTGTTCTATTGTTTTTTTGGTTTCTATTTCATTGATTTCTGCTCTGATCTTTATTCTTTCTCTTCTCCTGCTGGGTTTAGGCTTTCTTTGCTGTTCTTTCTCCAACTCCTTTAGGTGTAGGGTTACCTTTCATGTTTCTTGAGAAAGGCTTGTATCACTATATATTTTCCTCTCAGAACTGCCTTTGCTGTGTCCCACAGATTTTGAACTATTGTGTTTTCATTATCATTTGTTCTCATGAATTTTTTCAATTCTTCTTTAATTTCCTGGTTGACCCATTCATTCTTTAGAAGGATGCTGTTTAGTCTCCATGTATTTGGGTTCTTTCCAAATTTCCTCTTGTGATTGAGTTCTAGCTTCAGAGCATTGTGGTCTGAAAATATGCAGGGAATGATCCCAATCTTTTGATACCAGTTAAGACCTGATTTGTGGCCTAGGATGTGATCTATTCTGGAGAATGTTCCATGTGCACTAAAGAAGAATGTGTATTATGTTGCTTTGGGATGGAATGTTCTGAATATATCTGTGATGTCTATCTGGTCCAGAGTGTCATTTAAGGCCTTTATTTCCTTGTTGATCTTTTGCTTAGATGATCTGTCCATTTCAGTGAGGGGAGTGTTAAAGTCCTCTACTATTATTGTATTATTGTCAATGTGTTTCTTTGATTTTGTTATTAATTGGTTTATATAGTTGGCTGCTCCTACATTAGGGGCATAGATATTTAAAATTGTTAGATCTTCTTATGGACAGACACTTTGAGTATGATATAGTGTCCTTCCTCATCTCTTATTATAGTCTTTGGCTTAAAATCTAATTGATCTGATATAAAGATTGCCACCCCGGCTTTCTTCTGATGTCCATTAGCATGGTAAATTGTTTTCCACCCCCTCACTTTAAATCTGGAGGTGTCTTTGGGTCTAAAATGAGTTTCTTGTAGGCAGCATATTGATGTTTTTTTTTTTTAATCCATTTTGATAACCTGTGTCTTTTGATTTGGGGTATTTGGCCCATTTACATTCAGGGTAACTATTGAGAGATATGAATTTATTGCGATTGTATTGCTTGTAAGGTGACTGTTACTTTATATTGTCTCTCTTCCTTTCTGATCTACTACTTTTAGGGTGTCTCTTTGCTTAGAGGACCCCTTTCAATATTTCCTGTGGAACTGGTTTGGTGTTTGCAAATTCTTTCAGTTTTTGTTTGTCCTGGAAGCTTTTTATCTCTCCTTCTATTTTCAATGATAGCCTAGCTGGATATAGTATTCTTTGCCGCATGTTTTTCTCGTTTAGTGCTCTGAATATATCATGCCTGTTCTTTCTGGCCTGCCAGGTCTCTGAGGATAAGTCCACTGCCAATCTAATATTTTTACCATTGTATGTTATAGACTTCTTTTCCCGGGCTGCTTTCAGGATTTTCTCTTTGTCGCTAAGACTTGTAAATTTTACTATTAGATGACGGAGTGTGGACCTGTTCTTATTGATTTTGAGGGGGAGTCTCTGCACCTCCTGGATTTTGATGCTTGTTGCCTTTGCCATATTAGAGAAATTCTCTACAGTAATACTGTCCAATATACCTTCTGCTCCCCTCTCTCTTTCTTCTTCTTCTGGAATCCCAATTATTCTAATGTTGTTTCATCTTATGGTATCAGATATCTCTCGATTTCTCCCCTTGTGGTCCAGTAATTGTCTCTCTTTTGCTCGGCTTCTTTATTCTCATCATTTGGTCTTTTATATCACTAATTCTTTCTTCTGCCTCATTTATCCTAGCAGTAAGAGCCTCCATTTTTGATTGCACCTCATTAATAGCTTTTTTTATTTCAACTTTGTTAGATTTTAGTTCTTTTATTGCACAGAAAGGGCTTTTATTTCTCCAGAGAGGGTTTCTCTAATATCTTCCATGCCTTTTATGAGCCCAGCTAGAACCTTGAGAATCATCATTCTGAACTCTAGATCTGACATATTACCCACGTCTGTATTGATTAGGTCCCTAGCCTTCGGTACTGCCTCTTGTTATTTTTTTTTTTTGTTTTGTTTTGTTTTGAGTTTTTCCACCTTGTCATTTTGTCCAGATAAGAATATATGAAGGAGCAAATAAAATAATAAAAGGGTTGCAAAGACCCCAGGAAAATGTGCTTTAACCAAATCAGAAGAGACCCCAAATCATGGGGGGGGGGGGAGAAAGGGGATAAAAAGAAGTTTAGAAAAAAAATTAAAAAAAGAAAACAAATAAGAAAAAATATAAAAAAGAATATATATATATATATATATATATATATATATATATATATATATATTAGAGTGGTGACTAGAACAGGGTCACCCACTTAATTTTGGGAGTATTTTGGTCTCTTAGAAGAAACTACCTCCCCAAATTTTAAAGAATGAAAATCATATATAAGGGTAAACACAATGAAGGGATGGAATATGCTTATAAAGATGAAAAAATTTTTTTTTAATTTCTAAAAAAGGAGTTGATAAAATAAGTTGGTTGGGAGAATAAAGAAAAAGAAAGTGGAGAGAATTTGCTCGGGCTGGAGAATAGAACAAGCCCGGAGATAGATTTAGGGTATATTTTGATCTATTAGAAGAAGTTGTACCCCAATTTTTTAGGAGGAAAAAACCCTATGTGTATACAAAGAATAAAGTTAGATACAATGAAGGATAAAATATGACCATAATAATGAAGGTTCAAAAAAGATTATTATTTTTTTTTATGAAAGGCATTGTTAAGATAAACTAGTTAAAAAACATTAAAAGAGGAAAGGGTAAAAGTTAAAAAAAATTAGAAGAAAAAAAATTTAAAAAAATTAATTAACTGCAAGACTAAAGAATCATGGGGGGAAAGCCATGAATTCCGTGCTTTGCTTTCTCCTCCTCTGGAATTCCACTGTTCTCCTTGGTAAGTGAACTTGGTCTTGGCTGGATTTCTTGTTGACCTTCTGGAGGAGGGGCCTGTTGTAGTGATTCTCAAGTGTCTTTGCCTAGGCAGAATTGCACCGCACTTACCAGGGGCCAGGCTAAGTAATCCCCTTGTGTTCGCTTTCGGGAGCTTTTGTTCCCTGAATGCTTTCCGTGGAGTTCCTTCCAAAGGACGGGAATGAAAATGGTGGCCTCCCAATCTCCGGCCCAGAGGAGCCAAGAGCTCGGGGCTCCACTCCTCAGTGCGCCCTCAGAGAAAAGTGCTCAATCTCTCCCGTCTCCCTGGCCTCTGGCCGCACTTGGAGAAAAGCACTCAATCACTCCTGAATCCCTGGCCTCTGGCCACGCTCCAAGCTCACCCAGCCTGTGACCAAGCGTCTCTGTCTCTGGCACGCAGCTCTGCCTGGACTCTCCAAACCCTGCAGATCATTGAGCTCTTCCAGGGTGTGTCTCCCCGGATCTTGTGGGGACCCCAATAACAGAGCAGTTGCCTGTACCACAGATTATGATTCAAGGTAAACCCAAATTGAGAGCTCACTCCTCAGCTCTGTCTCTGTAGCTGGCTTCCCCGCTCTAATACCTGTGAGCTCTGCAACACTTAGACACCCCCGATCCTTCTGTGACCCCGTGGGACCTGGGGCCACGTTGGCCCCACGTGGGCTTCACCCCGGTTTAGCTTCTTGAGTGATGTCCCTCAGTGGAGCAGACTTTTAAAAATCCTGATTTTGTTCTCCATTATTCAGCCACTTGCTGGGAGCCAGCCCCTTCCCCCATGGTCTATCTTCCCGTCACTTTGGATTCACTTCTCCGCTGGTCCTATCTTTCAGAAAGTGGTCGATTTTCTGTTTCTAGAATTGTTGCTCTTCTTCTCTTCAATCTCCTGTTGGATTTGTATGTGTTTGCAATGGTTTGATAAGCTATCTAGCTGATCTCCTGCTACCTGATGTTGTCTCAGCCTGCTACTTCTCTGCCATCTTGACTCCTCCCTCTCCCTCTTCTTCTGACCCTCTCCCCATGCTCATGCACATGCTCTCTCTGTCTCAAATAAGTAAATAAAATCTTTAAAATAATGAAACTTCTGTATTCTTTAAATGTATCTGTAGAATGTAATTAGTTAATTCAATATCTACTAAAATTAGTTTTTTTTAATAAAGATTTTATTTATTTGACAGACAGAGATCACAAGTAGGCAAAGGGACAGGCAGAAAGAGAGAAGGGGAAGCAGGCTCCCTGCTGAACAGAGAGCCCAACGTGGGGCTCGATCACAGGACCCTGGGATCATGACCTGAGCCGAAGGCAGAGGCTTTAACCCACTGAGCCACCCAGGCACCCCTCTACTAGAATTAGTTTTAAGATGAATGAGCCAGTTCTTCTTAGCCAGTAGGTAAGAAAAACTTACTCTTCCTACTACATATTTCTTTTTTAAATTTTAAATTTTTTTTTCATTTTCTTTTATTTTATTTCTCTTCAGTGTTCCAGAATTCATTGTTTATGCACCACACCCAGTACTCTCACATGATTATCACACTCACAACACTTCTGACACAATAGTTGCCACACTGGCAATTCTGTATAATAGCAGCTAGATGCCCTACAGTTCAATTCAATTCTGACACTAGTTGGAGTTAGTGCAGACTTCCAGTATAAGGGATTAGTCCCACAAGACTGCCCCCCCACTTCAGATGCCACTTGCCAGTAGTAGGTCCCAGGTCACCTCAGTTATTTAATCTTGGCTACAGATTGGAGATTCCCATGGCATCTCCTCTTAGATTCGATTATTTGCTGGAATAGCTCCAGGATTCAAGGAAATACTTATGCTTACCAGTTTGTTAAGTAATAGAAGATAATAAAGGATACAGATGACCAGTCAGATGAAGAGATACATAGGTGAAGTCCCAAAGAGTCCCAGACAGGAGCTTCTGGCCTCATGGAGTTGGGGGAGTGTCAGCTTCCTGTCATATTTAGTATATTTTTAGAGTAGATCCTACAAAATATGTCTGTGAGTTTAGTATAATTCCCATAATTATATGGTAGAAATGAAAAAAAAATCAGAATTTCATCTAAGTAAAAATGAATATGGCTTTTCAGTATTCAATAAACATTCTATAAAAATTCACAAAAAAGTTTGTCCTGTGAGCCTAAATAGGTGCTTGAGAAAATATACAACACTGTCTTGCCTCTAGTATGATTGATTTACTCAGAGGTGTAATATTGATCTGTTGGAAATAAATGAAGAATTAAATTACTATATCCTCCTTGAAATCATGGTAAAAATATGTCACAGAAACAATCAGCTCTAGTCAATGAGAATCTCCTCCCCAAGTTCTTTCTCATTACTGAGAATGTAATGTACTTGTGTACTTGTGTGTACTTGTGGGGAGGGTGTGCTTCACAGTAAATTCATATCTTCAGCATGATTTTTCAAACTTCAAACTTTCTAATTTTTAAATGCATTGGTAAATATATAAAGCATAGAATCCTGCATAAGAGTGTCACTTCAGTGAAATCAATTTCCACTAAATTCAGTGTTTCTTACTGATACTCTGTTTTGTTCTCATGATGCTCCCCCAAAACAATGGATTCTCTAAGGATAGTCAATGGATAGAACAGATGAAGTTGTAAAACAAAAATTGTCATTTCTACCATCCACACTAAAATATATCTTAATTCAGAACATCCAAATTATATTTGTGAGATTCATGTACATTGCTGTATGTCACTATAATTTTTTGTATTGCATTCCATTTAATGCCATGTTTTATCCTTAATAAAAGTATATAAAAACCGTGGTTTGGGACGCCTGGGTGGTTCAGTTGGTTAAGCAGCTGCCTTCGGCTCAGGTCATGATCCCAGCGTCCTGGGATCGAGTCCCACATCGGGCTCCTTGCTTGTCAGGGAGCCTGCTTCTCCCTCTGCCTCTGCCTGTGCTCGCTCACTCTCCCTCTCTCTCTCTGACAAATAAATAAATAAAATCTTTAAAAAAAAAAAAAAACCGTGGTTTTATGGTGCCTTAATTCAAAGAGTTTTTTCAGATATCAGTTTTTGAATTGCCTCTCCTTTTTTGGGTAACTTATAGATTTTTACATTCCAAAGCATTGTGCGCTACTGACATGGTTAGGATGTGTTATTTATCTTTGGGTATAGTATGAGAAGTGTGGATGTTAAGGGTGGAGTGAAAAAGGAAAGCTTGCACAGTGTTCCTATTGCAGTTACTTTCTCAGTCAGATTATTTTTATGAAGGAGTGTGTATTTTCATTGAAAATCTAGAAGTTTGTATGAGCCTATGTGCCACTTGGAAAGGTTTTCTGTACCCTCGAAGATATATTCAAATCCTTAGTTACATAGTAGACTACAGTGCAAATGTGTAATGTATCAGTTTGACCTTTGAAAGCTCTAAACATTGAGGCTAAATTCCTCTGTTTAACTATAGGGACTTGGTGTCATTTGTTGGCTACCACTCTCTTAACCACTATCTTGATTTTAAAATCACAGATTAGTTTTGCCTAATTAAAAAAAAATTGTGCACATAAAATTCAGTATTTATTTTGGTGTGCATTTGACTTATTTTCTTCCAGTTTATTCTTAGGAAATTCATTCATTTTTATGTCATTGTAGTTACAGTTTTATTTTTGTATTGCTTTCCATTCTATGGATATACCATGATCTATGTGTCTCATTTACAGTTGATGGAAATTTCAGGGTGTTTTCCATTTGGGGCCTTTGTGAACAATGCTACTATAAACTCTCAGAGGTTCCTTGGTCCCATGATGGTAATTATCATTACCAGCCAGTGTAGAGAACTTTGATTCCTCTTCTTAAGCCTCCTAGTGGTAGGACTGGTGGAATTCTTGTGGAGATACTGACCATATTTAGAGAGGTGAATACTCATAAAGAATGCTAAATGGGGTCTACAGAACTAGAAAACATGAAGCAACTGCATGCAATTGCTACTGCAGAAAGCAAATTTTATTATACCAGAGCATGCTCACCAGTTAAAGCTGTTTCTTCACAAAATTCACACTTCAAAAATACGGGAAAAATTTGCAGCCATTTATTTACTTATTTTAGCTACTAGAATCTGTATGTTTTATTGAAAAGGGAAATCATTAGGAAAAGTTCCTAGAAATAGAATTGTTGGACAAAAGAATATATACATTTTAAGATTTTCTGATTAAGGAGCAGTGACATTTTACACCCCATCACAATGTGTCAGAATGTGACTCTCCCTTACTAATGCCACATATTGATTATTGCCAATTTTACTGGCTGAAAATATGATCTCTATGTTTCTTTTATTTTGCATTGCTTTGATTGCTAGTGATGTTGAAACAGTATATCTAATAGTGAGACAGAGCTTGAAGTGAGAAGAGAAGGAAAGCAAATAGATAATTAAGCTTTTTTTTTTTTTAAGGTTTTCATTCTGATTACTGTCATTAAAATGTGTAAAACCAGTTTGGGATAAAATTTCCCCCTTTATCATCTACCTATATGTTCTGCAACCCTTTTACCATTTCATTTTCTGTTTTTCCACAATTTCCACAATTTGAGATGTTGAGATGGAGCTGGAATTAAGAGGCATGGGGTGGGGTCTAAGAGTTTGGGAACCATTAGAATTAGATGGGTCATTTCCTTTTCTTCCACTCCTCTTCTTCCAAACTTTGAGTTATGAAGTGACACACATACACTGTGATAATTCTATTCTACCTTTCTGAAAAACCCAGAACACCTAAATTTTAAGATTTTATTTTTTTTTACCTCACAGTTTTTATTTTTTAATTATACTATGTTAGTCACCATATTGTACGTCATTAGTTTTTGATGTAGTGTTCCATGATTCGTTGTTTGCATATAACATCCAGTGCTCCATGAAATATGTGCTCTCCTTAATACCCATCACCAGGCTAACACATCCCCCTATCTGCTACCCTCTGAAACCCTCAGTTTGTTTCCCATAGTCCATAGTCTTTTATGGTTTGTCTTCCCCTCTGATTTCTACCCCCTTTCATTTTTCCCTTCCTTCCCCTAATGTCTTCCATGTTATTCCTTACATTCCACATATAAATGAAAGCATATGATAATTGACTTTCTCTGCTTGACTTATTTCACTCGGCATAATCCCCTCCAGTTCCACCCATGTTGATACAAATAGTTTGTATTCGCTCTTTTAAAAAAAAAAAAATTATTTATTTATTTATTTATACTCACTCTTTCTGATGACTAATATTCCATTGTATATATGGACCACATCTTTATCCATTCATTTGTTGAAGGGCATCCCAGATCCTTCCACAGTGTTGCTGTTGTGGACATTGCTGCTATGAACATTAGGGTACATGTGGCCCTTCTTTTCACTACATCTATATCTTTGGGGTAAATAAATTTTGCCTTGGTGATAATAAAGTACAAGAAAACCAATGTTGAACAATGAAAGTTAATGGCAAACCATTTTTTCCATGTATTAAAGCACCTGTGTATATAAATAATTAGTGTACTTGTGTATAGTAAGTATTTTAAAAATGTTGCAAGAATGAATGAGTAAGAGTGAATGAATGAGTGTTTACTTGCAAGATATGAATTCTAGCAGAAAACAAAGGACTCAAGTTGGGAAAACTGGTTTTTAAATTTCTTTTATGTATGCTCTTTACTGAAAATGTTAGAGGTTTGATTCATCAAAAAATCAATGAATGAAATGTTACTCATTGAAAGAAATAATTATTTTTATATAACCCATTATTATATATCAGCTTATATGCCAATATGGTTTGTCAAAAGCAAACCAAATGGGAGATTGCTGTCGAATATGCTGTTATTATAGGTTTGTTGGTAATTAAACATCCTATGGTGAGACAAAAATCATTCAAAATATTACCAAAGAAAAATCCACTTTGATGGATATGCATTTTTACTTCAGAGATTTTTCACTTTTGTTACAGCTAAACTAACAATAAGCCCTCAAACTTGTGATATTAAATATATAGATGAAGTAATAGAAATATAATTAAAATAGCAATAATATACTGTACATTACAAAGTCTCTTCAAAAAAATACTAAACATTTGGTTCCCAGGAAGGATTAAGATATATGGAAATGGAGAGGAAACTCCAGAAAGACATTTGGGGGCTAATAATAAAGATCCACTCATGTTAGCTTAGATGATTGGAAATGTTATAAGATAGATACAGAATTTTTAAAAAATTGAAGTAAACTATCTTAGCAGATGCCGTGAAATATTAGAACACAAGTTTTTAAAAAGTTTATAAGTAACCTTTTTTGAAAATTGAAATGTTTAGATGCAAAGCATCTCAGGGAACTACCTAAGTAGAGATCATTCTTTACTATTATAATGTTCTTCCTTTATGATGACTTAAGTTATTTTCAGTTTCAACTTCTTGCCCTTGTAAACTGATTGATTTCTCTCTTTCTTTCTCTTCTTTTGTCATAATATATCATTATTTAAGACTTCTTCTTATTTACAGTGCTATCTACTGTTATTTATTTTGCCAAGAAAATGTGATTTTTTTTTTAAGATTTTATTTGTTTATTTGACAGAGAAAGAGAGAGAGCAAAACAGGGGGAGCAGCAGGCAGAGGGAGAAGGAGAAGCAGGCTTGCCAAGCAGGGAACCCAGTTCAGGGCTCGATCCCAGGTCCCTGGGATCATGATCTGAACCAAAGGCAGATGTTTAACCACTGAACCACCCAGGCACCCCGGAAAATGTATTTATAATGAACAACATCTCAATTAATCTAAGATAGTATTAAAAATGTTGGTATTTTAATAGTTATATGTGATCAGTCTATTGGATTAAAATGCAGTGCTATAATAAAGGTTACTCTGCCCTCAACTTCTGTAGTAAAATCATATTTAAACTATACTGAAATAATAAATCAAGCAGAAGAGCACAGTTATCAGAAAGGACCACCCTGTATAAACATTGAAGTGACTTATTCAGGGAAGTCCTTTACTTTTTATGGTAGAGACCCATGGAGAAGTAAACTTTCAGTTTAGAAGGCAAAGGAATTGGTGATTTACCCATTTGACAGTAGTAATTTTTTTTTTTTTAATTAAAGAGAATGGTGTTCATCTTCAAAGTAAAGATTTAGTTACTAAAGCCACATTGTATAGTCTGGTTATTGAACTAGAGACTTCCCTTTCACAGTAAACAAAAATATGTAATAGTTTAAAAGAGGGAGGAATGTGACCTTTTCTGTGAGATTTACTGGGTGTTCTTATGAGCTTGTGAAATGTTTTCCTATTTTAGGTTAAGTATTAAGTAGAGTGACATGTGGCTGCACCATTTTTACACCCCCATTCTTAACTGACATACACTTCCATACACTATTTGAAATAATAAGTGAGCAATTTGAATTAAGTGTAGGTGTTAGTAGCATTCGCAGAATTTTCTACATTTTGTTCTTGGCTCCTGCCATTAGACTTTTAACTATTGAGAAAGAAAGCTATAGACACTTCAAGTGGTACCCTGTCTGGTTTCCTTCATAATGCCAGTATGGAGCCAAATTTATGCCTATGAAACACAAATTCAACTTTTTTTCTTTTTTATTAACATGTAAGGTATTATATGTTTCAGGGGTACAGGTCTGTGATTCATCAGTCTTATACAATTCACAGCACTCCCCATAGCACCGACCCTCCCCAGTCTCCAAAACCCAGCCACCCCATCTCTCCCACCCCTCTCCCCTCCACCAACACTCAGTTTGTTTCCTGAGTCTCTTACGATTTCTCTCCCTCTCTGGTTTCATTTTCTTTCATTTTTCCCTCCCTTCCCCTATGATCCCCTATATTCTTTCTCGAATTCCTCATATCAGTGAGATCATATGATAGTTGTCTTTCTCTTATTGACTCATTTAGCTTAGCGTAAGACCCTCTAGTTCCATCCATGTCATTGCAAATATCAAGATTACATTTTTGATGGCTGAGTAATACTCCATTGTGTGTGTGTGTGTGTGTGTGTGTGTGTGTGTGTGTGTATCACAGGTTTTTATTCATCTGTCAGTGGACATGGACATCTGGGCTCCTCCCATTATTTGGCTATTGTGGACATTGCTGCTATAAACATTCAGGTACATGTGCCCCTTCAGATCACTACATTTGTATCTTTAGGGTAAATACCCAGTAGTGCAATTGCTGGGTCGTAGAGTAGCTCTATTTTCAACTTTTTGAGGAACCTCCATACTGTTTTCCAGAGTGGCTGCACCAGCTTGCATTCCCACCAACAGTGTAGGAGGGTTCCCCTTTCTCTGCATCCTCACCAACATGTCATTTCCTGATTTGCTAATTTTAGCCATTCTGTTTGGTGTGAGGTTGTATCTCATGGTGGTTTTGATTTGCATTTCCCTGATGCCGAGTGATGTGGAGCACTTTTTCATGCGTCCATTGTCCATTTGGATGTCTTCTTCACAGAAATATCTGTTCATGTCTTCTACCCATTTCTTGATTAGATTATTTGTTCCTTGGGTGTTGTGTTTGATAAGTTCTTTGTAGATTTTGGATACTAGCCCTTTATCTGATATGTCATTTGCAAATATCTTCTCCCATTCTGTCGGTTGTCTTTTGGTTTGTGCAACTGGGTTTTGAGGAGAATTTTAGAATGGCAATGCCATATATAGGACAGTGCATTAGAGATCATTTGTCCCTTTGTTTTCATGTTATAGGGTGAAAAGACAGGCTCAGAGAGGATGTCTTAGAAAAAAGCAAAAAAAATATTCAAATAAAAATGGATATTTTACTAAAGAGAGGATATAGATATACCTTATTTTAATACACTTAATAGTTACTGAAGTATCTGTTTTGGGGAGGTTGTTTGTTTTGTTTTGTTTTAAAAATTGAAAATTTGTGGCAACCCCATGTGATGTAATTCTTCTGGCACCATTTTTCCAGTAGCATTTGCTCACTTAGTGTCTCTGGCACATTTTGGTAATTCTCACAATATTTGAAACTTTTTCAATATATTTATTATGTAGACCTGTTATCAGTGCTCTTTGATGTTCCTGCTATCATTGTTTTGGGGTACCACCAACCATGCCTATATAAGATGGCAAGCGTAAACATAAGTGTATGTGTTCTGACTGCACCACTGACCAGCCCTCAATTTTTCTCCTTCTTCTCAGACCTCCCTATATGCTGAAGCACAACAATATTGAAATTAGGCAAATTAAACCCTACAGTAGCCTTTCCTAAGTGTTCAGGTGAGAGAAAGAGTCACATTTCTCTCACTTTCGGTCAAAAGCTAAAGGTGATTAAGCTTAGTGAGGAAAGCATATCAATAGCCAAGATAGGCTGAAAGCTAGGTCTCTCGCACCAAACAGTTAATCGAGTTGTTACTGCAAAGGAAAAGTTTTTGAAGGAAATTAAAAATGCTACTCAAACACACAAATGAAAAGAAAGCAAAACAGCCTTATTGCTGATAGGGAGAAAGTTTCTGTGGCCTGGATGGATCAAACCAGCTACGACATTTACTTAAACCTAAGCCTGATCCAGAGCAAGGCCCTAACTCTCTTCATTTCTTTGAAGGCTGAGAAAGAGTGAGAAAGCGGCAGAAAAAAAGTTTGAAGCCAGCAGAGTTTGGTTTTTGAGTTTTTTAAGGAAAAAAGTTATCTCCATTACATAAAATTGCAAGGTGAAGTGCCAGGTGCCAATTTAGAAGCTACAGCAATGTATCCAGTAGATCTAGCTAAGATAATGAAGGGTAGCTATATTAAACAGACTTTCAGTGTAAACAGCCTTCTATTTGGAAGAAGATGCCATCTAGGACTTTTATAGCTGGAGAGAAGAAGTCAGTGCCTGGCTTTCAAGCTTCAAAGGGCAGGCTGACTCTTGTTAGTGGTTAATACAGCTGGTGACTTTAAGCTGAAGCCAGGGCTCATTGACCATTTTGAATCCTAGGCCTCTTACAAATTATGCTGACTCTACTCTGCCTGTGCTTTATAAATAGAAAAAATAAAGTCTGGGTGAGAACACATCTGTTTACAGCATGGTTTACTGAATATTTTAAGCCCACTATTGAGATCTACTTCTCAGAAAAAAAAATTCTTTCAAAATATTACTGCCAACTGATAATACACCTGGTCACCCAAGAGCTCTGATGGAGATGTGCAAGAGTTTAACATTTTTCATGCTTGCTAATGTTACATACATTCTCCAGCTCTTGGATCAAGGAGAAATTTTGACTTACAAATTTTATAAGTTAAGAAATATATTTTTTAAAGGCAATAGCTGCCAGTAGATTTGCGATTTCTCTGATGGATCTGAGCATGGTAAATTGGAAAACTTCTGGAAAGGATTCACCATTCTAGATGTCATTAAGAAAATTTGTGACAATTCATGGGAAAAGTTCAAAATATCAACAGACATAGGAGTTTGGAAGAAGTTGATTCCAAACCTCATGGACTTTGAAGGGTTCAAGATTTCAGTGTAGGAAGTAACTGTGGATGTAGTGAAAATAGAAAGAACTGGAATCAGAAGTGAGTCTGAAGATTTAACTGAATTGCTGCAGTCTTGTGGTAAAACTTAAATAATTTGCTTCTTATGGCTGAGCAAAGAAAGTGGTTTCTTGAGTTGGAATCTTCTCTTGGTGAAGATGCTGTGAAAATTGTTGAAATGGCAACAAAGGATTTAGAATATTATATTAAGTTAGTTAAGTGGGGACAGAGTTTGAGAGGATTAACTCCCAACTTTGAAAGGAATTCTATTGTGGGTGAAATGCTATCAAACAGCATCAATGCTACAGAGAAATCATTTGTGAGAGGAAGAGTCAATCAGTGCAGCAAATTTTATTGTCTTATTTTAAGAAATTTCCACATCCAGCCCAATCTTCAGCAGCCACCATTCTGATTAGTCAGCAACCCATCAGCATTGAGGCAATAATTCCCACTAGCAGGAGAGCCTAGGTGGCTCTCCTGCTTAAGCACCCAACTCATGGTTTTAGCTCAGGTCATGATCTCAGGGCTGTGGGATTAGCCCCGTGGGGGCTCTGTGCTCAGTGGGGAGTCAGCTTGAAGGTTTTCTCCCTCTGCTCTTCCTCCCACTTGTGTGTGCACGGGCTTTTTCTCTCTCTCAAATAAATAATCTTTAAAAGAATAGAAGAATTTTCACTAGCAAAAATATAACTTGCTGAAAACTCAGATCATAGGCAGTATTTTTTTTAGCAAAAAGCATTTTTAAATTAAGGTATGTACTTGGTTTTATGAAACATAACGCTATTGTACACTTAGTAGACTATAGTGTAGTATAAACATAACTTTTATATGCAATGGGACACCAAAAACATTTGACTAGCCTTATTATGATATTTGCTTTATTGCAGTGGGCTGGAACCAAACCTGCAGTATCTCTGAGGTATGCCAGTGTATGTATGGAGAAATTTTAAATGGTTTATTCTCCTTATCCATATTTATAAGAAAAAAAGATTTTTTTCATAAATCCCACTATTTTATAATAAGCAAATAAATTTAGAGACTTAATTTACATTTAATTTTTGAAGGAAACTCAGCATATGTTCCAACCCTAATTAACAACTTTGCTTTAACTTATCAAATGCTGTAAGGGTATACACAAGTTTTTACAGTGTTTATGTTATACCCTTTAAAAATTCCCACTGTGAAATGTCCTCAGTGTCTGTTGTTGGGACACATTCATACAACGTTCTGCCCATTATTACAAAGAAATCCCATCAATTTTATTAAATAATAAAAAAAAAGTGAAATATAACCTCTTAGCTTACATCTAGTCTCTTTGCTACATCTGTTTGCTCTTATTGGTGTGCTCCTTGGTACTTTCATGTGGGATTCTTTCTCGATATCTTAAGCTCCCAGAGTTCAGGGACTACATTTTTTATTCCCCAATACTCCTTCTCAGGGTCTGATACAATATTGTGAACATGTTGTTTTAATAAATGATTATTTACTAAGTAGTTATGTTATACCTGAGAGAGCTCATGCATGAGGGGGGTTATTAAGCACGTAGTAATTAAGCAAGTGAAGTCATATGCCTTTGTTTAGTTTTCACTCTTTCTCTTTCCATTTTGTTTGCTGATAATGTTCCCTAGAAGCACCTGGAACAAATCCTCAGATATTTCTGCCTTGGATATTGTAAGAAGATGAGTACTATATAGTTGTTCTCTATGAGTAAACTCCCTGAAATTGAATTCTGAGGTGACCTTGGAGATGAAGGGGCTGCAAGCATTGAACCATTATGGCTACTAACACTTTGAACTTCAATAAATCTTAGAGAAATTTATTAGAATTGAGGGACTTTATGAAATTTTACATTTTTTCAATATTTTAATAGTTCTTTGAAGTGCAAGTCAGAAACTGTTGTTAAATGAAGTGGAAATTTTTGAAATAAAAGGGTAAACTTATAGAGAATCTGAGATTAGCTAATCCTGCTATTAGTTGAGTAAGAAAACCTGGAATTGGGCACCTGACCAAGATGGGCACACATGCATCAATTGCACGTGGTAGAGTACTGTAAAAACATCTTAGGCAATTTATCACAAACAGGCTAACTTATAAATATGTCTTATATGACATGTATAACAGTTTATAAACATTTGAATATGTGTGAACACTAAAAGGTTGAGAAATTTTACTTAAAAATTTGAATTTTTAGAACAGTCTCGAACAGTCAGTCCTGGTAATTCTGATTTTACATCTTAGCACAGCTACAATTGACCTGAAAATCAGCTGGTCCCTTTTGATGGAGCAGTTACTATTATTTACAGAATGATTATATGGGCTTTTTAGGCCCCCTACAGTTGTCACAAGTTTCTTCGTCTATTTATGTGATCTGCCCAGCCATCTTTGGTTTTTGGCTTTGTAAATAATATCTCAAACCCACAAAGATTTGTGTTCTTGAATTACTAGGACAAACTTAGTGGGTTCATTGAACTACTTTCAAAGCTGGAACAAGATGATATAGATCTGTACTATTCAACAGGGTGGCCTCTTCACATATACAACTATTTAAATTTAAATTCATTAAAATTGAATTAAAAATAGAGCAATAGGGGAAAGGGATCAAAAGATGAAAACTTCCAGAATGTAGTTAACAATATGTAACACCTTTTCACATGGTGACAGATGGTAACTAGATTTATTGTGGTGATCACTTAGTGATGTCTGAGAATGTTGAATCACTTTGTAGTACACTTGAAACTAGTGTAATAGTGTATGCCATCTACACTTCAATTAAAAAAAATCAGTTGTATTAGCTGTATTTCTAGCTGCACTTTAAGCTGTCTTTTCACATAGATTTAGAGAGTTTTTTTTTTTTTTTTATCATTGCAGAAAGTTGTATTAGTTAGTACTGGTACAGAAAGTAAACTCTTTACAAATGACAGTAGTGAAAGCTAAATCAAAGGTGGTAAACTTCAAGTTGAAAACACTAAGGCACAAATAGTAAACATCCAGCACCCACTGAATTGAAGCAAAGGAAGTGGGATGTGTTTAAAAAGATAATCCAAATCTCCTTAAATCTGTTTAAGCACAATGGCCCAAGTGATTGCATTCTAAGGAAATGGAGGTATTTGTACATGGAATGAGAAAACTTACCGGTGACAATTGAGGTATGAACAGTTAGATTTCTAGAAGAAAAACCTGGGAAAAAATCCTGGAAACTATATACAAGAGCACTTATTAATCTTTCGGTGGGCATAATTATGTAATGGATCCCCAAACTGATGGCTTAGGAATACTTAAGAAAACAGTTGCATAATGAGACAGCTTATGAAAAGAACAAATAATTGCAAAATACCTATTAATTTAACCACTGCATCAAAATAATTTAAATGAAAAACTTCAGACATTTTATTTTCTTACCTAGTAATGATTTGTCTAGCTAATCTTCAAGGTCTCTTCAAGTTCAAAAAGGTTATGCTTTAACTACTGAAAGAAGGATGTCTTTGAACGTAAGATTTAGAATGATTAGATAGATTTATAGCTGAGTCAATAACTTAACTTAAAATATAATCACTAAATAGATGGTAATTCAGGAGGGATCTCTTGTGGCATTCCATAAAACCAGAAAATTATATGTTGAGATGTGTCATGTTTTATATTTTTGTCAATGATTTGGTGAATGAATTCATACAAGGCAAGCTTATTAAATTATCAGGTGACACAAAGCTGGGAGGAAAAGTTAATATATGCAATGTCAGAATTAAAATTTGAACAGATTTGATGTCTCAAAACTAACAAGAGTTAAGAGAGATTTTTTTAAAGATGATGCTTAATGGAGAATTTTTTTTAAGGGCATAGACTTGTATTCCTTAAGAAATTATGAATTTTAGGCTCAAGATTCAAACAACTTGACAGTCTGAAATCTTCGTTGAATTAAACAAGGCGGTTAGTGGTGATGCCCTAGTATTCAACCTAAAATAAAACCAGCTATGGGGATATACCTGGTCCTTGAAATGCCTTCTTCACTTGATTTCAGGAAAGCACACTCCTTGCTTTTCTCTGACTTTACAACTACTCCTCCGTTATCTGTACTGATTTCATCTTCATCTCCTCTATCTCTTAATGTTAGAGAGCTTCAGTGTTTGTACCTCCTCTTTCATCTCCATTAATTCCTTTAGTGAGTGATCCCTGACTGATACCATTGGATCTCTTATGTGTGGGGACTTTTCCAGTTTTAAATCTCAGTTCTACACCTGTCTCTGAACTCTCTGTTCCTATATCCAACAGCCTACTTGCATACGCATTCTCCTCTTCAATATCCAGTGGATATCTCATACTTCCGGGGACCAAGTTCCTCATTTGTCCTGCAGACTTGTACCACCTTCAGTTTTCTCCATCTCAATTAATGGTACTTAAGCTTTTTCTCAGTTGAGGACAGAAACATGGAATCATTCTTGACTCGTAGTTTTTCTTACACTCTAAATATAATCAGTCAGAAAATTTTGTCTAAATATTTCTAGAATTCCTAGGTTTTCAACATCTCCACTATGCCACACTCATCCAGTGTACCATCAGCTTTCACTTGGATATTTCAGTAGCCTCCTAACTCTCTTTCTGTTCTTACCCTTGCTATATTCTGTGTATATTGAACTCTCTACAGTGGTCCACAAGTCATTCATCCCCCGTTTCATTTCTGGTCTGATGTAACTCTCTGCCACCACATTGACCCCTCTGTTCCTTTAACACAACAGGCCCACTCTTAAGCTCAGGGCATTGCACTTTGCCTGTCATCCTTTTTCTCCAGTGTATTTTTGTTGCACATTCCCTGATCTTTCAAATTTTCAGTCAAATATTACTTTCTCAGTGAGACTATCCTATTTAAACTATTTAAACATTTTCAGTTTCTCCTAATCCCAGAATCGCTTCCATACTTATTTTTTCTTCATAACATGTATCACCTCCTAACTACAGTACAACTGGGACACCTGGGTGGCTCAGTCAGTTAAGTGTCTGCCTTCAGCTCATGTCATGATCCCAGCTTTCTGGGATTGAGCCCCAAATTGGGCTCCCCACTAAGCAGGCTGCTACTTCCCTTTCCCTTTACCCCTCCCCTCCACTCATGTGCTCATTCTCTCTCTCTCTCTCTCTCAAATAAATAAAATCTTAAACAAAACAAAACAAAACAAAACTACAGTATAACATACATTTTTATTATCCCCCCCCAAAATATAAACTTCCAGTGTCAAGGAATTCTTCCTGTTTTGTTCACCATTTTATTTCTTACTCCCAAATTAGTGTTTGCATAGAATAGGTGCACAAAAATTATTTCTGAATGAATGCATGTCTGTGAGAAGAAATTAAAGAATGGCTCAATAAAGCTACTGTGGGCATGATGAAGGATTTACCTCTCCAAGTTCAATGTTCATCATTCCTGAAGCATCTAAGAAAAGCATCTTGGTTTATAGGAATGAGGTCTAGATTAAGAGGCATAAAAATAGAAACCTTATGTTGTTTACTCTAGCCCAAACTTTTATTTTGCATTTATGCCCTGAAGAGGGCACTTGAAAGACATCAGTTTTAATGGAGAATGTTAGAAAGTTTTAAAAATAATTTAGAGGTTGTTCAATGAAAAAATAAACTTATTTTGAGTAGATTCAGAAAGAACAAGTAGTTATGGATGAAAATTACTGATCTAATTTCAGGATTTAAAACACCATCATCAATATTCTATATAATTACTGTTTAAAATGGTGTGATTTATAATTGTCAGTAGGAAGCTTCCTTTTTGAGGGAGTACTCAAGCAGAGGCTAGATCGTTAACTGCCTAGAAAATTATAGAATGAGATGTGTACAGGGTAGAATAAGAGGCTTGTAGATCTCATCTGAATCCTAATGTTCTATAATTTTTACTACTAAGCATAGATTAATGAACAAATATGGCTATGTGAGTAGTCACATATGTATATATATAGATTAGGTTTATATAAAAAAATTATGTACATAATTGGTATATGTATCTACATGTATATGTAGATATATGTACATATATGTGTGTATATATATACACACACACATATACACACACATACAGACACGTATCTCACATAAATACACCAGTTTTATTTTTACACACATTAATTTGATCCTGAAATCACCTCATTACATGTAAAACTCATCCACTTTTGCCTGAACTTGGAGTTCAGATACTACAACATGTTCCGTCCAGGGTTTTCTCCTCTCTGGGACATAAATTCCCATGTACAAAGTCAAAGCCTTTGGATGATAAGCCTAACTTTGTGCCTTTAAAAGATCAAGAGCTGGCCATACTGATAAACATTTTTACCAAGTATTACTGATCAAACTACTCCTTTACCCCAATTTATATTACTTATATTATTTTCCACGGAACACAAAATTATAATTGAAATTATAATTATAATATAAAAGAGTATTTATAATACTATTTTATAAAATCTATTTCCGTCTTGTAAGTTATTTCTTAAACTCTTCCATATTCAGGCAGCTTTCTGAAAGTGACAAGCATGAATTAAGCTTACTGGTATGAAGTTTATATATTGACACATGGGGTTATCTTTTATTTACTGAAATAGGTCAAAAGGAAAGAGAAGGAAAAAATCAATGATCTGGCAAGATGAGTTAAAGTTCATATTGTCTGTTGTTTCAGAGAGCAGGTGTTACACTTATTATTGCTGTGATGAATGTTGAGAGAAAGTTGGGTGAGAATTTTCAGTTGTATTTCAGATAAAATTCCCTTGTGAATGAACTGCTTCCAAAAGTTGATAGCATAGTTGTCAAAGAATTATCTAGCTTATTAGATTTAAATATTCACATATATGTCACGGTTTTCAATAGTAATGATTTTAAAATGACTCCATACCACGGTTTCTGAAATTTTTAAGAGGCATAAGAATTACCAAAGGAGCAACCTGCAGATAGTCTGATTCTTTAGGTCAAGATAACACAGAGACATGCATATTTAATGAACACACACCCTTGGCTTCCCTCTACTACATGATTTAGATGGTCCATGGACACTTTACATAACACTCTAAACCTTTATGTACATACGTATTTTTAAAAATCAAAGGTATCTTTTTGTATGCCTGTTTCATACTATATAGATATGTAATAGAGTAAAAGTCCATTTGTGTTCAAGTCTAGATTTTGTTTTATTTTTTTCCTTCTTACACATGTTTATTCTAACAAGTCCTTTCATCATGTCTTCCCAAATGTATATAGAAGGAAACAACAAAATAATTTTCTTTCCTAGCTGAGGGCCTTCACTTTACAGACACATTTTTGGGGAGAGAGCACCCTCATGTGGTTATATGATGCTAAAAAGTTCTGAACTATTTTTATGTCTTGGGCAACCTCAAGAAAATAATTGCTAGTCATAGCACCACCAACCCATTGGATCATTTTATTTCCAAAGAATTTTTAGAGGAATTTTTTTTTTTTTGTGGGGGGGGGGTGGTTAGCTTGTAAAAATGGTCACCTTCCCACTTACATTTTCAGGTTCCCACAACTGTGGCTATCTTTATTGACTCAAGAAACTTGTCTCAGTACTAATGTTAAGTTGTAATGAAATGAAATTAAGCTTCTGGGGACCCAAGACTCATCAATACACAAACACAGTATTCTTTCTTTCTGTCTGTTTGTTTGTTTTTTAAGTAAGCTCCACACCCAGCATGGAGCCCAATGCAGGGCTTGAACTTGAACCATGAGATTAAGACTTGAGCTGATAGCAAGAGTTGGGTGGTTATCAGAATGAGCCACCCAGGCACCCCATATTCTGTTATTAGTTAGTAGTTTTCTTGGACCATGGGAATAGTTTAACTTTGTTTCAAAGTTATAAATGAAATATCAAAAATATTCTGCTCTAGGGAAATTTTTGAATGGACACTAAGTAGTTCAAAAACAACAACAAAAATAACTTTATACAAATGTCCCTGAACTCGAGCAGAAAATTTTTTGGATGACAAACATTTCTGTAGAGGATCTATATCTCACTTACTTCTACTGTTGTGTTTAGGGAATGTCAGACACTCTAAAAAAAGCAGTAACTCCAGTCAAAAGAATAGCATTAACAACAGTAAACAAAAAAAGATCCTGGAGCCAAGAGTGATGTCTTGATTAAGATGTAATATAATGCAAGGGAATAATTTCAGATGATTGTAGTGAAATTGATAATCATTTAAAATGAAAAGCTTGCCATTCTAGTGCTTTAATTGCCATGATTGTTATTTGGGAAGGTAGTGCTCTTGACATGTACTTTTCTGACTGAGCCTGTGGTTATCCTGATGTAACACTAAATTCTCAAAAATTGCATTCTTTTTGTGAAAATGTGAAAATTTTGTGAAAATTTCCCAAGGGTTTAAAAGCATTTGATTCTTTTTTCTTGAATATTCCCCCTGATTTACAAATTGTAACTCAACCCATAATTAAAGTTTTCCTCTTTATTGTTTTATAATATATATTTGCTTTGTGTAAATACTTGTTAAACATAATCAAGAAGCATGTACTTAATATGAATAATACAGTAATACAATAAACATATAAAAAAGAAACTATGTCACCAACACTCTCTCATTCTTATATTTCACAGAAATAAATGTTTTTACCATCTTGGTGTGTTTGAATCCAATGTTTTTATGCACATGAAGAGTATCTTTACAAATAATTATATTGTATATAAAATATATAAGCATATATACATATATACACATTACAATAATTACATTGTATATGAAAAAATATATAAGCATATATATATGTTTATACTTGTGAGTACATTGTATATATTGCTTTATATCTTTTGACCTTAGACAATTATAATCTTTTTGTGTAATCAAATGTTTAATGTTCTAGCAGATGAATATATATATGTATGCATATAAGGATTTAAAAATAAATATATATATATATATATATATATACATACATATATATAAAATAAAGATTTAGTCATTCTTTATTTGGGTGTATTTCCAATGACTTAACATTATTTATAACACTGTGGTAAAAATCCTGTGTTCCAAAAGGTTTGTGTCTGTACAGAATATTTAGGGGTTAAATTTCTGATTAATTTTAAGATTGCTGATATGTTGGCAATTGCAATCTACAAAAATTATATTAATTTGAACTTTTACTAATAAAAAGTAAAATAAAAGTAGTAGTGATAGTAATGATAGTAGTAAAAATGTAGTAACAGTAGTAATATTGAAGAATAACATTGGGCCTTTGGCAGTAGGTTACAAGAAAAATAGAAAAAGAGCATGGAGATAGTGTATAAAAGTAGGGAAAGAATAATTTAGATAATTTACTATAGGAAACTGAAATCAGTTTTAAATTACAAAGTCTGGAGTCATAATTACATCTGAAGAATATAAGCAATTTCTAAAACAGAAAGTGAGATATAAGACACAAGGAAATAATTTAGGAGAAAAATAATTACTTGGCAGAGCCCTAAAGCTTATTAGAATAACAAACAGCAGAAATACTTTGGTAATCATAATCAGTGCTATAAATGACCAACCAAGAAATCATAAGAAAGCCTAAAGAAAACTATACTAGTGAAAGTAATCCTAGAGAAGATGTACTAAGTATTGAATTAATACAGAAAAGATTTATTTAGGATTTGAATCCACAGGAAAAATGATTGGCATCACCAATCATGAGAATAAAAAAATGATAATGACCCAGAACAAGAATATCTATAGTCAATAAGGTGAGAGATTGTACGCTGGGAATTCTAAAGCTTCATAGCATATAAGTGACATAACAAAGCAAGGGAAAGACATTTTCAAATATACAACACTCAGGAATTATACAATCCAGACATTCTTCTAGAAAAATTTACTTGAAAACATTATTCAGACAAATGAAAGGAGAATGAAAATAAGAAGGTATGGATAAAGACTTTGTTAGGGGGCAGAGAAGGTGCCATTATATTACTTGTAATATAAATTTATGTAAAAAAACTTACAAAAAACAGGCAGCACCATATAAAATTTTAAAAAACAATATAGGAGCAAAAGAAAACATGACTTAAATCAGATAATATCAAATATATCTATTATAACAAAAATGTAACAATTATGAGCTTATAAATAAAAGGAAAGATACTTTCAACATGAGTTAAAATATTGACTTTATGCTATCCATAAGTCATATATTCAAATTTATGCTTAGTTTATAATAATGTATGCAACTTCATCAATTATTTTAACTACAATACATGTTTGACCTTTGGAAGTACTCAGTAAAGTAAGTACTGCTGTCTCTATTTTTAGTATGCAAGGATACTGACACTTAAAAAATTTTTTTGATTTGAGCAAATTCAGTTTTTAAATGATTGCAGGAACTTTGACCTTCTGATTACTAAAATTTGACGTTTTTCCTAGTACATTAAAACACAGAATTTTCATTTTCTCAGTTTCTAAAATATGCCATTATATTTAGAAAATAAATTATATTTTAAAATCATTTTATAATTATATGAATACTGATCATAGACCATCAGGAAAATATAGACAAAATGGAAACAGAATGAATGAAAGAGCCCCATGTGTTAAACTAATTCAACGTCCTATAACTGGGTTTAAAGATACCTTATTCTGCTGACTTACCAAGAGCTTGCTGTTCTTTGTCTGCTTTCTGATTTGTAAAATGAGTTAATATTATTAATTGCAGTTATCACTGTAGGATACTTCAGAGAACGAAGTACTATTTTGTTTTGTTGTTTCAAGGTTTTATTTAAATTCTAGTTAGTTAACATATAGTCTAATGTTGGTGTCAGGAGTAGAATTTAGTGATTCACCACTGACATATACACAGCACTCTTCCTAACAACTGCCCTCCTTAATACCCACCACCCACTTAGCCCATCCCTCATCTACCTCCCCTCTAGCAACCCTCAGTTTGTTGGCTATAGTTAAGAGTCTTACATGGTTTACTTCTCTCTCTCTTTCTCCTTTCTACATTCATCTATTTCGTTTCTTAAATTCCACCTTTGAGTGAAATCATATCATATCTTTCTCTGACCGACTTGTTTTGCTTAACATAATACACTCTAACTCCATTCATGTCATGCTAATGGTCAGATTTCATTCTTTTTGATGACTGAGTAATACTCCATTTTATATATATATATATATATATATATATATATATATATATAAACGTTGTCTTTATTCATTCATCAGTCAGTGGACATTGGGCTCTTGCATCATTTGGCTATTCTTGATAATGCCGCTATAAACATTGGGGTGTGTGTATTCCTTTGAATCAATATTTTAATCTAGACATTAGCATCTACCTGACTTAAAACCTTTCTAATAAGAATGGAAACCAATATATTATAAACAGTAATGTGATCAGTGTAGCTCAAGATTGCCTGTGGGTCCTAAGTAGGGATCTGCATCTATTTGGTTCAGTTTTCCATTGCCAATACTCCACTTAATGCTTGCTCCATACTTGTTATCTAATATACTGTTGTTGAATTAATTAATTGATTACCTACTTAGTCATTTAATAAAAAGAGACATAAACTTTCTAAGTGGAAGGGTTGTTAGTTAGGACTTTTGAAAGAGGATTTGTTGAGACAAACTAAAACAACTCTTTAAAATAATTATGTTAATACTATAAAAATTTAACTTAGAAGCATGTTAAAAAATTGAAAACAATTAGATATAATGAGGGTGTGTAGTTGTTAACTACCCATTCTTTCTCAAAAAAGGGACAGTCTGCCTAGCTGTTCAGTTTCCCTACCTTCCCGCAGGTAAAGGTAATATTCTGTCCCACCAAGCAGCATGGTTTATATTAGACAGCTATGTCTGTACCTGAATTTATTTATAAATTTCAAGATTCTGAGTCATTGCACGTGCAACTACTCAAGGAATAACATTTAAACTACCAGCTTAATCGATTGTTATTCAGTGGTTCTTGATTTCTGCTTTCATATGTGACGTATATAAATCATAAGGAAATGGATGACAGTCACATTGTCAGCATTTGCAAAATGTTTTCCAGCTGCCTATGGAGTAATTTGATTAAAACACACACACACTAACACACAATTTACCACCATCTGACTGCACCTCCTCTAATCCTTAAAATTTTGTTACTCAAGAATTACTTCTAACATGTCACTCTTTGTTTTCTCTGTAGCATAATAATGTGTCACCCTCTTTCTACCTGCTGCCCATTCATCCCCAGCGAGATGCTGGTGGTTAGACACTATCCGTCTATAGTACCCTGATAGAGCTTACACTCTATGGGAGTGTAGTGTATGGGAGTATGGGGTATGGGAGTATGGGAGTATGGGAGACTAGTGGGTTTTGTAAGTTATGGCAGTTTTAGAATATATGATTTTTAGTCTGGATCTAGTTCTTCTTTTATACTACCAGTAACTGAAGAAAGGGGGCCCTTCAATTACTTCATCTGCTTTCTACTCCTGATTTACTTGCTTTATGACTCTGAGCAAGTACTCCTTCTTCTGGTCTACAGTTTCATCATCTTTTAAGAATCAAAATTGAACAAATGACCTCAAAAGTCTGTTTCTTCTCTGTAATACAAGTCTTAGAGAATTATTAGGTTAAAATATATGAAGACACTTTCTAGGACAAAGTGTTGAATATTGGGGTTTCATATGATTAGTCTTGGAAACTGGATATCTTGTGAGACTAAAGATATTATATTCATTCTTGTTTCAAGAGGTGGTATTGCTATTAGATACTCTGAGGATATGTCATTCCTTTCTGTGTTTAGTAGCCTGAGATTCTGAGCTCTATTAGAACACAGTCTCCATTTTTCAGTATTTTATGCCCTTGTGCCTAGAAAAGTGCCTGACAAATACTAGACAAAGTAAATGTTTGCTGAATGAAATTGTGAATGTTGTGACTTAAAATTATTAAATTCTCCAGAATTATAATTATTAATAATGATGATAATCAGACATGTTGAAATATTACAGTAGATAATACCAAAGGTGAAATTTCTGACAGCTCTGTTAATGGGAAGGTGACAAGTTAATCTTAGCTAAAATAATCAAAGGTGTGGCACAGCAGACAAAGAGGTAAAAGCTGTGTCAGGTTAGTACAAGGCTTAACATGCTTTATGAACATTGCTTTAAATTATATACATTTTGTAATTATAAATATGTCTAAAAACATAAAAAATCACGTTTAAAGAAAAATAATCTATAATTACAACCCAGAGAAAAAATAATAAAATTGGTGCCATATGTAATATGTTCTTATGCCATTATCATTTCCCCACGTCATTAAATATTCTTTGAAAACATTCTTTCATAAATTTATTTTTTTTGGTTGTGCATTATTTTACTTAATGTGTACAATGTGATGATTTAATGTATGTATACATTGTGAAATGTTACACAATCATGTTAATTATATATCCATCTCCTTAGTTACCTTTGTGTGTGTGTGTGTGTGTGTGTGAGAGAGAGAGAGAGATGAACACTTAATATCTACTCTTCTAGCAAATTTCAAATAGGGAGTAATTTATAGTAATTATTAGGTATAATAACTAATGTTATACATTAGACCTCCAGAACTTATTCACCTTATAACTGAAAGCTTATACCCTTTGACGAACATTTCCCCATCTCTCCCCAGCCTCCCAGGCCCCCAGCCCTTGGCAACCACTGTCTACTCTCTGGTTCTATGAGTTTAACTTTTTAAAGGTGACATAGGTAGGTGAGATTATACAGTGTTTGTCCTCCAGTGTGTCACTTAACATACGTTTTACAAGTTATCCACATTGGAAAAGCAACAGATTTTCCTTCTTTTCTATGGCTGAATAAAATTATATTATATGTGTATTTATAAATGTGTATATATATATATGTGTATATGTATACATATACATATATACGTACACACACACACACTTTTTTTTTCTTCACTTTTTAAAATTCATCTGATGGTGGACACTTACGTTGTTGCCATATCTTACCTATTGTGAATAATGCTGCAATGAATATGGGAGTGCAGATAACTCTTTGAGATACTGATTTCATTTCCTTTGACTATAAATCCAGAAGTGGGATTACTGGATCATATGATAGTTTTAGTTTATTGAGGAAACTTCATACTAATTTTCATAATGACTATACCAATTTACATTCTTATGAACAGTGCCCAAGGGTTTTCTTTTCTTCACATCTTCACCAACAATTGTTATTTTTTACTTTTAGATAGGTATTCTGATAGGTAAGAGGTGATATCTCATTGTGGTTTTAGTTTGTGTTTTCCTGATGGCTAGTGATGTTCAGCACCTTTTCATCTTCCTGTTGACTGTTTCTATGTCTTCTTTGGAAAAATGTCAGGTCCTATGCCCAATTTTAATTGGATTATTTGATTTTTTGATATTAAGTTGTAAGAGTTTTTTAATATATTTAGGATATTAAACCTTTATTAGATATATGGTTTGTAATTTTTCCCCATTTCATAGGTTGCCTTCTCATTTCATTGACTGTTTCCTTTATTGTACAGAGAACCTTGGTAGACTGATGTAATCCCACTTGTTGATTTTTGCTTTTCTTACCTTTGTATTTTGGTACCATATCCAGAAAATAATTGAAAAGACCAGTGTCAAGGAGATTTTCCCCTAAGATTTTTTCTAGGAGTTTTATGGTTTCAGATCTTGCATTTACTTTTGTGAGTGTTATAATTATAGGGTTTAATTTCTTCTACATGCGGATATTCTGTTTTCTTCTACATGTGGATATTCTGTTTTCCCAACAGCACTTATTGTTTTGGCCCATAGGGTTGTTTGTGGTTCCATATGCCTCTTAGAATGCTTTTTTCTATTTCTATGAAAAACATCATTGAAATTTTGATCAAGATTGCAATGAATCTGTAGATTGTTTTAATAGTATGGTCATTTTCACAATATTAAATCTTTGAATCCATGGACATGGAGTATCTTTCATTTATTTGTGTCTACTTCAGTTTCTTTCATCAATGTGTTGTAGTTTCCAGAGTACAGATCTTTCACTGCCTTGGTATTAAATTTATTGCTAAATATTTTATTATTTTTGTTGCTATTGTAAATGGGATTGTTTTCTTAAATTATTTTTCAGACAGTTCCTCGTTGGTATATAGAAATGCAATTGATTTTTGTATATTGATTTTATATCCTGCAACTTTACTTAATTCACTTACTCTAATTTTTGTTTGTGTGTTGTGTGTGGAGTCTTCGGGGTTTTCTATATATAAGATCATGTCATTTGCAAAGAGAGACAATATAACTTTTCTTCTTATGATCTGGATGCCATTTATTTCTTTTTCTTGACCTGTTGACCTGTTGCTCTGACTAGGACTTCCAGTACAATGTTGAATAGAAGTGGTGAGACTGGACACGCTTGTTTTGTTTCTGATCTTATAGTAAAAAATTTCAGCTTTTCACTATTAGTATGATGTTAGCTGTGGGCTTGTCATATGTGGCCTTTATTTATTTATCTTAAAATGTATTTCTTTATCTTTAAATTTTTTTTTAAATTTTTGTGTATTTGAGAGAGAGAGCACACATGCTCAAGGGGGGAGTCAAGGGAGGGTCAGAGGGAGAAACAGACTCCCTGCTGCGCAGGGAATGGCATGCAGGGCTAGATCCCTAGTTCATGACCTGAGCCAAAGGCAGGTGCTAAACTGACTGAGCCACCCAGGTGCCCTGAAATACAATATAATGTTATCTTAGTTTCAGGTGCACAACATAGTTATTCAACATTTATATACATTATGAAATGCTCACCACATTAAGCCCAGTTGTCATCTGTCACAATACAGAGTTATTATAATATTATTGACTATATTCCCTGTGCTTCTTTACATCCCAAGACTTACTAATTTTATAAGTGAAAGTTTGTACCTCCTAATCCTCTTCACCTATTTCACCTGTTCTCCCACCCCCTTATCCTCTAGAAACTATCATTTTGTTCTTTGCCTTTGTGAGTCTGTCTGTTTTCTTTGTTCATTTGTTTTGTTTTTAGATTATATCTATAAATAAAATCATAATGGTATTGGCCTTTTTCATTCTGACTTATTTCAACATTATACCTTTCAGGTCCCATCCATGTTACTGCAAATGTAAAGGTTTCATTCTTTTTTAATGGCTGAATAATATTCCATTATATACATACGCACCACATTTTCCCCCCACTTATTCATTGATACACACTTAGGTTGCTTCCATATCTTGGCTACTATAAATAATGTTGCGATAAACATAGGGGTACATATATCTTTTCAAGTTGGTGTTTTTGTTTTCTCCAGGTAAATATCTAGAATTGGAATTAGTGTATGCCAACAGACACATAAAAGATGCTCAAATAATCATTATTGAAATACAAATCAAAATCACAATGAGATGTCACCTCATACCTGTCAGAATGGCTGGTACCATATATAGCCTTTATCATGTGAAGGCACGTTCATTCTATACATAATTTGTTGAGAGTTTTTATATGAAAAGTTGAATTTCATCAAATGTTTTCCTACATCTGAAATGATCATATGATTTTAAATTTTTATTCTGTTACTATTTTCACAAATAAATGAAAGTAATGACTAGTACAATTAACTCACTTATTTTCATCATCCAGGTTCAGCATTTATTAAGCTTTTACATCATTTGCTTCATCTGTCTTTCTTTTTTCTTTGTTGTCATATTTTAAAACTAATTCAAGAATTGAGCCACTTTTCTATATATGTTCTAGAGTTTTCCTTTATGTAATAAGAGCATTTTATATAGCCATAATGCCAACAAAAATTTTTAAGTAAAGCTCTAAGATCACCTAGTATTCATTACAAAATTGAATTGCTTTACCTATCTCAAAAATGTCTTTTTGACAGTTTCTTTGGGTCACAATCCAAATAGTAACTGCATATTACTTTTGGTTGTTTGGTCTCTTAAAATCTCCCTTAACCTGGAAAATCACTCTTCCTTTATTATCTTGCTATTGACTATTCCAGAAGAGTTAGTTCTTATGTGGAGTATTTTACATTTTGGGTTTATGTGTTTATATCCTTGATATCATTTAACTTTTTTTTTTATTGTTTTAGTATAATCTATAAATGGAAGTTAATGTCAGAGGCTTCAGCTTCAGGTTTAACTATTTAAGACTGATTTTCCTATTGAAGTTCTCTGTCAACTTTTCATACAATATTTTATCTGTTGATAATCATTAACTGAAATAATTATTTTATTAGAATTGCAAAATATGGTTTTTATGATTTTATAATTTCTCCTACACTTATTAGCTAGAATTCTTTGGTTAAAACTTCCCACCTTCAGCTAGAAGTTATCAGGTATTTTGAAACAAAGTTTGTGAGAGGAAAGGTGAGTTAAATATTTAATGATTCTATTTTACTTGCCATTTTTCAGTTTCAAGAAATAGTATGTTAGGTACCTCTGATTCTTATTTCCATTATCCTATAGTATTATAAATAAGTTTGGAAATGCTGCTGATAATAATTATAATTATAGGGGCGCCTGGGTGGCTCAGAGGGTTAAGTCTCTGCCTTCAGCTCAGGGTCCCAGGGTCCTGGGATCGAGACCTGCCTTGGGTCTCTGCTCAGTAAGGAGCCTGCTTCTCCTTCTCTCTGCCTGCTACTCTGCCTATCTGTGATCTCCCTATCTCTCTGTCAAATAAATAAAATCTTAAAAAAATAATTATAATTATAGAGTAAACTTTAAGGTTTATTCTCATAGCTCCATTTCTACTTAGGATCTATATTCTTCAAATCATGTATGGTCATGCTATAAAATCACTTGAAATTTTTTTTGTATGATTAAATTTATTTCAATTTAAAATTTTTAGGTATTTTTTCCTTTTATATAATTTTATTTTTGAAAATGTAAATACTTGTATTTCTTATGTTTAAACTGTATAGCAAGTTGTATTCAGAGAAGGCTCACTTCTATTCCTATCTCCTATATCTTATTCCCATTCTCTTCATAGAATAACCATTATAGTCAGTTTTGGTTTATTTTTCTGCTATATTCAAAAATAATATATTTTTTTCTCTTTCTTTTTACAAAAGTGAGCATTCCATTCATTGTATTCTAAGATTCACTTTTTTTCAGTTAACTATGTATCCTGACAATCACTCTCTTTTCCAGTGTACAACAGTGGTTCTTAACTGGGGGGAAAATCTCCCCCCCATCTCTAGTTGATATTTGGTAATGTCTGAGAAATTTTGGGATGTCACAAGTTGGTTGAGAGAATTGTTATTGGCATCTGGTGGGTACAGGCCACAGATGATGCTGAATATCCTACAATGCACAAGAAAACCACTCCAACAAGGAATTTTCTGGTTCAAAATGTCACTAGTGCCAAGATGGAGAAATCAAGGTTTATAGTAACCTGTTTTAATGTCCTCGTCTGTCAACTTACAACATCTGTGTCACCAAGAAGTCTCTTTTTATTAAGTAACGTTTTCCTTCATTAGGGAATCATGATTTCCTGCTTATTTACATTCTAGTACTTTTAAAAATTGTGTACTTGACTGTGTGGCTATTTCATTACATTGAATCTGGAATATATTCTCTTCCTTTATTAGGTGCTGAATGTTTTCCTGGAAGTTGTGTAAGTTGCTTCCTGACTTCATTGATCCTGTCAAGATAGGTTTTAGATTGTGTTAGAATTTACCAGTATAATTTTTGTCCTTAGTTCTGTAACACAGCTCTTGATATAGGTTTTGATCCTTATTTCTGAGTTATGACTTTTTAGATTGTAACTAAATTTTCTTGGTTTGACTTCTCCATTCTACCTACCCCAAAGCAGCAATATCTTCCAACATTGTACATGCTCTCATATCTTTCTTCAAATTTCTACTTCCCGGTTAGGATGATCAAATTCATCCTGGTTTGTCCAGGACTATCCCAATTTTAAAATTGAAATCTCCAGGTTCTGGGAACTTCTTCAGTACTAGGAAACCTGAGATGGTTGGCTATTCTGTTCCCAGGGACTGCCCTCTGTTACAACTAGAGATTGTAATGTATACCTGCACTGTCTAGCCCTCAATCAAGGACATAGGAGAGCTTTCCACTGTAGGTTTCTGGAACCCTTCCCCTGTGCAGCTCCCTTGCTGCTATTCTTCAATAAAAATTCTAGAAACCTCAACAACCCAAACTCGGTAAATTATAACTACAAATTTTCTAAAACCAGAAAAAGACTCTAACTGACAAATTCAAGAGTCACCACAAAGCTCAAATAGGAAAAAAAGAAAGTGAAGAAAAAAGCAAAATAAATCTTTCCCTAGATACATGGTATAATTGTTCAAAATCAAAGGGGGTTTTTGATTCTTTCTTGGTATTTTCATCTCTCTATTTATATTGTCTACCTATATTTGCATGTTTCTCACTTCAGCCTTAGAACCCTTAGCATATTAGCCATGGTTATTTTATTTTTTTTTAAGATTTTATTTATTTATTTGACAGACAGAGATCACAAGTAGGCAGAGAGGCAGGCAGAGAGAGAGAGAGGAAGTAGCAGGCTCCCTGCTGAGCAGAGAGCCACTGTGGGGCTTGATCCCAGGACTCTGGGATCATGACCTGAGCTGAAGGCAGAGGCTTTAAACCACTGAACAACCCAGGTGCTCCAGCCATGGTTATTTTAAATTCTGGGTGTGAAATTTTTTAACTCTACCATATTTGAGTCTTATTCTGTTACTTTCTTTGTCTCTTTAGACTATTTTTATCTCACCTTTTAGTATGCGTTATACTTTTTTACTGAAAGCTGGACATGATGTATTAGGTAGTAAGAATGAGAGTAAATAGGCATTTAGTTTTATGTTTATCTCGGTAAGAAGATGGCTTATGGTATATGGAGTTGGGTATTTTCCTTCCCATAGATTGGTTGGGCTTTGGTAAAGTAATTTCCTCTGAGAGCAGGCAGAAAACAGAATGTTCTGGAAATATCTACAAAAAAAAAAAAAAAAAAAGTTACTTCTCCCCCCTGCAACACACACCCTTCTAGAGTTATAAAAGGTTCTTTTCCAACTTTTCAATGACAACTGGGAGATGTTCCTATAGCTAAACCTCAAAAAATGTTCCTCCTCACAAAACAACAAACAAACAAACAAACAAACTTGCCTCTGAAGTGTTTATATTCAAATCTGTAGCAGTTGTTCAATTGCAATTTATATTTTCTTACCAGTTCCTGGCTCTAGCAAATTCTGCTTCTGTTAAGCTTTGATTATTTGTATTTACTTGTCTCTCCAGTTTTCAGAGCATCAGTTTGCTCTATGACCTCAACTGTCTGATAGATCTAAAAAAAGTTACTGATTTGCACTTTGGTTAGCATTTACTTGTGAGGATGGGAGTGACAACTTCCAAGCTGTTTACGTGTCAGAGGCTGGACATGACTTTCTTTACTTTTCAGACTTAGTGTTAGGTTGTATTAGAATGGTCTTTTTCTTTTTTGGTGGGGGAGTGTGGAGATTCAAGTTATTTATTTGTCTTTGACATGAAAGTGGGAAATATGGGTGGAGGAGAGAGAACAAGAGGGGAACCAGCTAGGTGCTTAGATTTTTGTCAAGTCAGAATGAGAACAGCAGCTGGCCTCACAACAGGAATCTGGGTCCCCACAACAACGTAGCAACTGAGACCAGACCAGAAGCATCTTATTGAAGCACCATATTCTACTAAGTCTTATTCGAAGCTAAGCAGACCTAAGCTTATACTGGAAAGTAACACTATCTGGAATATTTTAAGAGCACAGAGATGAATTGACTCATAGCAAGTCAGCCACAAGGCAAGCAGCATGGGCTAAGATAACATAGGAGCAGAGCTCAGAGATCAGAAGGCTTCTGTTTCCTCCCTGGACTTGACACAGAATGGGTCTTTTTCATATTTGCCATTATACTTAGGATGTGGTCTTACTTGAAGGACACAGATTCTATGGGATTTCAGGTGAAAACCTGGAGTGTTCTCCAAAGATTCTATACCCTGGCTTGAATTAAATCTCATTGTCTTTTCAGTGCTGTGTGTCTCTGAAATCTCTGCTTATCTTTTGAGCTTTCCATCTTCTTTAATCCACATTTTAGGATTTCCAGAGTTTTGCCAGAGTGATTACGTTAGGAGTTGGCCATGGGCTGGAGTGGGATTGTTACACTGATCTTTACTCCCACACCCTCTGAGACTGTTACTCTCTATATGGGCTCTGTTTTCCTGCAAAGTAGTTTTTGTATCTGGGGAGAAAACCAGTGTGGCAGGGAGGAGGGTCATTTCATGAACTTCCTTTCTGGCAAGGAATGCAGTGCAATGCTGGTTTCTTTCTGATGTATGAAATCAGTTGTTTTTATATATTTCTTGAAACTTCTATTTTTTAATAGTGATGATAGGCATGATGGGGAGTAAGTCCAATACTAGGTATTCTGTCTTTTCTAGCCACCCGAACATGTAAATGATAGTTTGTTTAAAATGCAGAAACCAAGGCAGATAACTTATCCCTTTGACACTTTGAAGATAGTAGTTCTAGTAGATTAGGATTATGAAGGCTGGACTTATCATATTTGTATAATTTATGAAACCGCTGAACTAAGAATTATCATTTAATTTGTTTTTTCAGGTTTTTCCAAGTTTTGGGGTTTTTTCTTCTGCACAATGAATATACAAATACTTCACATGTTTACCTGTAAATGAGTAATATTAGGTAATTATTTTAAAAGGCAATGGAACCTATACATATCTCTATTTTTAGAATGTACCAGTTCAAAATACTCAGTATTTTCTTTTTGGAGATGTTTTTCTTTCAACTTCCCATTTTTGGAAATTTATGTTAACAAAGTTTCACTTTCCCAGTTTGGACTTTTCAAAAGTCAAAATTATTACAAAGGTGTTCATCTGAACAATGGTAGCTGTCATTTATTGAAGCCTTACTTATTAAAGTCGAAGATACCCTTCCAAACAGTAGTGTAATTAATTTACAGAAACTCAGTTATATCTGTATTGTGGGGTGAATTTGTGTCCCTCAAATTCATATGTCCACGTCCCAAACCCCAGCTCTGCAGAATGTGACTGTATTCACAGACATGTTTTTTAAAGAGGTGAGTCAGCTAAAATGAGATCTTCAAGGTGTACTCTAATCCAATGACTCAAGTATAGAATAAGATATTTAGGCAGAGACATGTATAGAGGAGAAATGATGTGAAGGTGGGGAGATGACCATCTGCAACTTAAGGAGACAGGCTAAGAAATGATCCTTCCCTTATGACTCTCAGAAGGAACTAAGTCTGCTATAATTTTAATCTCAGACTTCTAACCTCCTGAACTGTGAAAATAAAGTTTTGATGTTTAAGCCACCCAGACTGTGGTACTTTGTTATGGCAGTCCTAGGAAACTACACAACTAATACGACTTGCTTAATGAAAACTTAAAAAGAAAAGTAAAGAAGAGATAAATTTGTGTGTAATTAGAATACACTAAAACTATATTTTATATATCACTATATAGGATTCACATAAAATTATGTATATTGTGATTTATGGCAGTTTTTTGTTTAAAAATTACTATATCATTTGTCCCTATAATCTGACTTAGGGCTATAGCTACCAATTAAAATACAGTTGTACTTTATTTCATTTTATCATTATAATAAATCCATAAGTCATATAGTACTATTCCCATTTTATAAATGAGGAAATAAATCCAGAGCATTTGACTTATTGCCCATGCTAACAGAATAAATAACTGCCAAAGCTGATATTTCAACCTGAATTTTTCCTAATCCCAGGCTAAATCTCTTAACTGTTACACTTTACTGAATTATGGCTCCTTTCTTGTTCTTTTCACAGCCAAATTTTAGAAATTACCTCTTTTAATAACCACCCCCACTATTGTTTTCTTTATAATCTAGAATCTAAAGTTCTTTCTCTTTATACTTATTAGAAGAAAGCATTTTTTCTAGGCAATTTAAGATTTCTATTTTGATTTTGTCACATTTCATCTTCCTTTGCTATTTGTACTGCTAATCATAAATTCTTTCTTGAAATTCTTCATCTTTTAAATATTCCCCTTTCTTCTGCATATTTTTTAATGGTACCTTTGCTTTTCCTTCACTGATATTTCTTTTTAAAAGTTTCAAACATTAACTTTGGAGAAACCTCAAAGCTGAGTCCTCAGTCTCTTCCATTCTTCCTCTGAACTTATTCCCGAAGAAAGCTTTTCTGACTTCACTACTAATGTTCTCTCCTTTACCCTCAAATATTAAACACCTTAGAGAACCCTATACTTACCTCTATTCTCAATTTCCTATTGACTGTGAGAACTAATGTCTTGGAATTCTCTCCTCTGTGTCATTTTCAAGATAATTTTTTTAACCAACTTCTGTCACAAACACAATGTTTCTCTAGGTATTTTTGGTTTTTGTCTTGTCATTGTTATATTTTGGCCACATTCTTTATATAACTAGTCTGATAGAATATGGGCAAAACATTTACTAAATATTAAGCTCTCTTCTGGGCCCTGGAAATGCACTGTTGATTAAGTGACAGACACTCTCTGTGGTTACCACTAGCAAATTAGAGATTGGGTCTCTCTGGAGGAGGATGAAATAGAAAAGATACCCCCTACCTCAAGCTGATGTATTACTAAAAACAAAACAAAACAAGAAAACAGACAAAGGCCTACCCTGGCAAAAGCTTATCAGATGGATTTCAGCTTCTCCACTTGCCACCTCAGATGTGTGATACTTTGTGGAGCACTACCTTTATAGTCTATTCAGATGTCATTCTTACAGACTCATGGGCTTTATCTTTCTGGCTCACCATCCTAATCAGTTACCTAATCTTATTTGTTCTTGCCTTTCCAATTTATTTTCCCTTTGTCTCCTGCCATAATATTCTAGTCTTTGTTCTCTCTAGTTCACCTTATCCAATTCTGAGAGACTATTCTAAGAATGCTTTTATAAACGTTTCCTATTCTTTATCAAGCCAAACTTCTCAATTTGTCTGTCTTGTCTGTCTGATCCTATCTTTACTCTGACACTCATTTTTCCTGAGTCCTTAATTTTGAATTACTCTGAGAATGATCTTCACTCCTTACTAGATTGTCACCCTTTAACCCTGGTGAATCTTTTTATGTTTCTTTTCCATCTGGATGCTCTGCCCTGCTTTCCTGGAATGCTTCCACTTGCCTTGCCCTCCATTATTTCAATTCAATGCACATTTTCTTCAAATGTAGAAGGCAACTCTCTTTGCCTTGAAAATTTCTTTTTCACTTTTTGAAAATACAGTCCTTATCAGGAATGTTATTTATTTAGAATTACTTTAGACGTATAGGGTCTTATTTTCTAGATTCAAAGCATGAGGAAATTATAGATTGTATTTTATTATTCTTTGTTGTGGCCTCACTAGTTCAGAGCTCAGCAATTTGTAGGACCCATGCATGTACTAAATAAATACCTCTGTTCTGTTTAACGTTCTCAAGTCATACAAAATACATCATAGTTTCCTCATCTAAAAATAAAAAAGAAAATATCCAAATCTCAAAACTTTAAGCCACCAACAAGCTTAGTGAAAATAATGGCTATTGGGTCTTAATGTCTGCCTAATTCTCTTAATTATTGTCTTGAGAGAGGGTCTGAAACTTTAATAAACAGTGGGATGTTAATGCCTTTAGTCCTCAAGTAAATGTAATGGTTGGCACTTGGAGAAGGTGAAAAGGTGAGGGAGTATCAGACCTGAGAACATTATGCATGCTCTCTTTTTCTGACCTCATTCTTGCAGTTTTGTTCTGGGACCCTCTTTCAAACCATCCTCTATGCCCATCAAAACCACCTTCTTCCGCCTATGTTCATAGGTGTAAATGCATATCCCCATACAGGAATGGGGAAAAAGACCAATGAAATACTTAGGATGTTGCAAGTAATGTTCACTTTTGACTAGGGAGAATAGGAGTATGAGATCTTGATTTTCATCTTTTCCTTAGCCCTGCTCTACTTAGGCCTCCTAATACACATGTTGGTAGATCCTAGAAAAATGAGGGAAGAAACATGATCACATAAACATTACACATTGCAGTCTTCAATTTTCTGGACCTTTGTTCCATTTTATTATTAGTATTCAGTGCATAGACTCTTCTCACTATAAAATAAACAGTTAAATTCTAAGTCTATAGAATAAAGCACAACATGGTCTGTAAACTCATAGAGACTGCAGAAATGATTCAATACCCAACCTACTTAAAATTTTATATTGGAGATTTACAAAGCTTAATAAGTAATGACAAAGTTCCTTCCAGCTAAAAATTGCCATATTGATAAAATGACAAGGATGGTAGAGGTGATGAGGACAATTATTAATTAATCAAGTTGTTGTTAAATTTAACTTAATCATAGCTCTGTGTGCTGTCTCAGAGGCAAAATTATCATACCCCGTTTTGTGTAGTCTTAAACTAGCCTGCTAAAAATGTAAAGATGAATGATCTGGAAATTACTAACTTTATTTGTTTCCTAGGTCTCCCATAACAAATTTCCACAGGCTGGATGAGTTTAAAATGCTGACTCAGCTTTGGGGTTAGAGTAAAATGCAATAGTGGTTTAAAGAACTATGTGACACTGGAGAAATAGACAAATAACAGAGCGTATTTGTATATCTTTACTTTTATTCAAATATAGATAATAGGAAAATAAGACATTCAGATTTTTACACTTTTTCACTTAATGTGCCTTTTTCATGTGTTTTTTGCTTATTGGTGGATAAAATAATATTGCTTTCTTCAAGACAAAAAATAAGTTATACTGTGAAATATTTATTTAAAAAATAAAATGGTATAGAATCTATGTTTTTATATCATTTTTATGAACTCTGAAAGTTTTCACTTGTATAGCTTCTTTTATGAAAGCCTGTGTAATAATAGGATACAAAGGTATTAATATAAGTATTTGTAGTATATGATATAATTATTTCATATGTATCAGTCTGATATTCTTAGCAACTATATTGAAGAAAGAGGACTTGTAATTTACATACTTAGAACTCTTTCTGTGATATAACACAATGTTGAGAATAAAATACATGCTCAAGAAAAGCAATAATTTGTCTTTATTTTTAATTACCATTAAGATGTCATTTAACTTATTTGTTTGCAAAGAAAACTAAACATCTTACTTAAATATTTACTGATACTTAAAATATAACATGAGCAATGGGTTGACAACCCAGTGTGGTCTCAGTCCCATATTATTATTTCTCCTCTTCAGCAGATTGAGAGTAGAACTGAAAACAAATAATTATGTTCATTATCATTATTTAAGAATTTAACACACTGTTTCTAGGTTGGCTTTATTTTGGCTTTTAGGCTTTAAAATAAATAAAATGTCTTTGTCTAACTCTTTCTGAGAGGACCATCTATCAGTATTTAATTTGACCAGCCAGAAAAAACATTAACATAACATAAAACAATTTATGAGACTGGCTTAGTCTTGGATTTCCTTATTAGATGTAGTTTAAATTTATCAACAAGAATATTATGTGTACGTGTTTGTTATCTTAATAATTCTAATTAACTTTTGTAATTGCTGAGAATCTGCAACTGATGGAGTATTTCTATTTTTTATTGTTATAGTTCTCAACAACCAGCAGAGAAATTAATAAAATAAGCCTATGAAAAATGAAACAATGCAGGCCAAGGAAGTTTTCCTTCTCATTAGAGAATATAAAAATCACCGACAAATATTCTATATATAAATATTTGAAAAGAACCCAGAGTCCCAGCAAAGCTATATGAAAATATGAGATAGCTTTAAAATATTACATATACACACATATATATACAAATATGTGTATATGTGTGTGATTTTTTTAGCACTTTTATTTATTAATTACTCTGGTGTGTGACTCTTCTGATTAATAGGTTTCCTCTCCTTTGCGCTTAATTTACCTTTCTCTAGTCATACAAAATACATACATTATAGTTTCTTCATCTAAAAATGAAAGAGATAGTCTTAAAATCTCAAAAAATTTAAGCCACCAACAAGCTTAGTGAAAATAATGACTGTTAGGTCTTGCTATAATCTTGGCATAATTAGCATGGATTGTAAAGATGCATACACTGAACTGAGCTACATAAATGATTCATATTAATTTCAATTTCAGTCTCAAAAAGCAATATGGTATTGCTCATTTACTGAGTTTTCATGTTACAAAGCCATGATCACAATTAGTTTCTAGTAATATTGGGACTGACAGGTTTTGAAAATAGATATTTTCTGGAGATGACATCTGTGGGCCCTTTGCCACATTTAATGATATGGAATATAATAGTAAAGAAAAGAAAAACAGCAAGAGATTATCTATGTGATTCAACTAAAAAAAATTTGATTGTCATATGATTTGCCCTAGAAACATGAGTTATAGCAAATTATTAATTTAAAATAAAAACTTACTAAGTATTTTACATGTTACATGATTTTGTAAATATTGGGTAATTTATCAGTTAAATATATATAAAAATGGAAGAACTACTGACCCACCTTATTCTTCAGGAAGTGCCTAATAAATTATGGTAGTGAGAATTGGCTGTGTTTATTTTTCTCCTTATAGGAATTGGTTGGCTAGTCATTATTTATCTTCTATTTTCAAGGTACACAGCCACTAAAATATGTTTCTTAATGTGCAGAGAAGGAGAGAAAATCCTGGGCCTATGAAAGATAGGGAGATGAAATGCAAACTGCTGTATAAATCTGAGGTATTCAAAGGAAATGATTAAATGAAAAATATCTTAGTCTCTAGATAGAGAAAATATTAAACTCTATCCTGAAAATATGAAATTATATAGTCATTGGACTGAGCAATATATAGGTTTCAATTATTAAGTGTTTACTGTATCCATTTTGTTCATTAATCAGTTATGATGAGGTAATATAAAAAATGGTCTCATGCTCATGATACCTTTTGGTCATTTGACATCATTAACACAATAGGAAATATTGAGACATAGCCCTTCAAACACTTCTAGTGTTCCAAAAGAGAAACAACCAATATAAGTTAGATTTTTCTGACAAGATAAACAACGGATTTTCCATACTAATACAATACCTAAGAGATAATAGAATTGATATGATTAATATAATTAAGATAGGAGGAAAGTTATAAACCATGAGAAAAGAATGTAAAAAAAGAACAGACCTTATTTGAAAATGTATCTAGACTCTAGATATGAAAATAAACAGATAAATAGGAAAATAATCCTGAATTCTAGAAATGAAATTTATGGATATTAAATTAAAGAGGAATACTGAAGTTCATCAGAGATACATTGCAAAGTTTTAGCATAAGTCTGATAGAATTCCACAGGGAAAGAATATAGAGAATGGGAAAGAGAATATAATTAAGGAATTGTGAGAATTTCTACATATTGAAAAGACACAATTCAGAAACAGAAAAGAAGAATCTAGTGCAAGAAGGAATTGGTAAATAAATTGTTTTTCTAAACAACTTTGATTTAACAAGATATTATATATTGAATTAGAACTATATTATGGAATAGAAATAATGACTCCTTTGGAGAGTGTAAATGGGTCACAAAATATTGGACAACACATGTATGAGAATATAGTAACAGGCATGCAAATGTTATAATATTGTTCAGTAGGAGTTAGAGATCTTGATTAACTTTCGACAAGGTTAAATATTCATGTTGAAGATTAAGATTAAATACTACAAGGACATAAATGCAATGTAAAACCTACAAACTAATGGGAGAGAGTAAGCAATATTTGATTAATAAAACAGAAACTGGGATGAACAAAGAAAGTGTGACAAATAGAAAAGTGTGACAAATAGAAAAAACAGAAGAATGAAGTAAATTCATAATTAAGGAACCACAATAAATCCAGTGTCATTAAATCCATTAGAGTTTTAAATTTATCGAACTTTAAGTTGAATAAAAACAAAATTCAAGCTTACATTTAGAAAAAAATCAGCTAAGGTATATGTAAAAGTAAAATCAGTATTATGAGATAATGGTCAGTAGTTTGATGCACTTAATAACATAGCTTCCAAATATATAAAAAGTTAACATATGCAAAGCAAAACAAAAGCTAAATAGGCCAAAAAGAGAATTTCAACCATTATAAAATTTTTATTATTGTGAAGATGTCATCTTCTAACCATAATTAAATAAAGTTAATAAAAAAACAGGAAAAATTAAAGGACTTTTTATGTTTTAATAATTTATTTATCAGTTGATTAAATTTAAAACTGCAGCATCTTGTAAAGCTAGAAAGTAAGGAAATGTTTAAAAATTATGATGGGTGTTTGTTAAGGGGATACATGAGCCAACTGAAAGAGCTCCCAATAGCCAAAGCTGGGGCAATTTGAGCAAGTTTAAGCATACAAAATAAGTACTGTTAAATTATAACACAAATATAACAAATATCCATGCATCCAAACAGTTGATATACATAAATGATTGAATAAATAAATTAATGGAGGAAATAGTTAAATCTCTCATGTAGAAAAATTACAAATAACTGTATAGATACTTCTTTATGAAGGTGGAACATGACTTCCCATTTCTTAATGATGAGATATATGTAGTGACTTCCCTCCACAGTACAGAAGGGAAAGGGAGAAAAAAAAAACTTAACAGTAGAGAAATTTGATAAACATCATCGCAGTCCATTGATCATATTATCATCAGTGATAAGTCAAGTTCATACTATGTATTTTTGGTATATGATGAGAATATCATTGGGTCTTGCTTATTATTAATTCTGACATTTTTTGTCTTTTAAGTAGAGTGTTTTGTACATTAGCATTTAGTGCAACATTAGATATTGTTAGATTATATATAATTTTATGATTTATGTTTATCCTCTCAGTTTTATTTCTTTACTTTTCTGTTCCTCCTTTTCTGCCTTCTTCCTAGAATATTTAATTTAAAAATAATTATTTTAGTTCATACGTTGGCTTTTTAGCTATGCCAATTTGCTTATGTTTTTTTTTTAATATTTTTATTTATTTATTTGACAGACCGAGATCACAAGTAGGCAGAGAGGCAGGCAGAGAGAGAGAGGAGGAAGCAGGCTCTCTGCCGAGCAGAGAGCCCAATGCAGGGCTCGATCCCAGGACTGTGGGATCATGACCTGAGCCAAAGGCAGAGGCTTTAACCCACTGAGCCACCCAGGCGCCCCTGCTTATGTTTTAATATTGCTTTGAGTCCTTTCAAAGACTGAAGGGTCTATAATTTTACCCACTTTGCAAGCTAACAAATTAGCTTGCTGCAGTTTGATGGACACTTGCAGAAGACATGAAACTCCTGGGTCAGAGATAAGGAGTTCTTTATTACTGATAGTAGTAGCAGCCAGTGTATCAGTAATATCTTCCATGGCTTCTGAGGCTCATTTATCAAAAGGCAACATAAGAGAACCAGGTGACATCTATATACACAGTGATCTGCACAACAGATAATGAGCTCTCAGCTGATTATTTTATAATAGTCTATAAACCTGCCTGTCCTTTGCTTTGGAGGCTACATTATTTTCATTAGACTACAGTTATTATGCCTCCCTAGTGCTCCAGAAGGAAATAATATATATTCCAATCCTACTTGCTCTACAAATATATCCTTGAAAAGATAGACTAGAACAAAAGTCGATGGCACCTCAGCTTGCAATATATGCAGTAATGTGAGAGACCCAGAAAGAATTGCTTTCCAATGATGTGTATTCTTCACGTCTATTCATGAGGACATGTTCCCTTGAATACACTACACCATTGGCTACTCTGATTAATCTGACAGAGACTGGGACAGAATTTACTCAATTAATCTCATAAAGCATTTCATTACATTTACTGTGAAGAAGCAAGATGAGTCCTTTTGCAATATTAACCTTGACCATGTCCACAAACAACTGGATACATTTCTTACACCATCTGAGTCTACACTAGAAAGCCAGATGGCTTACTTCTTAAGCTTCTGTATTGGTTTTCCCACTTAGCTGGAGGTATTAATCTAGCAGGTTGTATTGCTGATTGCACAGTTTCTACTTGGCTTATAAGGTATAGATCTAGGGCCATTCTAGCACCCATTACAACCATGACCAGTAAGTTGAGACAGACTTGAAAGAATTTTAAGACCAAGTTTTATCCTTGATACCTTAAGCAAAAGTCAGGGAGAAATTCTTTATCACTTTTTCTAGTTGAATTACTCCCATTATAGGGATAACTGCCCTCAGAATATATATACATGACCAGTAATTCATCCCCCTGGGAAGCTTATTTTGCAGATATCTCTTAGTCATTTGAGGGCTATGTTATATACAGGGGTTTTGTTGTTTTTTGTTTTGTTTTGTTTTGTTTTTTAAGTGAGAAAGCATGAGTGGGGAGTGGGGGGTGGGAAGATAGGGAGGGGCAGAGGAAGACAGAGAGAATCTAAAGCAGGCTCTACGCCTGGCATGGAGCCCAAAATGGGGCTTGTTCTCACAACTCTGAGATCAGGGGCTCAGCTGAAATCAAGAGTCAACTGATTGAACCCCTGCAGGGATGTTCTTGTAAACACTTGAAAATATTTTGTGAGCACCCCTAAGATGCACAGTGACTATGTTTTCAGGAGGGAGGCAGTTTAATGGTTGGTTTCCACAGAAACAATATAGTTCCAGGGATGCACATGGAAGGAAACTGTTGTTAATAACTGTTTGGAACTGCACAATGTGAAAACATAAGTTAGGGATACAGGATTACAGTATGGCATCTTGGTTGGTAGGCAAACCTTAGGGGTTCTGAATTTGTTTCCACTTGTTGAGCCAAGTTGGTTGTTGTTTGTTGTTTGGAGAGAGTGGTAATCTAATGTGTGCTGTTTATCCACACAGCCAGATGATATTCACTTGTCCCTTAGAATAACTGAGTGGTGGCTATGGAAATGCAGAGGGGAATACATTCGGAATTGTTTATAGGTGTTTTTTCTTTTGTTCTGTTTTTTGAGATTGTGTGTGTATGTGCGTGTGTGTGTGTTTATTTTTCCTGTAGAATATGTGGGAGCTGGAACCAACAGAAATTGCTGTTTCTGATAGACTTCTAAGAGAATGAAAACCATATCATGGTCAAAATCATCCAGTGGTGGATGGTAGACCTAGTGGCTACAGTTTGATACAATTTGGAAGAGATTTCTCCATCATATGGAGATTTCCATAAGTCACTCTTTGAAGCAAAGATTTTCAGTGTCTCTTTGTCCTTTCATACCTATTGAATCCAGGAGGGATTCCCTCTCTGTGTGTCAAGATTGTAGTTCTTACACTGCCACACAGTCTGGGAGTCCCATACCAGTAGCTATAAACTTACCTTTTGTCCAGTCATCTCCTACTAACCTTCAGACTTTTAATCCAGAAATGTAAGTTAGGCATGGCTATTTAAGAAGAATGTCTGTGAAATAGGAGTTCTATTGAATTAGCAGCTTTGCTTCCTATAAAAGAGTAGAGGATAAAGCTTCCTCCCAAAAGATAGTTGCCACTTTTCTTATAAAGCCAAGATGTTTTGAGGGCCAAGCTGGCTTCACGCTTGAATATACCACTTCCCTTTGACAAATAAGGCTAATTAGGTCATTCTTATCTTGTTAGGTTTTCAATCCCAGCTGGCCTTCTCCAAAAGAGGATATCAAGCTGAGGAATCACAATGTTTCCACAGGTCACACAGTTTACACAAGAGCCCAGTGGCAACCTAATAGCTGAGCCACATCAGAAAGACAATGAGTCAAAGTGATGCCTCTGGGTGGAGGTTACCTCACTTTGCTAGGGTTTCCAATTGGTAATATCATCAGTGATGGAGACTGAAGGCTCAAAAAAAGTTATTAGTTTTGTGGCATCCCAGAGGTACTTTAGCATGAGTTTACATGTGGCTCTTCCCAATCAAAATGATCTCATCCATTATTATGAGTATGTACAGTAAAGGCATGTAAAATAGCAATAGTGTTTTCATATTTAGTAGTTGAAGCCACAACTATACATATATTAAATCAACCCAAAATGTTTCATCCATAAGGTTATATTAACTTCCTTTCCTATCTGAATTCTGCACAAATCCTTTTGCCAAATTCTGGGTATTCACAATGTGTGAGACTGGTAAGATGTCAGCTTGGGAACCCGAATCCAAAGGAGTTTGAGTCCTTTCTGTCCCCCACTTCTCCCCAGGATACTGTGATGTATGGATAACCTTTGGTCTTCTTTGAATAAAGGAGATCTCAGTACCACTGCTTAATCTTTCCCCTTAAAGCTGCCAAAGTCACATTAGAAGTTTTGGGAAGTATCAAGGAGGGTGGAGAGAGAGCATAGCTCCATTCCAGTAAATAACGGCCATTTAGTTTCAGTATCAAGTGCTCAGACAGCTGTTCACATCTTAAATCGTATCAATTTCTGATGGTTCTATTCACTCAAATCTCTATATTCTCATTGCTGACACAACTTATTTCCACTCTGAGGATTTTTTTGACTCACAAGCAGGTCTGGAACTAGATTGAGGTAGTGTTGTACTTACTTTGGGCAAAGGATTTGAGAGGTGCCAAAAGACTGAGAAGTTGAGTAATATTTTAAAGCAATGGAAAGTTGGAAAATTAATGCGAAATTCCGTGGTGAACAAAATATCAAAACTTGAGACACTATATGATCCCATACATGCATGATTCATCTCTCCTGCCCCACTCTCACGGACTTCTAGGATACTACCAAAGACACGAGACTCCTAGGTTAGAAACCATACCTTGTTCACTCAAATAGCATGAGCTTTATGTTTGCACCCCAGGTCCATGAGGGTGACGTGAAGGGGCCCAGGTGGGTGCTACACTTGTAGTAGATGGTGTTTGACACAGCTAAAGAAACTTGAGGCTAGAGAACCTAAATCTTTTATATTGGGCAGGAAGCACATCTGGCTTTTGTGTCAAAGGAGGATGGGACTTTTATTGCAGTGGATGGAAAATGAACTTGCCACTTACTCCAGAGGGAGACACTATCTCTATCTAGAGGCTGTGCACTGTACAAACATCCTCAGCATAACAGTCTGAGATAGAGGCCCCACTTACAGGACATGTAGAAATGCAGGTGATCCATGGAGAGTTGTCACCTAAAATACCCAATAAAAGATTAGAGTGGCTAACTTCTGAATCTGTATATGAAAAAAGTAGGCATAAAGAAATTGATTCTATTCAGTGCAATAGAAGAAGAGAAAAAACATTCAATAAAAACATATTTCCAATAGGAAGCAGAAATCTTAGAAAGAATTTAAAGATGTAGTTAATCCCAAAGAGTATGGCCAGATAAGTTTTGTGAAAGTGAGATATTCTTAAATTGTTAAAATAAAATCTAACTATATTCTCTTTGAAAGACAGAAACTTCCTTTTGTTCATTCCTTATGGTTTCTAATACCTATTTTTATTTAACAAACGCATACCACTTATTATTTCCCTGGCACAGTTCAAGGTGCTTTACAAATAAAAATTAATTCTTATAACAATCAAAACAGGTTATATTGCTACTATTACCCATTTGTCAATGAAGGAAAATGAGATACAAAGAGGTTAAATCAATTTCCCAAGGGCACCTGGTAGTAGATGATGAAGACAAAGTTGGAATCCTGACATTCTGGCTACAGGATCCTTTTGCATCATACTCTGCAGCCTCTGCAATTTTTCTAAATATACTGTTCCCATCCCCCATCCCACCCATGGCCTTCCCCAGTTTCTCCAAAACCATTCTATTATCTTAAAGACCTGAACTATTAATGTTGCCGGAGCACTGAAAATTGAAGAATTGAGAGTTTTATACCTGAGAACATTAATCACAAAGGACCAAGAGTAGCTATGTGCATATCAGATAAAATAGACTTGAGTACAGATCAAATAAAAATTAAACAATCTCTCAGGAGTAGGATAAATCATATTAAAAATTTACCAATAGAACATAAATTTTCTGAAGCTACACACAGAGTAATAATAATCCTCAAGATACATAAAGCAAAACCTAACAAAATTATTTGGTGAAATAGGCAAATTATTTGCCAAATAGGCAAATCTAAGACTATCATGGAAGTTGTTAAACTTGAATTTAGAGATTGAGGAATGCAGCATCTTACCTAGGGATGAGTTCTGTCAACTTTTATTTATCTGAAAATGTATTTATTTCATTCTCAGATCAGGAATATTATCACCAGATACAGAATATTTTTTAACTTTTTTTTTCATTATTTCATTAATTTCCGGCCTGCATTCTTTCTGAAAAGTCTAGTGATTCTCACTTATTCCTGTTATCATGTGGTCAGTGCCTCTTTTATTCTTTGAGCACTTAAAAGATTTTGTCTGTAACTTTGGTTTTTAGCAGTTTAACTATTATGTTCCTAAATAGTATTTATTTACTTATTTATCTTTTCATTTACTACTTGAGAGTCACTGTGCCACCTAGATATGTAAGTAGATATTTTTCATCATCATATTTGGAAAGGTCATGGCCACATTTTTTTTTTTTCAAATATGTTTTTCTACCCCAATCTCTCCTTTCCCTGAACCTCAATTATTGTCTCCTTCACTCAGCAGGATTCCCGTGCTGGCAAGGATAATAGCTTTCTGCGTTTGGGAAATTCTTCCCGCAACCCTCACTTCCTACAAAGAACTGAAGGATCATGAGGTTTACCTTGTGAATTTTCTATCTCAGGAATGGCAGACTTGTGCACTGGTTAGCTCCTGCCTGCACACAGTTAAACAGTTTGCTTATGTATTTTGCAAAGTTTCATAGTGTTTTGTTTTGTTTTGTTTCCTATGTTGGGAAGTTCAGTACTTAACCAATTACTGCTTCATGGAGGAAGATGCTTATTTTTTTGAGGAAGGAAAGTGGGTCAGTGTGGCTGGGGAATACTGGGTGAGGGAAATAGTCCTATGGGGCAAGATTAGAGAGACATGAGTGTTAAAGCATGTGTTTGCACGTCCAACTGTCAACTCCAGTGACATTGAATGTTTATTTTCTCACTCATATATGAACTCTGTCCCCTAGTTAAGCTGAAAGTTTGTGATTGATTGATATATATGTTTTTAGGATATTTTGGAGATACTTAAATTTATGCATTCACTATTTTCCTATGGGAACCCAGGAGTCTTGATTTAAACTTTGTAATAGATAATTATAATCACTTTGTGTTGAAATGTGGGGAATGATGCTGACAAAATGGGGAGGCTTAGAAAGGGTGGATATCAAAATTTCATCATCAACTGAGTGAAAGAATGGACATTATTAAATCTCACCTTTAACTGAGTGAAACAAAATGGAGGATTTTATTCACCAGAATTCCAGTGTCCTAACTACTAATAAGGATAAGAATCAGAAGGGGAGTTGGTTGAAACTTAGGGCTACCCATAGTGAGGAAACACACATGTTAAAGATCCAGCTTTTCAAAAGGGATTGTCACTAAGTGGTGTGCGCCTTTGGTCAAGAAGTGAACAAGGAACATTCTGGACATGAACAGAGGGAGTAGCAGAGAGGAAGAGATGTTTATCATCTCAGGAGTATGAGGCATAGGAGAAAGTCCAATGTTTCACCAAGTTGTATTGTGAGATGCTTTGTATAAACCACTGTGTCACCATTCAAAAACACCTACAGTAAACAGTTGCATTGTTTTTTTACAAAATGCTTGTCAGATTTGCATTTCAGGATGCTTGGTGGCTCCGTCGGTGAAATGTCTGCCTTTGGCTCAGGTCGTGATCCCAGGTTCCTGGGTTGGAGTACCACTTTGGGCTCCCTGCTCTGCGAGGAACATGCTTCTCCCTCTCCCTCTGATGCTTCCCTGCTTATTCTCTATCTCTCTCTGTTTGTAAAATAAATAAAATCTTCTAAAAAGTTTGCAATTCAAAATTTAAATATTTCACCATTCTGAGGCAAAATTTGAGGGAATTCAGCTATCTCTGGATTAAGTAAGAAATAACTGTATTCATATGAAATTCTCCCAAAACAAAGAAGGAGTTTTATAGAGCTTGTGATCAATACACTTAATTGTTTTGATTTGGGGGAAATAGGTGAATATAATTATCCTTAAGGAAACTTCTGATGAAAAATCTTATTTTATGTGGCACGTAATATTTCTTTGCCCTTTCTCATTTCAATGATAAAGGAAACAGGATTGTAATTGATAAGCATACAAAGTATCAACAGAAAGTTGGAGATACTAATAGGAACCTTATAAGTATTACAGTGACATTAAATAACCTGAATAAAAAACATGAATTTTGAGAGTCTATTCATTAAATAAATTCATTAAATACATTCTTTCCTAAAGACTTTATGTCCGAATATCATTACAATAGGAGTTAGGGCTTCAAATTCATGAACTTTGGAGGGAAGCAAACGTTTAGTTCATAACAGTCTCACAACAAAACCCACCTGTCCTAGGTACAAATCCTTTACCATTCTCCATCAGAAAAACAAAATAACAAATATTTCTCAAAATACTTGTTTTGTGCTACTTTCCATTTACTGCCTTGTTCTTCCCTTCCATTTATTTTTCAAATGTCCTATAACTTGAAAACGTTCACAGTCCCTACTCATGTACCTTTCATTTGCTCCTAGGCCAGTCTGGCTTGATCTCCATCTAAGCCACCAGTGACCTTCATGTTGCTAAGTCCACATTCTTCAGTCTTCCTTTGACTTAATCACTTTTTCTATCTTGAAACACTTTCTTCCTGTGGCTTTTGTAATACCAGACAAAACCTTTTCTTCCCCCTCTATGTCCCAGATGATTCTTTGTTTTTGAGATTAAGAAGCCGTTTTATTAAACTATATCATGCGAACATATGCAGGCATATGAAACCACAGTTAACCTGATTCCTTTATTTGTATCACTTTTTTATGTGTATCACAGGAATCTTTCTTTGAGTCATTTTCAGTTCTTTAAAACCACTTTGCTGAAGGCGTATCTGGGGTGACTCACTTGTTTGAGTGTCTGCCTTTGGCTGAGTTCATGATCCTGGGGTCCTGGGATCGAGTCCCACATCGGGCTCCCTGTTCAGCAGGGAGGCTGGTTCTCCCTCTCCCTCTGGTCTCTCCCTGCTCTCGCTCTCTTAAATAAACAAATAAAATCTTAAAAAAAAAAAAAAAAAGAACACTTTGATGAAGTATAATTGAACATGTAAAAAAAGTATATATTTAATGTACACCACTCAGTTGAGTTTGAGGTTAAGTATAAACCCATGAAACATGGTGAGGATGGGGTTAGTGCCCTTATAAGAAGTGCAAGAGAGGCTAGAGTTTGTTCCATCTTTTCACCACATAAAGATAAAGCAAGAAGACAGCTGTCTGCAAGCAAGAAGATGGCCCTCCCCAACAATTAACTCTGGTACCTTGATCTTGGCTTCTCAACCTCCAAAACTGTGAGGAAAAAACTACTAATGTTTAAGCAAAAAAGTAAATAAATAAATTAGTTGAAAGTTGTGTAAGGAATGATAGAAATTATGAAAATTAAATAATATTCTGACAAATATTTATCAGTGCCTAAAATGTGCTAGGCCACTGCATATAAATAAAAGAAACATAAATATGAGATTCTTTGAAAAATTCTTAGTGTCTTACCAACCAGAGAAGTTCAGAGTCACTGTTAGACTGTGATGCTGACTTTTTAAAAAATAGGAGAATGTAGCAGTACATATCTACCTAAATTTACCACTTCCTCTTCTTGTCCCTATCCTCTTAGAATCTGTAAACATAAAATGCCTGAAATATAGATAGAAGGGCAGGTAAAGTCAAGCAGCAGAGAAATGTTAAACAGCTTTCACAAGACCTGAGACTGCTTATATACTAACCCAGTACATCCAGATATGTAGAATATGTACCCAGGTGAATGTACTAAAAGACCCCATGTAATGTGGAAAGGAAATATTAGAACTTCTGTCTATGTGTATTATATACCAAAGAAATAAAGCTTTACCAATATCCAGTTTACCAATCGACAAGCATATATCTATGAAATATACATATATGAGAGTGCATGCTCAAATACATTTTTGAAGGAGGTTAATAACATTTAGACTGTTGGGAGTTCATTGCTGTAAACCACTGTACTCATCAAGTGAAGGGGGAAAACATCCTTTCATTTTCATTTTTAGTTTGATTTATTAGAGAAGAAACTGTTGGAGCCATGAAGAGTAGATTATAGCTTGTAGTTCAGGTAATGATGATCAAATCAGCCTAATATGCCATAGTAGAGAGAATTCAAATGTGGATAGTAAGTCAAGACTTGGCACAAATATTGTCACAAAGGTGACTCATTCTCAAATTTATTCCCACCTCTAGTATCTGCAGAGAAAGATTTGTTAATGGTATTTTGAGTGACTTCCATTTAGTAAGCTACTTAATTTTGTTGCACTTAGAGATCCAATTTCCTATGGTTCAAAGAGTATGTTGACTGGTTTGGGACCTATGTTAAATAATGTGAGGACCTCCATTGTTCTTTTGTTGTTGTTGTTGTTGTTGTTTTCCCTCAGCAACCTGGTTTTAAATACTCCCATCCCTCCACTTCAGGGAGAGAAGAGCTAATCTTAAAAGGAGAGCTGAGTAGGTTTTTTACATGGAGGTGATGTGAAGTGACTTCCATTTTCTTAAGTACTATATTGATAATATCCACACAGCAACTCTAAAATATATGTATGCTGTATCTGTTGCTACTGTCTACATGTTCTACATTTCTGGGAAATATAATTATTGCTTTTCTTAGTTGATATGTTTTCTTAATCATCTGTTTATATACATTAGGTGATATATAGAATGCCTTCTTTAAGGAATGGATTTTGGAAGTAGACAGGTGTTCTTCCTAGATGCTTTAGATTTTACTTTTCTCCAAATATATTTAGATTACATGATAAACATTGAGTAGTAAATAAAAATGCAAAATAAATTTGTTTGTTCTTAGGATCTAAATCTAATTGTTTTAACAATGTATCCATGCCAATAGATTGCAATACAAGATTATAAACTGATGGTTAGATGTTAATAACAGTAACACAAAACATTAAGGCAAGTGACATTTACATAAGTATCTGGATCTTAATACATGTAATTTACATATGAAAATTTAATCATCATAGAGATAAACAGCTGCAAAGTTTAATTAAACTCTCCACACAAAATCAGCCTGCAAGAAGTAGTTTGTCACTGCTAATTCATCACAATTCTCCTAAGTATTCTTTAAAATAAAAATGCAAAATAAATGACTCTTATTGATAATTTAACTTCTGGTTACTTTGTATTATAATTGTATCATCAAAGCTTGTTGAGAATACATAAAGATTGTAGGTTTTTTTTCCACTCTGTTTAGAAGGCAAATCATAAACATATAGAGAACAAATGTATTTGTTTTCAAACTTGTAAGGGTCACCAGCACAATAGCACTGAAGTCTAATTTAAGAAATTAAATTTAAATAAAGAAATTTTAATGCCAAAATAGGCAGTCGGTAATGAAGGGATGTAAAAGTCTTTCTCAGTGAAGCTTTTAAAAACAGAATGAATTATACACAGAAATTAATGCCAACATTAGTCAGAAAAAGAGTAACTAACAACTGCTAGTGTGGATAGATAAAACTGAAAAATCTTAATTGAATTTAAGATCACGGAAACCCTACACAGAAAAGAGAATGTTTAATACATAAATACTATAGGAAGTCTCCTTTGGGAAATGGCAGGTTTTGTTTCAGTGTATCTTATTTGTTTAAACAAATGCATTTATTCATTCATTTACTTAGAAAACTAAGTACCTACTGTATGCCAGGGATTATGGTATGCACTAGAATAAAATATTGACCACAGTTAGCTTTTGTAATGACATTCATATTGGTTGCAACCTTTTCTTCATAGACACAGACCCAAAATGTAGAAATAGGAGACAATGGATATATTCATAGTAAAGCAAAAGGCATCCAGTATTCAGGACTATGTTTTTTTTTTTTAACCTAAGTTCAGATGGCTGGACAACATTATAAATAGAATGCATGACATCCATTTAAGTGATGACAAAATTAAATTGAACTTTGAAAAGTGAACATTGTCCATGAGTTAGTTCCTTAGATATACTTTTAATGTTAGGGCATCCAGGTTCTATCCCAATGTGTTTCTTTAAATAATTAAGTCCGTAACAGTTGTCTAGAAGAAATAATTGCTATAATCTCCAAGTATACCAATGACATAGTATTAATTAGATTATTAATTTCCATAATTTTGGTTTCAGTTAAACTGACCTTTTATCGTAAATTAATAGCATAATGGTATTTTATTGCCTCAGATGTATGAAGAAATGAAGCCGAGACTCCCAAATTGTAAGAATAAACTCTGTCATGGAGTGAGCTGGAGGCCATAACAACTGAACAACCCATAAGAGGAAAGACTATTATATGCACTATAGTTTTCTTCATGTTTCATATGAGGTGATTAATTTAGAGACTGGGGTAGCTCAGTTTCTCCCATACAAAATGAATGACTTGACTTAGACAACCCAAAATTTTATGTATTTAATCTCCAGAATTCTTTAACTTTATTTGAAATGTTTAAATATTCTGGCTAATTTGGGAAAACTAATAGACTGAGACAAATATGTAGTATTCTTTCCCTTTAAATTATTTGGGCAAATAAATATATTTGATTATGAAGCCTTGAAAATAATGCTTGATTTAACACTTTATAATTGTGTGTGTGTGTGTGGTGTGAGAGAAAAATCTATATTTAATTATCTACTCTCTATCTCTCTACCCATATATCTAAATAGAATCCTTCTTATTAGAACCTGAAAGTGGTTAGTTAGCTAAAAATCAGGAGGCATAAAAAATAATACCTAATACCTAAACATTTTAATTTATTTCAAAATGGGGCACATCCATTCAGCAGTCTTTTGATTTAGGGCCCAAGTCTTTTCTTGAAGATTGAACCTGCTGACTGGGACTGAAATTAACTTTCTTGCATAAAAAAAGTGCGATGTTAGATGTTTTATGGCTTACAGTTTACTTCTCTTTAAGGGTGACACAAATTCAAATATACTTGTAGTATACTACGAATGAAACAGTCTCTTGATTTTTCCCCCAAACTTTTGTACTTGTCTCTCTTATACTTAAATATCTTTACACCCATAGTTTATCAGTTTTTTCATGTTTAATTAATTATCCATGGCAAAACGAGGCACATCTGATAGAAGCTGGTTTGTGTATGCACATGTTTCAAATGGTGGGACCAGAAGTGTGCATGAACTTCATTGGTGATATATCAGTTCACTGGAAATTGTTATAACTTCTATTGTTGTATTTTACTTAATCTTCAAAACAGTCTCATAGGGATTAAGGGATTCATATTATATTGTGAAATTATTTTTGTGTTCATAAAAATATCAGGGATATTAAATGATTCATGTGAGGTTTCAAAATTTTTAGGAGACAAACTCTGAACAAAAACTGCAAGAACATAAAGCTATTATTCTGTAATGAAGTATTTCCAAGTAAAGTGATAGCTTGGATTTTCAAATCTGTTGAAGTGAGCACGAGTCTAGAATAATTTTTTCCCTGACCTGAAATTTTTTGGTTAGTTATATCTGTTTAAAATGCAAAATCTCCTTTAAACAGCCCATCAGTAATTTTGTGGTACTTTAGCAGTCTAGTCTTTCCTGGCTTCTTGTAAAGGAATTATCAACAATTAAAGGTATCAATTATTCTATTAGTATTGATGTGTTAGTGGGTTGTGATGATTATACCAGAATTTTCTCACAACTAAAGATACAGCTTTAGGTATAAATGCTGTATTTTAAGAGTTTTTTTGTTTGTTTGTTTGTTTTGTTTTTTTTTAACCTTGTATTTAGGTGCTGATGCCCCATACAGGTGCTGGTGGTTATCTTTAGTTTATAGAATTTTTCTCCCTTATTTCCTTAATATTTTTTATAGATTTTACTCTTTCTTCTCACTTCGAAACATTGATATTTTATAATGAAGAACACCTGATCCATTTCAGATTCTTCCTTGTTTCTATCATTTAATTGTTCTAAAGGATAAGCTCAAATCTTTAGGAATAGTTTTTAAATGAGATGAATTGGATTGGATTAAATGCAAAGGTGCTTATTTTATGTTCTCATAGTATCAGTTACCTTTAATGAGAGACACAAGAGTCTCAAATGAGGCAGAATATTTATGTTACAAGGGGGTTTTTGAAATCCAAAATAATTTGTAGAGACCAGTGTTGTACATTATATATTTGAAAATTTAGGGTATTATTTCATATTTATTTATGTATTTGGCTAGGACTGTTGAGTCAGTAATGGTACAAACAATGATTTTGCCAAGAGAAACTCACTGTAAAGATAAGCTTTATATAGAGTATGAAATTAATAAACTTTAGATTATAAATTCTTGCCTTTCTTAGGTAAACTTTCACCTTCCGTTTCTCTTGGATTTGGTTGAAAACATTTAAACATTCTTTGTTATGTGTCTGAAATTGGTGTTCCTGGTGGAGTAGACTAAGTACTGGCTATTATACTAGAAATTTTAGCAATTGAAGTAATTATAAATACTCCATCTTTGTTTTTCTCATTGAGATAAATACAATTAGTGGAGAGAGATTTTTTTGTAAGAAAAGAAATACAGTTTAGCTTACCTTTTCTTTTTTGGATTAGTGAGCCAAACACTACAGCTGCCCATGTTGTCAAAATGCCATAGGAGGATTTAGTAGAAGAGAAACCAATAATGTAGTCAGCTTCTGACACTTAAATAAATGTTTTTGCTGTTCCATCAAAATTAATGATTAACTTCAGCATTAGAAGCATTTATTTCAATAGGAGAGGGAAATTTTCCCACCATCACTTCAGAGCAGAAGTAACCCTCCGGCGCTATAAATATATATTTCAGACTAAGAGAAAAGATTGATCCCACAGGATATCTCTCTTCTCCATCCATTGATGATGTCAGTGAGTGTCTGATTAGCTGCTGACATTTGAAATTATGGTGGGTCAGCAGGTTAATGAAAGCCCTCTTTATATAGCTATGTCCCTATTGCGTCTGTGCCTTCCTAGGCTTTTGGCTTGTTTGCTGACCTCAAAATGCAAGGCAAAAATAAAAGTACACATCAAAAGAAGTATAGTTGGAGCACTCATCTTTGGTGATTTCTAATGCTGCTATTTAACAAGAAAGAGAAAGGTTAATGAATAGCAGCAACTTAACTTATTTGGGAATGGTTGAGTACAAAGTGTCTAGTTAATAACCTCATGACCTTATTGAGGATAAACTCTGTGTGGATGAAAACATTTCAGTAGAATTGTCTGGGCCACAATTTTTCTGCCTTTAAGTGACAGAGTTACATAAATTTCCCATTTTATAATATTGAGTCATCTTCAGTTGAGGCAAGGAGAAAGTATAAAACTGAATTAGGTTTCCTGACTCAT